>NC_041221.1:142885336-142900212 GCF_002837175.3 Physeter macrocephalus | reverse complement strand
CGGCAGGCAGACTCTCAACCACTGCACCACCAGGGAAGCCCTGCATGCTGGATCTTTACTTGTGACATGTGGGATCTAATTCCCTGACCAGGGAATTGAACCCAGGCCCCCTGCATTGGGAGCACGGAGTCTTAACCACTGGATCACCAGGGAAGTCCCCCAACTCTTTAATTACTTGATCTTTTTTGGTGACCAGCCCCATCCTGAGGTTTTGTTGGGACCTCACTCTAAATCACCTCATTAGCATAAACTCAGGTGTGATTGAAAGAGCTTGTCATGAATAACAAAAGATAATCTTATCACTTAGGAAATTACAATGGTTTTGGGAGCTTTGTGCCAGGAACCCAGGACAAAGATTAAATATATTTCTTATTATACCACAAAATTTGCTCCACTAGATCCATTCTATGCTCTTCTCTGAGCTAGTCTGTGCCTTGAGACGCTGATGTCTTTGGACTGTATTGTCTAGACTCCCTTGCGCACTGGCTTCTGTTGGGTTTGGCCCATGGTAAGGAATAATAAGAGATTAGAGAAAGGAGGTGATAGCGGGAGAGGTGAGGGTGTTTACTCCTTCACTCCCACTCCCTTCTTACCAGACACCTGTGTTATCTTAAAGAGTCCTCAGGAGCATAGGGGCCATCATCTCTACTATGCACTGCTGAAGGCTGGAAGGCATTTTTGAGATTTTGGAGGGGTTTTGTGCTAATCATTGAGTGGTAAGTCTTATTCACCTTCAAAAAGTGACAGGACAGACATCATCTCACGGACCTTATGTTGTAGTGTAGAAGACACTCATTAACAAATTTTTACCCAGATAATGGTTTAAATTACATCTGTGACAAATGTTATGAATGAAAGTTGGAGGGTGAGAGTGTAGATATATCAAGGGACAGTGCCCAGTCTAAAGTGTCAAGGGAATCCTCCCTAAAGAAGAGATATTGAAGTTGAGACTTAATACTCTTGAAGGAGACCCCTTTGCCCCACTTTGCCCTTCACCAAGCCAGTGATCACCCCATTGACTTCTCCACCAAGCGTATCGGACAGTGGGCACTATGCAAACTGTGCAACAACTCCCCAGTGTCTTGTTCTAGCACTTGGGCAGGAATAAACTTTAAAATGAGTACATTTTTTTTTAATTATTGAGGTATAGTTGATGAACAATATTATATAACTTTCAGATGTACAATATATTGATTCACAATTTTTAAAGGTTATATTTCATTTATAGTATTATAAAATATTGACGATATTCCCTGTGTTGTACATATTATATATCATTGTAGCTTATTTATTTTATACCTAGTAGTTTATACCTCTTAATCCCCCATTGTTCTATTGCCCATCCCCCCTTTCCATTCGCCACTGGTCACCACTAGTTTGTTCTTTACATCTGTGAGTCTGTTTCTGTTTTGTTATATTCACTCATTTGTTTTATTTTTTAGATTTCACGTATATGTGATATCATACAGTATTTGTCTTTCTCTGTCTGACTTATTTCACCTAGCATAATGCCCTCCAAGTCCATTCATGTTATTGCAAATGGCAAAATTTCATTCTGTATTATGGCTGAGTAGTATTCCATTGTGTGTGTGTGTGTGTGTGTGTGTGTGTGCATATATATATATATATACCACATCTTATTTGTTCATGCATCTGTTGATAAAATGAGCACTTTAAAATTATCAATATATTCCTTTGCACTCTTGTTACATATGGGCATTCTACTTCTTGCCATGCATATACTTTTTTTTTTTTTAAACAGGCTGCAGCTGTGGGTTGGCTGCTGCTTTTTTTTTTTTAATTAATTTATTTTTGGCTACATTGAGTCTTCGTTGCTGCGTGCGGGCTTTTCTCTAGTTGCGGCGAATGGGGGCTACTCTTTGTTGCGGTGCACGGGCTTCTCATTGCGGTGGCTTCTCTTGTTGCGGAGCACAGGCTCTAGGCGCGCGGGCTTCAGTAGTTGCAGCATGTGGGCTCAGTAGGTGTGGCTCGCGGGCTCTAGAGCTCAGGCTCAGCCCTTGTGGCCCATGGGTTTAGTTGCTCCGCAGCATGTGGGATCTTCCCGGACCAGGGCTCGAACCCGTGTACCCTGCACTGGCAGGCGGATTCTTAACCACTGCGCCACCAGGGAAGCCCCATGCATCTACTTTAAAGATGCTCATTTTAAGGCCCCTCATGCTAGATTGTAAAAGAGGATAGTCAAATAGAAGTCTTATTATTGTGATTTGCAGCATTTTTCTTTACTATTGGAAAATTAACCTGGAGCAGATGGCAAGGGTGAATATATTTGTTTAATTTATCTTAAAAATGGTTCTGGGTTATGTTGAATAAATATATTAGCCTTTGAATCTCAGGATAGTTTCGTCAGATTTTAAGTGTGTATACATCATATTGATTCAGAATCTCGTTCTAGCACGTGCTGTGGATATTGTGATTTTACAAAGTCATCACAGACTGGGAGAAAGGGAGCTTTCACTCTGTTAAATACAGGGTTGTCAAAGCTATGAGGTTTAAACTTAATTTTGCACTGGACTTTGAACCATTCTTGAAATCCTCTAATGTTTGAGCAAAAGAAAAATTTATGCATGTAAAACTGTCTAGTCCCAGCTATTTCAGAATGGCAGCAGGCTTTCTCATTATTGCTCACATCACATCACACATAACACCGTAATAATCAGTGGGCCTCCACACCGGTGAAGCCCCAGCTTCCTCATCTATGAAATTAGGATAATACTAATACTTTCTATGATTGCTAGGAGGTTTAAGTGAGATATTATTTAAAAATCTGCAATGCTCAGAGTTTAGAATTTGGAATGATGAAAGGTCCCTTTTTGTTTTTTACTGCTCTCATCAAAAAATCCAGTTAGAGAACACAACCTTACTATGACACTGAGAAAAGTGAAAAATTCAGTGGTTTTATCCTAAACAACAACAGAAAGAATGTGTTTCTAATTAAGGAAAAAAAATACCTTGACCACCAGCTTCCAAACGTCAACTTCCTGAAAGAAAGTGGAAAAATCCAAATCTAAATAAAAATCTGCAGCTTCTCCAATTCCCATGCTCAGGGCCATATCAGCTAATACTCTGGAAGGGAGTCATTTCCATCCACCAATGAAACTAGCTTCCCTTTGCAAATCCCCTTTTATAGGCAGAATTCCTTTTCTATTTCCTTGTGGTTTTATTTCACTCTGTGGGCTGTTTGCAATATTCTCATTTGAGGGAGTGAAAGGGAGAGAGGGGGCAAAATGCAGGGTGAGTTCCTCCAAATGTCAGGCTGGGTAGTGCCAAGACAGCTGGGCCTGAAACCCTGCACCCAAGGAGGGGCACTGTTGTGGCTGGAAAGGATGTGAGCTCAGCCTCATCTGGTTTCTTTTAATGCTCGCAGCAAAGGGCCTGAGTTATTGCATTCTTTCTTGATGTCTTACATAAAATCAGATTATTAAGTGCAGAGACAGTCAACTGTTCTCTGTCCTCCTGGCTAGTGTTTTAGCATCACCATAGCAACATCAATAAACAGAGAAGTAAATTAACCTCTGAAGAAGAAGGTCACTGGTTTTACTGTCCAAATGGCTTTTACTTTCCCTGCTTAAATACACACACACACACACACACACACACACACACACACACTCTCACACTTATGCACACTATTGTTGTGGTTGTTTTTCTGGTTAAATTTATGAGCTATTTGACCCAATGGTGACAAGACAAAGAACGCAGCTTGGTTCCTATCACCCTTTTGTTTAAAAAACCTTCAACTATTCCCCATTGCCTACAGAATTAAGTCCGATTCGTTTGCACAGTGTTCACCATCTTGATCTCTTTCAAAGCCACATCTCCATCATTTATTCATCAGTGGCCCTCTTAAACCATTCAAGGAGGAAAAAGGCCTCATTTCCTTATAAGCCTCTTCCCTGACTTGGCACTTCTGTCCATGCCTCCAGCTATCATCTCAGTACAACCAAGGCAATCTTCAAGCCCACCTCCAACACTGAGTCTTAAGCTTCCCCTCCTCTCTGTTTCTACTGCCACCAGCCTGGACCAAGACATCCCCAAGTCCAACCTGGGTGACATCTGCAGGAGCCTCAGCACTGGGCTGAGCCCATCAGCTCCTGTCCTGCGTGGTCTGTTTTTGTCACAGCAGACAGAATGAGCTTTTAACATATAAATTGTTTTAGTTCACTCTCCTGCTTAAAACCCTCCCGTGATGTTCCTGGCACAAAAATTAACTCCAAAGGCCTTACTGGGTGGGATCCCCACTGGGTCCTGTGTGACCTGGCCTGTGCCCATCCATCTGACTTCATTGCATAGACTTCTTCCATCCCTGGCACTTACTCTCCAGAATCACTGGCTTTATTTCCATTCCTTAAATGTGCAAGCCCTTTCCCTGCATCTGGCCTTTGCATTTTCTTAGTCTAGAACAGTTTCCTCTGATAGTTATGGGGTTGACGCCTTCTTATCACTGTTCAGGTCTCCACTTAAATGTGTTCTCCTTAGAGAATTTTGTGGTCACCCTATCCACAGTCATACCCCTCCAATCCCAGCTCGATGCTCTATCAAATTGTCATATTTTGTTTCCTTGATAGTGCTTAACACTATCTTATGTTATCTTGCTTATTAATTTGATAAATTAATTTATAAATCATGTGTCTTTCTTTTAGAGTATAAGTAGGGCAGGGACTATTTTTGTTTGCTCACCACAGAATCCCTAGCTCCTAGTAAAGTCTCTGGCACACAAAAGGCCATCAATAAATTTTTTTTGAATGAATCTATGTATAAACCTCATTTTTCAAGACTCAGTTTACATGTGACCTTTTTTGAAGCCTTTGTTACCCATTACTAGAAACCTCCTCTCCCTCCCATATGTATCTCCTACACGACATTGATCACTTTCTTCCTTTTTAAAAATTTATATATATGTATTTGTCTATATATTCTGTTCAATTCTTTTCCATTGTAGGTTATTACAAGATATTGAACATAGTTCCCTGTGCTATACAGTAGGTCCTTGTTGTTCATCTATTTTATATATACTATTATGTATATGTTAATCCCAAACTCCTAATTTATACTTCCCCTACCCCTTCCCCTTTGGTAAACATTCTAAAAAAAATACTATTTTTTTAGATTCCACATATAAGTGTTATCGTATTATATTTGTTATATTATATTTGTCTTTCTCTGTCTGACTCAGTATGATAATCTCTAGGTCTGCCTATGTTGCTGCAAATGGCAATATTTCATTCTTTTTTATGGCTGAGTAATATTCTATTGTATATATGTACCACATCTTCTTTATCTATTCATCTGTTGATAGACACTTAGGTTGCTTCCATGTCTTGGCTATTGTAAACAGTGCTGCTGTGAACCAAGCCTCTGTCATTTATGGCAGCAACCTCCATAATATACCTTTATACTGGGTTTCTATCCTTCCTTGTGCCAATCTTCCTTTTCCTTCACTCCTGATTCCTGAGATCACTTGCCAAATAAACTATCTGTAAATAAGTTCTTGCCACAGGCTCTGCTTAAAAGAACCTCAAAATAAAACATTAACTTTTCCTTTAAGAACTTCCTTTGCTTTCAACATTGGTGTTGAAAAAACTGGTTATACACATATAAAACAATGAAGTTGGTCCCTTACCGTATATCATACAAAAATTAACTCAAAATGGATCAAAATCCTGAACATAAGAGCTAAAACTATAACACTCTTAGAAGAAAACACAGGGGGAAAGCTTTATGACATTGGCTCTGGCAAGGATTTCTTCGATATACTACCAAAGACACAGGCGATGAAAGAAAAAATAGATCAATTGGACAGCACAAAAATTTTAAACTTTTGTACATTGAAGGAGTCTATTAACATAGTAAAAAAGCAACCCATGGAATAGGAGAAAATATTTGCAAATCATATATCTGATAAGGGGTTAATATCCAGACTATATCAATAACTCCTACAACTCAGCAACAACAAAAAACAAACAATGCAATTTAAAAATGGGCAAAGGACTTGAATAGCCATTTCTCCAAAGAAGATACACAAAGGGCTTTTGTATATCTTTTAAGCACATGAAAAGACGATCAACGTCACTAATCATTAGGGAAATGCAAATCAAAGCCATAATGAGATATCCCTTTACACCCATTAGGATGGCTACTATCAAAAAAAAACAGAATATAACAAGTGTTAGCAAGGATGTGGAGAAATTGGAACCCTTGTGAATTGCGGTTAGGAATAAAAAATGGTGTGGCCTTTATGAAAATCAGTACAGCAGTTTCTCAAAAAACTACACATAGAAGTACCATATAATCCAGCCATTGCACTTATGGGTATCTACCAAAAAGAACTGAAAGCAGTATCTCAAACAGATATTTGTATGCCCATGTTCATAACAGCATTATTCACAATAGCCAAAAGATGAAAGCAACCCAAGTGTCTACTGACAGATGATTGAATAAACAAAATGTGGTGTATACATGCAATGGAATATTATCCAACCTTAAAAAGGAGAGGAATTCTGGCACATGCTACAACATGGATGAATTTTGAAGATGTTATGCTAAGTGAAATAAGCCAGTCACAAAAGAACGAATACTGTCTGATTCCACTTATATGACGTACCTAGAGTAGTCGAATTCATAGAGACAGAAAATAGAATAGTGGTTGCCAAGGGCTGGAGTAGGGATGGAAGTTATAGTTTAATGGGTACAGAGTGTTAGTTTGGGAAGATGAAAAATCCTGGAGCTGAATGGTCATGATTGAGCAACAATGTGAATGTACTTAATGCAACTGAACTGTATACATAAAAATGGTTAAAATGGTAAAATTAAAAAAAAACAAGAAAAACAAAACAAAACAAAATAAAGCCCTTTTCTGCAAATTATAGAGACAGACAGTAGATTATTGGTTGTCTAAGGCTTCAGGGGGTTGGGGGAAATAAGGAGTAAGTACTAGTGAGTAAAAGGTTTCTTTGGGGGGGTTATAAAAATGTTCTAAAATTTATTGTGCTGATGGTTGCACAATTCTGTGAAATACTAAAAACTATTAAATTGTATATTTGAAATGGGTGAACTATGTGATTCATTATATGTCAATAAGGTTGTTATATTTTTAAAAAAGAAACCTCTTTTGCCATTGGACAGTCCGTCTACTTAGGCATTTAATAACAATCTTGGCTGTCCATCACATTCCTTCTCATTATATCCAGAAATTCATATTTCTTTCTTCTTCTCTATCAAAATTAACTATGCCCCATTTCCTTTTCATCCTGCTGTCTAAAAACCAATACAATATAGGTCTATGTTTTTTAAAAGGCCTAATGAGTTCCTATGAATAAACACATTTGATAAAGAGCCTCTGAGACTTTTAAGATTGAACTAATGTGGAAAGTCCAGGAAACCTGGCAGACCTAGGGGATATATTAAAAGAGGTGTGACAGCAAGCACACTAAAAGCTGCCTGTGATTCCTTCTCTTTTTGCTGCCAAGAGAGAAACTATCAGTCACAGTGCTAAGCTTTCACTTTCCAGAAAGGAAAAAGAGAGAAAATGGAGCAGAATGTCCCAGCAGCCTGAGTCACTGGACTCAGCATTACAGTAGTATTCTGGATTACTGTTGGTTCCCCGAAAGATAAAATCCTGGGATTCATTGAAGAGCTCAAGATTAGAAAGGGCAATCTGGGTTCTAGGGCAATCTGGGTTCTAGGGCAGCCTGTTCCATGTCAAAGATAAGCCAGATACTCGTTAAAGTGGTAAGGACAGATTTTAGTCAGTAGTATCCTACTGCAATAGGAAAAGAGGCCAGTATGAACAGAACTCAACTTTGATTTGTACAAAGGAGACTGGGTGTTCTAAAGGGAGAATGAGGGAAAAGGGAGGATGGTGAGCCGGGGCTCAGTAGAACCAAGGAAGTGAAAACTTATAAAAACTGGGAAGGTGGGGTTGGTCCATGTGAATCCCACCTGGTTTGTTAATTGACGCCGTGTATGGAAGTTGGGCTCCTCCCCTCCCACAGGGGCTGAGAGACAGGGGACCCCATCTTCAGGTGTTGGTGGAACAAACAGTAAATTCTTTTGGCAGCCATAAGTTTTCTCAGGTGGTCCCTTTAAAGGGGCTAGTGTCATTCTAAGGGTGAGGCATTGAGCTGGTAGAAATGATGTTAGCATTTTGTTTTTGTTTCTTCTTTTCATTTTATTTAATTAATTAATTTATTTATATTTATTTTACATCTTTATTGGAGTATAATTGCTTTACAGTGTTGTGTTAGTTTCTGCTGTACAACAAAGTGAATCGGCTATATGTATACATATATCACCGTATCCCCTCCTTCTTGAGCCTCCCTCCCACTCTCCTTATCCCACCCCTCTAGGTCTTCACAAAGCAAAGAGTTGATCTCCCTGTGCTATGCGGCTGCTTCCCACTAGCCATCCATTTTACACTTGGTACTGTATATATGTCAATACTACTCTCTCATTTCATCCCAGCTTCCCCTTCCCTGCTGTGTCCTCAAGTCTGTTCTCTACATCTGCATCTTTATTCCTGCCCTGCCACTAGGTTCATCAGTACCACTTTTATAAGATTGCATATATATGCATTAGCATGGAGTATTTGTTTTTCTCTTTCTGACTTACTTCACTCTGTATGACAGTCTCTAGGTCCATCCACCTCATTACAAATAACTCAATTTTGTTCCTTTTTATGGCTGAGTAGTATTCCATTGTATATATGTGCCACATCTTCTTTATCCATTCTTCTGTCGATGGACATTTAGGTTGCCTCCATGTCCTGGCTATTGTAAATGGTGCTGCAGTGAACATTGTGGTATATGTATCTTTTTTTTTTTAACATTTTTATTGGAATATAATTGCTTTACAATGTTGTGTTAGTTTCTGCTTTATAACAAGGTGAATCCGTTATACATATACATATATCCCCATATCTCTTCCCTCTTGTGCTTCGTCACAGCTTACCCTTCCCCCTCCCCATGTCCTCAAGTCCATGCTCTAGTAGGTCTGTGTTTTATTCCTGTCCTACCACTAATCTCTTCATGACATTTTTTTTTCTTAGATTCCATATATATGTGTTAGCATATGGTATTTGTTTTTCTCTTTCTGACTTATTTCACTCTGTATGACAGACTCCAGGTCTATCCACCTCATTACAAATAACTCAGTTTCATTTCTTTTTATGGCTGAGTACTATTCCATTGTATATATGTGCCACATCTTCTTTATCCATTCATCTGTCGATGGACACTTAGGTTGCTTCCATGTCCTGGCTATTGTAAATAGAGCTGCAATGAACATTGTGGTACATGACTCTTTTTGAATTATGGTTTTCTCAGGGTATATGCCCAGTAGTGGGATTGCTGGGTCATATGGTAGTTCTATTTTTAGGTTTATTTTTTGGCTGCATTGGGTCTTCATTGCTGTGCATGGGCTTTTCCCTGGTTGAGGCGAGTGGGGGCTACTTTTCATTGTGGTGCGCAGGCTCCTCATTGTGGTGGCTTCTCTTGTTGCAGAGCATGGGCTCTAGGTGTGTAGGCTTCAGTAGTTGTGGCACGTGGGCTCAGTAATTGTGGCTTGTGGCTCTAGAGCACAGGCTCAGTAGTTGTGGCACATGGGCTTACTTGCTCTGCAGCGTGTGGGATCTTTGCAGACCAGGGCTTGAACCCATGTCCCCTGCATTGGCAGGCGGATTCTTAACCCCTGCGCCACCAGGGAAGCCCTATATTTAGTTTTTTAAGAAACTTCCATACTGTTCTCCATAGTGGCTGTATCAATTTACATTCCCACCAATAGTGCAGGAGGGTTCCCTTTTCTCCACACCCTCTCCAGAATTTATTGTTTCTAGATTTTTTTTTTTTTCCGGTATGCGGGCCTCTCACTGTTGTGGCCTCTCCCATTGCGGAGCACAGGCTCCGGACGCACAGGCTCAGCGGCCATGGCTCACGGGCCCAGCCGCCCCGCGGCACGTGGGATCCTCCCAGACCGGGGCACGAACCCGTGTTCCCTGCATCGGCAGGAGGACTCTCAACCACTGCGCCACCAGGGAAGCCCCCTCTAGATTTTTTTTATGATGACCATTCTGACCGGTGTGAGGTGATAGCTCACTGTGGTTTTGATTGGCATTTCTCTAATGATTAGTGATGTTGAGCATCTTTTCATGTGTTTGTTGGCCATCTGTACATCTTCTTTGGAAAAATGTCTATTTAGGTCTTCTGCCCATTTTTTGTTTGGGTTGTTTGTTTTTTTGATATTGAGCTGCATGAACTGCTTATATCTTTTGGAGATTAATCCTTTGTCTGTTGATTTGTTTGCAACTATTTTCTACTATTCTGAGGGTTGTCTTTTCATCTTGTTTATGGTTTCCTTGCTGTGCAAATTATTCTAAGTTTAATTAGGTCCCATTTGTTTATTTTTGTTTTTATTTCCTTTTTTCTAGGAGGTGGGTCAAAAAGGATCTTGCTGTGATTTATGTCATAAAGTGTTCTGCCTATGTTTTCCTCTGAGAGTTTTATAGTGTTTGGCCTTACATTTAGGTCTTTAATCCATTTTGAGTTTATTTTTGTGTATGGTGTTAGGAAGTGTTATAATTTCATTCTTATACATGTAGCTGTCCAGTCTTGCCAGCACCACTTATTGAAGAGTTTGTCTTTTCCCCATTGTATATTCTTTCCTCCTTTGTCAAAGATAAGGTGACCCTAGGTGCGTGGGTTTATCTCTGGGCTTTCTATCCTGTTCCATTGATCTGTATTGCTATTTTTGTGCCAGTACCATACTGTCTTGATTACTGTCATACAAATTAATTTTTTTTTTACTCTACTTTTGTGAAAAATGTCATTGGTAATTTGATAGGGATTGCATTGAATCTGTAGATTGCCTTGGGTAGTACAGTCATTTTGACAATATGGATTCTTCCAACCCAAGAACATGGTGTATCTTTCCAACTGTTTGTGTCATCTTCAATTTCTTTCATCAGTGTCTTGTAGTTTTCAGAGTAGGTCTTTTGTCTCCTTAGGTAGGTTTATTCCTAGGTATTTTATTCTTTTTGTTGCAATGGTAAATGGGAGTGTTTCCTTAATTTCCCTTTCTGATTTTTTGTTGTTAGTGTATAGGAATACAAGAGATTTCTGTGCATTAATATTGTATCCTGCTACTTTACCAAATTCATTGATTAGCTCTAGTAGTTTAGCATTTTGTTCATGTTTTTATAGGCCAAGTTTGAGACCTAGTCAAGAAGAGATCTCAGAGGGCCTGGCTGGAGATTGGTCAGGGAGAGACTCTTTGTCATCTATTACTTACAAGCTGTGTGATCCTGGGTGAGTCACATATCATCTCTGAGCCCTAGTTTTTAAGATCAAAATCAAATATTTCTAGGCCCAGTACCTTTACCAACACCCCACCCCTACCATAGTTTCTTATTGTGCTGAAAGAAAGGGGACTTGGATTTGAATCTCATTTCAGTACTTATTAGCTTTATAACTTGAACAAGTCATGTAGTCACAGTGTTGACACCTTAAAATGATGACAAATGACCTTTACAAAGACTGGAATATCTGGCTCCTGCTTCACTACATTTCCTTGAATATTCCAAAGGTGTATATCGTGGTATTGATACTTGGGGCTTTCACTATTTTGTGTGATTAAGTGAAAAAATGTTAAGTACTCCCATGTCCTTTGGTAGAGGACTGGTTAAGTAAACCACACATTCAAACAATGGAATCCTAAGCAAAAATTTAAAAATAGGTCTTTATAATAGACTTAGAATAAAGGCCAAGAAACACAAAGTGGAAAACAATGAAGTTACAGAATAGGATTATTAATTAGATCTTATTTTAATTGTTATTAAATAAAAAATATAAATAGGTATTATATGAATATGTACATGTACATATTTATTTATATAGGAATAAAAGCTTGGTTGAATATACACCAAGCACTAATATATGTGGATTGTAGACTACTGTGTGTGTATTATATGTGTGTGTATAGGTGTTGGGGAGCAAGTGATGAATTAAATTTAAGATTAGAACACATCAATGAGGATACCACTTTTTCCCTTATAAAACAGCCAATACTGTGCTAACCATTTTAGCCTTCAATAACTTATTTAATCAACCAAACAACCTGTAAGGTGATTATTATTAATATGATTATTACTATTCCCATTTTAAAGATTAGAAAAGTGAGGCACTGAAAAATTAAGTAACTTGCTTGATATCACACTACTGTAAAGTGCCAAAGTCAGGAGTCTACCATGGCACTGACTTCAAATTTTTTCCTCTTTAACCAATATTTAGCTTCCTAACTAACTGCTTTGAAATTAAATAAATAAATAAATAAATGCTTATCAACAGAGTAATCTCTAATTCCAAGATGTTTGTTCTGTCCTTATCAAAAGATACCAACTACAGATTTCTCCATTTACTATGTGGAAATATTTCCAGTATAGGAGTGTATAAAGGTGCAGGAGCACCTGTCCATATTATTTTACTACCCATCAGTAATATTTGTTCTTACCAACATTTAGTTTAAAATCTTCAAACTATCCCTTTGTTTTCCATACCTTTATAAATAGTCAACAAATTGAGTGAGGGTAGTAGATTCTATATCTAAAAGTCAGAAAAGTGTTGCTCCCCACTTCTGCTTATTGCCCCTGCCCTCTAATAAACTGAGGGAGAGTGAATGTCTGTAGATAAATACCTGTAGATACAACCATAAGACAGAGAACTCATTGTTGGAGAGCAAAAATGGGAATGAAAAAGAAAAAATTTTCAACTGTTTAAAGACAAAAAAATGTAGTTAAACTGGAATACAATTTGTCAGTTATCCAGCATCCTCCAAATAGAAATAGTTTTAAAAGATGATAGTAAAATGTCCACTCCCTTTGGGCCAGATCCAGTCAACTTTCTCAGCAAAGAGCATGGAGTTAGCCATAGAAGGGAAAGAGGGAGTGGGGGCTCAAACATAACCCCCTGTCTCCCCACCCCTGCCCCACACACACGGTGTTTAGTCATTACATAAAATGAACAAGGAAGCTCAGATTCTTGCCTAGAGTCCTTTATTGCATGACATCTACCTGTTTGAAATTCCCATTTCCCCCATTTGTGAAATCACATCCTTCCTACTTCATCTCTCACAGGGAACAATTGCAAAGTATGGATCCTTTGTTGAGTGCTTTGAACACAAAGGATTTATAAATAGAGGTATGATAAAGGCAAAGTAATACCCGGGGCCAGTGATGCAGGTAGACTGCTCTTCTTTTTCCCTTTTTCCTCTTTCTGGTCCATATGAACCTTGATCTCCTGCTTCCCACCCTTCCCTGGTCCCATTGCATCTGAAGCTACCCAAAACCTATTTCGTAGGCACATTCCCTGTTCTATGTTTAATCAGACAGGTTTCCTAACATTTCAAAATGACAGAAACTACTTTTGCTTCCATCATTTAAACTACTTTCTGTTTCCATCATTTTGATGTAGGGGAGGTGGCCCATTTCATAGCAGAAGAGAATAGAGTTCCATCCTGCCCGGGGGCAGAGACTGCCAGCCAGTCTCCAGAACCATATTCTCTTCATGGGTCTGCAGCTAGAAAATGTTTTCCTGGCTGCCTTGTGATTAGGTGTGATTGGTCATAAAAATCTCCCAGCTCTCATCCTCTTTGTTCTTTCTCCTTCCCCTGACTTGATGCTAAAAAAGGACAGCATTCCTAAAACAAAATGTCATTGTTTTAGGTTATATTGTGGTAAGGGCACAGCATTAACTTCTCTTGTATTCAAGCCGTTATGCATTTGCGGTTTCTTTGTTATAGCAGCTCTTTTCACCTAATACAAGCTTTCATCCACTTAAAGAAAGACTGGTATGAAGAGGCCATGGTTAAGAATTTGATCAGGTTAATAGAAGACTACGGTGTCAGCAAAACACCATGATCATCCATTTTGGTTGGGAAAATAAAGGCCCCAAGAGATAGACTGAAAGACCAAGAAATCAGATCAAAATAACTAAATAATTCTATATCTAAAAGAAGATTTTTAAAAGTTTTCTAGAGTAACCCTAGAATGGTGAAAAAGCTAAGAAAGGCACATATGGGGTTTGAATATAGAGACTGGAGATATGAAAGGAATATACTAAAGAGAGGAGGAAATGGAGCAACAAAATGGTGGCAGTGTGAGGATATGCAGAGAAATTGGCCGGTGACCGTTGCTAGTGCTCTGACCGACAATAGGATTTTAGGAACATGAAAACCTTATGTTAAATTTTATATCATTAGCTTTGTTATGTGACATAACTCTCTTTAACTAATATAGTACATTTCTTTGTACTGGGATATTTTAAGAAAATCAAGAAAAATATGCTGTAGGTACATCTGGGTCATACCCAACCTACAGGAGAATAAGATAGATAGGAAGGTAAGAGTGACAGTAAAAACTCATCAGAAGCCAGCAATATAAAAAAGAAATGAATAGGAAAAAATGTAAGCCTCCAAGAACTTTTGAGGTTAATGGGAAGAGTCTGGATTTTCTACTATCTATGGAGAAATAGTAATGCAAATTATTCTTTAACACTGGCTCTGAAGTTGGACTGCCTATGATTTAACCCAAGTCTTACCAGTTACTAACTGTGCATCTTTGGACAAGTTATCTCTCTGGGCCCCAGTTCTGGGCCCTTTAAAAAGAGGATAATACTAGAACCTATCGCCTAGTGGTGTTATGAGGAATAAATTAATTAAATGATGTTAATAGGAATAAATGAATAGTGTCTGGCATATAGTAAGCCTTCAAGATGCTTTAACTATTATTATTGTTATCATTATTTATTTATTTATTTATTTTTGCGGTACGCGGGGCGGTACGCGGGCCTCTCACTGTTGTGGCCTCTCCC
>NC_041221.1:142878698-142885316 GCF_002837175.3 Physeter macrocephalus | reverse complement strand
GGTACGCGGGCCTCTCACTGTTGTGGCCTCTCCCGTTGCGGAGCACAGGCTCCGGACGCGCAGGCTCAGCGGCCATGGCTCACAGGCCCAGCCGCTCCGTGGCATGTGGGATCTTCCCGGACCGGGGCACGAACCCGTGTCCCCTGCATCGGCAGGCGGACTCTCAACCACTGTGTCACCAGGGAAGCCCGTGTTATCATTATTTTTACTATTGTATAGAGACACTGCAAGACAATCCTGCATTGTAACTCCACTTTTATGTACTTGATGTATCAGGGATCTGCAAAAGATTTGTTGCTGCTCCAATTGTCAGGAATTGGTGAATACCAAAGCTTTCAGAGTATGTAGTTTTAAGAAATGAATTATGACAAAGTAACATTTATGTCCAACTATTATACATGAATGTAAAATTAGTTGACAAAGAAAAAAATGACTGCCTAAATAGACATTATTAAAATGAGGTTATTTCATGCCAAAATGGCTAATATTAAAAAGATTGACCATTCTCAAATTCAAAATGGGATTCTTATATAGTGCCAGTAGGAATAAAAATGATTATAACCACACCGGAAAATGGTTTAGCATTATCTATTAATATTAAACATACACAAACCGATGGCCCAGCAATTCACTCCTAGATGTATTCCCGGTAGAAATCCATGTGTGTGGTCACTAAAAACTCTATAGAAAGATGTTTATCTCAGCATTATTCTTGATATCCTCAAACTGGAAACAACCCCAATGTCTATCAAGAGTAGAATGGACAAATAAATAAATTTATACCATGGACTACTACATAGCAATAATAATGATAAATGCACTCCTGCTACATACAAAAACATGGGCAAATCTCACAAAAATAATATTGAGAGAAAAAAGTCAGACACAAAGGATTAGGTACTTTGAATGCACAAATGAATGAATGGTTTGAAATTAATGGTTCATTTATATGCAATGAATACATCGAGTTATAAATAAACAGTGTAATGAATATATAATGAACCTACAATGTTGAATACTGTATAGTGAGATGAATGTATAGTGTTAAATGTCAGGGTAGTAAGGACCTTGAAGAGGTAGGGGTAATAATTGGGAAGGGGCACAAGCAGGATTTTTAGTAATGTTCTAGTTTTTTCCTTGGGAAGTGGCTGTTCAGGTATGTTCACTTTGCCGTAATTCTTCAAACTACATGCTTATGATTCGTGCCCTGTTACACTTCAGTGAGAAGTTTTTGAAAAAGAGGACCCTTGATAAGGTTGGATTCAGGGTTAGCCCCCACTAGATCCAAGGTGATACTTGCTCTCTACTCCCAGGATCACAAACTTTCAGTCTCCATCACTGTTCATAGAAAAGACTCTGGCCTTACCACAATATAACCTAAAAACAATGACATTTCTTAAAGGAACTAAGCAATAAATCACATATTGCTGTCAGTTCCGCACAAGCCACTAATTCCATTCAGAGCTGTTCAAAGGCTTAGAAAAATGCAAAAAGTTCTTCCATTTCCACAAATCTATTTGTGTTACCATTTTCATTGCTCTTCACAGCAGGAATTTTCTTTTTCTTCCTTCCTTCCTTCCTCCCTCCCTCTCTCTCTCTCTCCTTCCTTCTTTCCTCCCTCCCTTCCTTCCTTCCTTCCTTCTTTCAATTAGCTATTTGAGATCCAATTTGAAATGCATTTGAATAGATTCTTACCAAAAAATAGTGATATGTGTATTTTTCTGTAAAAAAATTTTCAAATTCATTCACCCAATCATTTCTATATTTGGTGATGTCATTTTGCCACCCAAAATATTTCATCATAAGTTTAATAGAACTCCCAATCAAAAAAAAAAACCCTCATTTTCATCACTACTTACACTTGTAGTTGTATATTTACTTGGCTTCTTTAATTTCTGTCTCACACACAAGACCATAAGCTTCATTGGGACAGGGAATAAATCTTTGTTGGTTCTTTTGTTATATATCCAGTTCCTAGAAGATATACAAATAAAATAAATAACTAAATACTGTTGTGAGTTACCAATGTCAATATGTTTCCAAACATTCTTAAGGGAGCAGCAACAAATCTTTTGCAGATCCCTGATACATCAAGTACATAAAAGTGGAGTTACAATGCAGGATTGTCTTCCGGTGTCTCTATACAATCCTTATCATAATTCATTTCTTAAAACTACATACTCTGAAAGCTTTGGTATTCACCAATTCCTGACAATTGGAGCAGCAACAAATCTTTTGCAGATCCCTGATACATCAAGTACATAAAAGTGGAGTTACAATGCAGGATTGTCTTCCGGTGTCTCTATACAATCCTTAAGGAGACTCACAGCAGAATATGAAGACAATGTGACTACCTAGATAGATAATTATATAGTTCTCTGTACCGGGTAAAACTATTCATATATTCAGCCAGCAGGAAATCTTCTGGATACATCTAGCAGACCTGCAATAATAGGAACAAAGCAAAGCAGAAGTTGGACCACTGTGAAACCACCATTTTCAACCTCATTGGTCTACACAACTCTCTTATTTTGTGTGGACTCTCCCTTAACATTTTTCAGCAATTTGTTCAAACCTGTGAAGTTGTCAAGTAGAATAGTAAAAATATGTCTTTACTGAGCAATTACTCTGCGCTTGTGCTGTGCTAAGTGCTTTGCAAACATTATTTTATGTAATCCTAATTATTACAATTTGTAGCTGAAAGAAGTTGAGTGTAGAAGAGACTTAAAAACTGAAGATAGGGAATTCCCTGGCAGTCCAGTGGTTAGCACTCTGTATTTTCACAGCCCAGCACCCGGGTTCAATCCCTTGTCCAGGAACTAAGATCCCGCAAGCCATGTGGCCAAAAATTTAAAAAATAAAATAAAATAAAAATGAAAAAAAATGGACACGGAATTTAAATCATTGGTTCACTCATTGATTCAACAAATATGTTCTTTTGAGTGCCTGCCTTGTTAGGCCTAACCCCTATTTACACCTAAACAGCTTTACTATACCAAGTGCCTTATGTCCGTCTGTCATGGCAAGATACCCCACTATACCCCTAAATCCATTTATTCTTTTTCCTTTTTACTACTAGTGAGAAGTCTTTTAGCTTACTATTTTAAAAAAATTCTTACTAATATTACTCTGAGAGAGAGCCAGTATCAGTCAGAGGAAGATGTCTTTGCCTGGTATGCTGTGCATCCTAATTCTACTCTTAGGACTATAAAGGAGCTGGCACCATTCTCCCATTCTCCCAGGATACAGCAAGGATTATGGTCACCCTGACCATGGCCTTGACCAGGAAGATTGAAGGAGCAGAGACTGGGCAATGGACAGAACGGTGCAAGAGAAATCAAACACAGTGGACTCCCAAGCATCCATCTGTGATTAACTCTATGGGAACCAAAAAGTGATTCAGGGAGAAATTTAGAGACTATTTTCCATCTTATCATCTACATTCCACATGTGCTCATCATCAGCTTATAGTCCAGATGTTCCTTTTCTGATCTTAGGTTTTACTTACACTCCTATTCAGGGCACCATTTTCATCTGAATATGGCTGAGTCCTTTTCCCTAGAATCAGATGGAAAAAACAAGACAACATAAAATGAAGAGGTTGTATTATCCAATTTTGCAAGAAACAATTTAGAACCCTCCTCCAAACCAGGGTTTCTTTCCTTATTGGGCCATAAGGTAAGTTAATTAGGAAGTATGACATTTCTATTATTTTATTCTTTGACTCAAAGTAATTCACAGATATACACAGGGTTGACTTGGATTTGACTTTGGGACATACACAATGTAGCGGGGTAAAATCAGCCCAGAGAGATAATTTCAAGGCTTCTGAGCAACATGTCAGAAACAGTGACCGGAATAGGCAGATTGGCTTCTCTAGGAAATGTAGCTCCAACCTCAAGGGAACTAGGTGACTTCTAAGAGGTGAGAATATGTAAGAGACTCACATTAGTTGCCAATAAACTTCTGAGTCCACACAAGGATATCAGTGGTTGTGTGTGAGTGTGTTTATCCTTGTGGTTTGCATAAACTGTCCAATGTAAAATGCATGCATTTTCTGCCCTTTTGTATGTAATATTTCATTTGCAAGAAGTTATTGAACAGAATATTGTAAGATATTTACTCAGAAGTACTAGAAGTGTTAATGTACTGTGTAGAACATCAATATAAAAAGCATGCAAGATAACTTCACTGGAAAAGTAGTTATTTCCATCTACGCTATCCTATGTGAATTCATTCATTCATTTATTAATTTAATACATTCAACAAATATTTACTGGATCCCCACCCTACATGTGCCCACCACTGTAAAAGGCACTGGGCTTATAATAATAATTTTTAAACAGAACAAAACATTTACCTTCCAGGGGAAGACGTAAACAAAATAAATATGTATATTAAATTACATGATCATAAGCTAACTCTATTTTTAGTTTCTTAAGTAACTTTCATATACAGTTCTCCATAGTGGTTGTACCAATTTACATTCCCACCAACAGTGTAGGAGGGTTCCTTTTTCTCTACACCCTCTCCAGCATTTATTATTTGTAGACTTTCTGATGATGGCCATTCTGACCTATGTGAGGTGATACATCATTGTAGTTTTGATTTGCATTTCTCTAATAATTAGTGATGTTGAACACTTTTCAATGTGCCTATTGGCCATCTGTTTGTCTCCTTTGGAGAAATGTCTACGTAGATATTCTGCCCATTTTTTACTGGTTGTTTGTTCTTTTGTTACTGAGCTGTATGAGCTGTTTGTATATTTTGGAGATTAATACCTTGTCCGTCTCTTCCTTTGCAAATATTTTCTCCCATTCTGTAGGTTGTCTTTTTGTTTTGTTTATGGTTTCCTTTGCTGTGCAAAAGCTTTTAAGTTTCATTAGGTCCCATTTGTTTATTTTTGTTTTTATTTACATTACTCTAGGAGATGGATGGAAAAAGATATTGCTGCGATTTATGTCAAAGAGTGTTCTGCCTATGTTTTCCTCTAACAGTTTTATAGTATCTGGTCTTCCATTTAGATCTTTCTCTAGGAGATGGATGGAAAAAGATATTGCTGCGATTTATGTCAAAGAGTGTTCTGCCTATGTTTTCCTCTAACAGTTTTATAGTATCTGGTCTTCCATTTAGGTCTTTAATCCATTTTGAGTTTGTTTTTGTATATGGTGTTAGAGAATGTTCTAATGTCATTCTTTTACATGTAGCTGTCCAGTTTTCCCAGCACCATTTATCGAAGAGATTGTCTTTTCTCCATTGTATATTCTTGCCTACTTTGTTGTAGATTAATTGACCATAGGTGCATGGGTTTATTTCTGGGCTTTCTATCTTATTCCATTAATCTATATGTCTGTTTTTGTGCCAATACCATGGTTTTTTCTGTGTTTTTTTTAACATCTTTATTGGAGTCTAATTGCTTTACAATGGTGTGTTAGTTTCTGCTTTATAACAAAGTCAATCAGCTATACATATGCATATATCCCCATACCTCCTCCCTCTTGCGTCTCCCTCCCACCCTCGCTATCCCACCCCTCGAGGTGATCACAAAGCATGGAGCTGATCTCCCTGTGCTATGTGGTTGCTTCCCACTAGCTATCTATTTTACATTTGGTAGTGTATATATGTCCATGCCACTCTCTCACTTCGTCCCAGTTTACCCTTCCCCCTCCCCATGTCCTCAAGTCCATTCTCTACGTCTGCATCTTTATTCCTGTCCTGCCCCTAGGTTTTTCAGAACCTTTTTAAAAAAAAATTTTTAGATTCCATATATATGTGTTAGCATACGGTATTTGTTTTTCTCTTTCTGACTTACTCGCCTCTGTATGACAGACTCTAGGTCCATCCACCTCACTACAAATAACTCAGTTTCATTTCTTTTTATGGCTGAGTAATATTCCATTGTATATATGTGCCACATCTTCTTTATTCATTCATCTGTTTGTGGACACTTAGGTTGCTTCCATGTCCTGGATATTGTAAATAGAGCTGCAATGAACATGGTGGTTCATGACTATTCTGAATCATGGTTTTCTCAGTGTATATGCCCAGTAGTGGAATTGCTGGGTCATATGGTAGTACTATTTTTAGTTTTTTAAGGAACCTCCATACGGTTCTACATAGTGTCTCTGAATGGTGTGTTAGTTTTTGCTTTATAACAAACTGAATCAGTTATACATATACATATATCCCCATATCTCTTCCCTCTTGCATCTCCCTCCCTCCCACCCTCCCTAATCCACCCCTCTAGGTGGTCACAAACCACCGAGCTGATCTCCCTATGCTATGCAGCTGCTTCCCACTAGCTATCTGTTTTACGTTTTGTAGTGTATATATGTCCATGCCACTCTCTCACTTCGTCACAGCTTACCCTTCCCCTCCCAGTATCCTCAAGTCCATGCTCTAGTTGGTCTGCATCTTTATTCCCATCTTGCCCCTAGGTTCTTCTGACCATTTTTTTTCTTTGTTTAGATTCCATATATATGTGTTAGCATACGGTATTTGTTTTTCTCTTTCTGACTTACTTCACTCTGTATGACAGACTCTAGGTCCATCCACCTCACTACAAATAACTCAGTTTCGTTTCTTTTTATGGCTGAGTAATATTCCATTGTATATATG
>NC_041221.1:142877486-142878599 GCF_002837175.3 Physeter macrocephalus | reverse complement strand
TGGTAGTTCTATTTTTAGTTTTTTAAGGAACCTCCATACTGTTCTCCATAGTGGCTGTATCAATTTACATTCCCACCAACAGTGCAAGAGGTTTCTCTTTTCTCCACACCCTCTCCAGCATTTATTGTTTGTAGACTTTTTGATGATGGCCGTTCTGACCGGTGTGAGATGAGATCTCATTGTAGTTTGATTTGCATTTCTCTAATGATTAGTGATGTTGAGCATTCTTTCATGTGTTTGTTGGCAATCTGTATATCTTCTTTGGAGAAATGTCTTTTTAGGTCTTCTGCCCATTTTTGGATTGGGTTGTTTGTTTTTTGGATATTGAGCTACATGAGCTGCTGGTAAATTAGGGAGATTAATCCTTTGTCAGTTGCTTCATTTGCAAATATTTTCTCCCATTCTGAGTGTTGTCTTTTCTTCTTGTTTATGGATTCCTTTGCTGTGCAAAACCTTTTAAGTTTCATTAGGTCCCATTTGTTTATTTTTATTTTCATTTCTCTAGGAGGTGGGTCAAAAAGAATCTTGCTGTGATTTATGTCATAGAGTGTTCTGCCTATGTTTTCCTCTAAGAGTTTGATAATGTTTGGCCTTACATTTAGGTCTTTAATCCATTTTGAGTTTATTTTTGTGTATGCTGTTAGGAAGTGTTATAATTTCATTCTTATACATGTAGCTGTCCAGTTTTCCCAGCACCACTTATTGAAGAGTTTGTCTTTTCCCCATTGTATATTCTTGCCTCCTTTGTCAAAGATAAGGTGACCATAGGTGCGTGGGTTTATCTCTGGGCTTTCTATCCTGTTCCTTTGGTCTATATTTCTGTTTTTGTGCCAGTACCGTACTGTCTTGATTACTGTTGCTTTGTAGTATAGTCTGAAGTCAGGGAGCTTGATTCCTCCAGCTCCATTTTTCTTTCTCAAGATTGGTTTGGCTATTTGGGGTCTTTTGTGTTTCCATACAAATTGTGAAATTTTTTGTTCTAGTCCTGTGAAAAATGCCCTTGGTAGTTTGATAGGGATTGTATTGAATCTGTAGATTGCTTTGGGTAGTATAGTCATTTTCACAATGTTGATTCTTCCAATCCAAGAACGTGGTATATCTCTCCATCTGTTT
>NC_041221.1:142865642-142876898 GCF_002837175.3 Physeter macrocephalus | reverse complement strand
GTGTATCATGTTGATTGATTTGTGTATATTGAAGAATCCTTGCATTCCTGGGATAAACCCCACTTGATCATGGTGTATGATCCTTTTAATGTGCTGTTGGATTCTGTTTGCTAGTATTTTGTTGAGGATTTTTGCATCTATGTTCATCAGTGATATTGGCCTGTAGTTTTCTTTCTTTGTGACATTTTTGTCTGGTACCAAGTTGTTTTGATGACTGTAACTTTGTAGTATAGTCTGAAGTCAGAGAGCCTGGTTCCTCCAGCTCTGTTTTTCTTTCTCAAGATTGCTTTGTCTGTTTGGGGTCTTTGTGGTTCCATACAAATTGTAAAGTCTTTCTTTCTAGTTGTGTGAAAAATGCCTTTGGTAATTTGATATGGATTGCATTGAATCTGTAGATTGCCTTGGGTAGTATAGTCATTTTAACAATATTGATTCTTCCAATCCAAGAACATGGTATATCTTTCCATCTGTTTGTGTCATCTTCAATTTCTTTCTTCAGTGTCTTACGGTTTTCAGAGTACAGGTTTTTGCCTCCTTAGGTAGCTTTATTCCTAGGTATTTTATTCTTTTTGATGCAATGGTAAATGGAACTGTTTCCTTAATTTCTCTTTCTGATCTTTCATTGTTAGCGTATAGAAATGCAGCAAGTTTCTTTGTATTAATTTTGTATCCTGCAATTGACCAAATCCATTGATTGGCTCTAGTAGTTTTCTGGTAGCATCTTTAGGATTTTCCATGTATAGTATCATGTCATCTGCAAACAGTGACAGTTTTACTTCTTCTTTTCCAATTTGGATTCCTTTTACTTCTTTTTCTTCTCTGATTGCTGTGGCTAGGACTTCCAAAACTATGTTGAATACAAGTAACAAGAGTGGGCATCCTTGTCTTTTTTTTTTTTTGGCTACATTGGGTCTTTGCTGCTGTGCATGGGCTTTCTTGCTTTCTCTAGTTGCAGCAAGCTGGAGCTACTCTTCATTGCGATGTGCATGCTTCTCATTGCAGTGGCTTCTCTTATTGCAGAGCATGGGCTCTAAGCGTGTAGACTTCAGTAGTTGCGGCATGTGGGCTCAGTAGTTGTGGCTCGTGGGCTCTAGAGCACAGGCTCAGTAGTTGTGGCACTTGGGCTTAGTTGTTCCACGGCATGTGGAATCTTTGCGGACCAGGGAATGAACCTGTGTCCCCTGCATTTACAGGAGAATTCTTAACCACTGCACCACCAGGGAAGGCCCCTTGTCTTGTTCTTGATATTAGAGGAAATGCTTTCAGCTTTTCACCATTGAATATGATGTTAGCTGTGGGTTTGTCATATATGGCCTTTTTTATATTGAGGTATGTTCCCTCTATACCCACTTTCTGGAGAGTTTTTATAATAAATGGTGTTGAATTTTGTCAGAAGCTTTTCCACATCTATTGAGATGATCCTATGGTTTTTTATTCTTCAATTTGTTGATGTTTTGTATCACACTGAATGATTTATGTATATTGAATAATCCTTGCATCCCTGGGATGAATCCCTCTTGATCATGTTGTATGATCCTTTTAATGTATTGTTGGATTTGGATTGCTAGTATTTTGTTGAGGAGTTTTGTGTCTATGTTCATCAGTAATATTGGCCTGTAATTTTCTTTTTCTGTGGTATTGTTGTCTGGTTTTGGTATCAGGGTGACGGTGGCCCCATGGAATGAGTTTGGGAGTATTCCTTCCTCTGCAATTTTTGGAATAGTTTCAGAAAGATAGGTGTTACTTCTTCTCTAAATGTTTGATAGAATTTGCCTGTGAAGCCCTCGGGTCCTGGACTTTTTGTTTGTTGGGTATTTTTATTTTTATTTTATTTTTATTTTTTTGTGGTACGCGGGCCTCTCACTGTTGTGGCCTCTCCCGTTGCGGAGCACAGGCTCCGGACACACAGTCTCAGTGGCCATGGCTCACGGGCCCAGCTGCTCCGCGGCATGTGGGATCTTCCCGGACCAGGGCACGAACCCGTGTCCCCTGCATCGGCAGGCGGATTCTCAACCACTGCGCCACCAGGGAAGCCCTGTTGGGTATTTTTAAATCACAGTTTCAATTTCACTACTTGTGATTGGTCTATTCATATTTTCTATTATTCCTGGTTCAGTCTTGGGAGTTGTACCTTTCTAAAAATGTGTCCATTTCTTCTACGTTGTCCATTTTATTGGCATATAGTTGCTTGTAGGAGTTTATAGATTGTAAGAGTGGACTGAACAGGAGTAAAAATTTGGGAGTCATCAGCCTGTAGATATTACGAGATTGTCAAAGAAGTGAGAGATCCTGCTGGGAGATCAAGTAAGAGTACAACTGGGAATACAACATTGGATTTAGCAATATGGAGATTATTGGTGATCATGACAAGAGGATTTTTTTTTTTAATTAATTTATTTATTTTTGGCTGCGTTTGGTCTTCGTTGTTGCGCACGGACTTTCTCTAGTTACGGCAAGCGGGGGCTACTCTTCGTTGCATTGGATGGGCTTCTCATTGCAGTGGCTTCTCTTGTTTCGGAGCACGGGCTCTAGGCATGCACGCTTCAGTAGTTGTGGCACACAGGCTCAGTAGTTTTGGCTTGCAGGCTCTGGAGTGCAGGCTCAGTAGTTGTGGCACACGGGGTTTATTGCTCTGAGGCATGTGGGATCTTCTGGACCAGGGCTCAAACCCATGTCCCCTGCATTTGCAGGCAGATTCTTAACCACTGCACCACCAGGGAAGCCCAACAAGAAGAGTTTTAATGGAGTGATCTAGAGGAAAAGATGTGGTAGAAAGTTTACAACAAAAGCCTCCATCCTTTCTTTCCTCCTTGTATGTGAATATTGTTCCTCACATCAAGAGGGAAGTCTAATACTCCTCCCTTTGAATTTTTGTAACTTGTTTGACCAATAGAATTAATATTCTAGGAAGTAACAGTATGCTCATGCCTCTTCAACACTTATGTTTGGAGTGGTCCCACTTGGAACCCAGTGGACATGGTGAGAGAAACCCAGGCCACATAGAGACTCTATGTCTAGACATTCCAATTGATAGTCCATTTGATAGTCAGGATCAACTGCCAGCTATGTGATTGAGGCATCGTACATGTCCCGCCCAGCCAACCTGTTAGATGACTCCAGCCTTAGCCACCATCTTGAGTGCAACCATGTTGTAGCTTGGGTTCCCCAGAAAGTAGATTCTGAGACACAGAGGCTCCATTAGGGAGTGCTTTGGGGATATATGCCTGTGAAATGTATGGAAGGGAAGGGTGGAAACAGGATTGACAAAGGGAGAAATCACGCTGTTAAGCAATTCCATCAGAACCTCAACTGATGCTTTTAGGGAGTTCTGAGGATGGGATGATCCCCTGTATCTGCCCCAAGTTGGGATGAAAGTGTTGTGCTTTATATCCTCTATATTAACCAGTCCTTGGATATGGGCTACTCTGGGAAGGGTATGAGACCTTGGGTGAGGTGACCCTCACAAACTGAGACTTTCTCTGAAAAAGACTGACAGCTGAGGGCTGTCAGCCAGACTCCCAGCAAGTGCTGTAATAATTTGTTCATTTCTGAAGCAGGATCTGATCGACACATCCCAGGGTTCACCACACACTTCCTGATTGATCCCAAAAGAGAACTACCCAGCTTTGCCCAGTCAACCCACAGAATCATGAGAGGTGACCATAAATTGTTGTTCTAAACAATTTAGGGTTCGGGGGCGAGAATTTGTTGAGCATTCTTGGATAACTAGACAAGAAGGTGGAACATGGACTGAGCTTTGGAGAACCTCGATGTTAAGAGGGTAGAGAGAAGAAGAGGAGCCAGTAGAAAGACAGAGAAGGAGTTACCAGTAAAGCAGGGGATAAAGCAATCTGTTGTGGCAGACTTGGCCCTGTAGACCCTCTTTCTGTCCCTCCTCCCCTTCTTCCTGAGTCTGTATGGCAGTAGGGTTGACCACTGCAAGCTGCTTTTTCCAAGATTCTGATGTTAGTTATTTTCCAGCTGGGATTAGTTTATGAAGGACACTGATGGAAAATTGGAGGGAGGGAGAAAAGGAGAAACCAGGGATTCCTCTCCTCTGCGGTGGTGTCTCTTATTGTTTCTGTACCTCTGTTCCGGCTCCAGCTTCTGCTAGACAAACCCTTCATGATGCTAGCTTCTGCTGGGTCCTTCAAGCCCATGGGCACCTCCTCTCCTCTCTGTTCCTCGAGCCAAGGTTGATACCGTGTTTCTGCTGTTTCCCATTCTCGTTTTCTCACTTTCTCCTTTTCAGCTCTTTTGTCACCTATGTTATCAAGGCTCTGAATTAAATTCCCTCTTGTCAAATGCTAAGAATAATTTTTGTTTTCTTGATTAGATCCTGACTTGATTTGATCCCGAAAGCCAAGTGAAGAAAGTGCGTCAAAAAGATAGGAGTGATTAACTATGCTAAATTCTGCTGAGAGGTCAAGTAAGATGAGGGCTGAGGATTGATTATTAGATTGAACAAAATGGAGGGAGGTCAGTGGTGACATGACCAGAGTGGTTTCAATAGTGTGTTGGGCAAGAAAAGGTCAATTAGGTTAAATCAGGGACCACCTCTGCAGCCATGGTAGGGCCAGTCCCCCAGAGAACTGACACAGGGAAGACATAGAATCATTGTGGGGAAATAGCCACAGTATCTACTCTCACTGTCACTGAGAGGGATGCAGAAGATTAAGGCCACAAGAGGGAATTCATCAATGTGGAAGGAGCCCACAATCAAAGTCAGAACCTTCCAGTGAATAAACTCCAGGACTTAAGTTCATGGCAGAAATACATGCCAAAACAAGAAGGTAAAGTAACATAAGGAAAATTCAGAAACTCTGGTTAAAGCAACAGAAAAATTCAGAATGCCTTTGAGGAAAAGTGACTTTCTGCTTTCCAAGCCTTATTTTTGGAATTGGACAAACCAATTAATAGTGTATTGTGGGTGAATTTATTGCAGGAATTTAGTATATGCTGATAAAATTTGTTTATCTGCAATAAACTTCAGAATGCAACATTTTTGAGTAGTGATTCCACTTGAGGGAAGCTAATCCAAAGAAATAATCCTAAAAAAGGAAAATGTTTTGGCATAAAGATGAATACTGAACTAATATTTATTAGAATAGAAAAGTTGGAAACATTATTAGTTTAGGAATCTGGGAATATGTAGTTAAATTACAGGGCATCCACTCAGAAGACTATTATGAAAACCATTAAAAGTTATGGTTCTATACATTAAAAAATACAGTTCAGCTTTTAAAATGAAGGATGAAGCATTTATATGCAAAGCATAATTATAACTAAGTGGAGGTATGCCAAAGTTTAAGTACCAGTGTGAAGGTGGTGAGACCCTGGGTAATCTTTCTACTTTTCTTTGATTTATTCATTGATAATGTATAATTTTTTAATAGTAGAAAAAATAAATTCTTTAAAAGGAAAAAAAGTTCCAGGTGATAGCAGACAGATTATTTCCTATTGGAGAAATTCTGTATTTATAAGGAGGCACAATAGAGATGGCATCTTTTAAGACAGGCTATATTTTAGCTAATTAAAGTCTTAATCTGAGTTCCAATTTCTTTGGTTGCTTGTGATTAGCAAAATATTTAACTTGTGTCACAGCTGCCTCCCTCGCAATCTTTCTTATCCTATTACTGAAGTTTTTAATGTCATATCATGATGCTTGAACTGAAAAAATTGCTTATATGCGAATGTCATAGCCAACTGCTCCAAGTTTCTGGGATCCTAATTATATAGATGAAAGCTTGTGTTGCATGCAAATGGATTGAAAACCTTCACAGAGAGAGGAATAAGAAAAAAAATATATCCTGTAATAAAAATATCTTTAACACAGTCTTTAAGAGAAAAAAAATGGGGGATTGAGTCTGAGATGAAATTATGTCATTCAAATACATTACAAGTTCTCAGTCTCAGATCTGAAAGATTCTGTCCACAAATCTCCGCATCCAGAACCAACACCCTTTTCAAACCACTCTGTTATTTCAAAACCTAAATGGATAGCTTACATGTTATGCTTTCTTTGTATTGTTGGAGAGTACATGCTAACAAAAGATAAGGGAGCTCTCAGATAGGAAGCTCAGAAGAATGTCAATGTCAACCAGTATAGTACTTCCAGTAAACCCCAAGAACAAAGAAATATTTGGGATTCCATTGGAAATGAGGAAAATCCGATGGTTCTTTTTGCTTCTTCTTAAGGTTAACCAAGAAGCATCAACCAACATTATCTGCATGGCTTTGATCATAGCAACAAAACATTCCAGATATCTTATGCAGACAAGGAGTAGAGGTCTAAATTTCAATTCCCCTTACATTCCCCAAATTATTCTAAAAGATGAATAAACGGTGGATTTTTTTTTTGGTAACCCAAGAGATTCTAATCAGGTATATGAATGTTTTCTCCAAAATTTAGCATTCTTCCTTCCCTCAGGTCAGACATTATATTTTTCCCTACTCACAATAGTTCAGATTCCTCTTCACCCACTTATAGATTAATGACAAGCCTAATTCATTCTAATTTTAACAGCACCTTGGGTCAAAAACAGGGTATAGTATTGGGCAATGGGTATAGCGTAGTTTTAAAAGCGTAGGCCTATGGGTCAACATTCCTGATTCAAATCCTGCCTTTACCACTTACTAGCTGAGTGAATTCATTCCTGTAAAAGGATAACATTAGTACCTTCCTTCGGGGGTATTGTGGGACTCAATGAATTAATACATTTGAAGCAGTTAGAGTGGTGACTGGTACATTGTGTGTACTTCATAAAGTGTTAGCTGTAATTACAATCAGCAACCTTTGTGTCCGGCTCCAGGAAATTCCTTGGAGATGATTATACCCACCCTTCAAGATAATGTGGTAGGACTGATAATTAATCTCTCTAACTCATTTAAGTGAACATCTGGTAAAGTTTTCATTCCAAACAATATCAATCGGAATGACTCGGCCAGACCATGATTAAATAAGGCAAATATTCTCTAATTCTACTGTATTGCTGACCAAAACTGTTTTTCCCCCTCTGCTTGGAGCCAGAGACAATATTAAGGCTCGGTGGTAATTCATTTCATTTCACAGGCAAGGGAGTGGTTAAGCTAAATGCAAGGATTCCAACTACAAATATCTGGAGAAATATTTTTTTAAGAGCAGACTCTTTCAAACCATTCGTATTCTCCGGGAATGTAACCACCAATTCTTGGTTATTTAATGTGATAATTTCTCTCTTATAGAGAAAAAAGGTAGAGGCAATATAACTGATTGACAAATGGCAGTCTTCATCAAAGTTGCATGCCGCTCTGTAAAATGTAACACTTTCTTGTCCACAGAACCTTGATGATCCCAGGGATTCTAAAAATAGCAAAGGACTCCTTACTCCATAAGAATAATAGAGATGAGGAGATCTTTGAGGTTATCTTTTGTTCAACCACCACTGTTTAGACAGGGGATAATTTAAGAGTGAAGCAGAAAGCTGATTTATTGAAGGCCATGTGGTAAGTTTAAGACAAATCTGGGACTAGGATTAGGTCACCTAACTCCTAAGGCAGTGCTTTTCACATCTTTCCCATGCTTCCCCAAACTCCACTGCCTGCAATTATGGATAAGAGGGTCTTGGCACCTTAACTTCCAGAGAGATATCAGTGTCGATTTCCTCCTTCTACCGTCTTTGTTGCAAGTTGAAACCAAAATTCTTTTCCATCCTGACCACCTGGACTCCATATGTAGCATTTTGGCTCTTTTTTTTTTTTTTAATTTTATTGAAGCATAGTTGATTTAATGTCGTATTAATTTCTGCTGTGCATTTTGGCTCTTTAAGTTGTGGATGTGCCCAAAAAATTCCAGTAAGTGATCAACATACATTGTACTTGGGAAGGTTCTAACTGTCTATTATTGAAGATGCAAAATGGACCAGGTCCTGGGCTAAATACTTCATAGGGATGACTTGATTTACTGCTCACAAGAATCCTATGATATAGTTAATATTATTAACACTCTTTGACAGATGAGAAGACTGAGACTTAGCGAAGTTAAGTCAATTGTCTAAAGTCACACAGGTATGAAATATCAGAGTCTAGTCAGACACTTTGATAATCTTACCCCCAAACCTGTGGGTAAGTTTTTTCCTATTTGGGGACTATCATTACCATCCATAGATCTATCACTGTCCGAATGTTCTATTTCTTGCTTTAAATTTCACATGAATGTTCTCTAGGTTTGTTGGCCTGGTGCTGTTTTGTCCCATATTTTATTTTATTTATTTCATAAAAACTGATACAATAGTTAGGGCCCGGCACTGTTCTAAGCAATCTATGTATATCACACATATATTTCATCTTTATCACAACCCAATGAGTTTGGTAAAATTAGTAATTAGTATCCTCATTTTATAGGCAAGGAAACTCAGGCATGTGTGTAACTTGCCCAAGGTCACACTGCTAATTAATGACAGATTCTACCATAAAAGTTGCATCATTTAATTTTATACATTTTTCTCTTCCTTTCTTTATTTTTGATTCAGAGCATATTTTCAAAAGAAAACATAAAGGAGAAATGTTTTGCTAGAATGAAGATTGGGTCATCCCAGATTTCTCCTCAACTCCTGTTCCATGGTAATCTTTGGGGTATATACCAAGGATCAGAATCTGAAAATCACTGCTTTAGAATGTGCTTAAATAATTTTTTTAAAGTAATATTTTTCTTCCTCAGTTATTTCGTATAATTGTTACCTGTTCTTAAACCAAAAGAATTGTGTTGCCAAAGACAATAACTTGCAGATGATTACACAACCATTTAAAAGGTGATAGGGCTTCCCTGGTGGCGCAGTGGTTGCGCGTCCGCCTGCCGATGCAGGGGAACCGGGTTCGCGCCCCGGTCTGGGAGGATCCCACATGCTGAGCCTGCCCGTCCGGAGCCTGTGCTCCGCAACGGGAGAGGCCACAACAGAGGGAGGCCCGCATACCACAAAAAAAAAAAAAAAAAAAAGTGATAATTGTAAGGGCTATGTAATAACATTGCACAATGACTATAGTGTAATAGTAAGTAGAAAAGAGGAACACAGAACTGCATGCATTGTATGATGATAGCTGTATAAGAATCTATGTGTCTATATACCTTTGAGTGGCTTTGGTAGAGCAGTGGAATTATGGGTGATTTTTTCTTTTTAAAATTTTATCTGACACTATTCTATTATCTAAATGAAACACAACCACAACAAAGTACCAAAATAAAGAAATCTTCCTGAGAAATGACCTGTTCTTAACCTAAAGGAAAGACTTAGTTGTAGGTGAACCATCAGGATAGTGATTCTTCTCCAGATTATGTTTTTGGGATTTGTGTCTCATAATGGTCTTCTAGCATTTGGTAGATTATGTTAAAGACATTGCTCTGGAAACTTAGCCAAGAGCCTGATAAATTGAATTGTGCCCATCCTCTTTAAATGTAATGTAGCCATCAAACGTACTATTTATGGTATGTTATGATATAGGAGCATGTTCAGTTACTTAAAAAGCAATATAATGTAGTATGCAAATAGAGTATGACAGTTATAATACAAAGGCAATACAAAGGAATAATGCAGAAAAGAAATACATCAGAATATTAAGGTTGTTTGAATTGGAGAGAAGACAGTTGGATCATTTTTATTCTCTTCTTTTATTTTTCTATATTTTCCAAATATTTTGTAATAAACACAGATTATATTATAATGTAAAGCTGTGAACTGCAGCTTTAAGGCGAATTAAGAACCTGAAGTCAAAAGTGGGGGAAGTCAGCATCTTATTTGAGGAGTCTGAGAGTAGCAGAAATTGTCCAGAGTTCCATTTCCCATCTCTTTCCCTCCATGAGGGATGAGAGACCGGAGGGAATAGAAGATCATTGAGGCCAAATGTAACCCTCAGCTTTCTCAAAACCACATGGGTAGCTGATGTTTCAGTCCCTGGGGTCTTGGACAAAAGTCATTCTTCAAAAGAGCATGCACCTTGTGAAATGTTAAGACTATAGCCGTCCCTCTTCCCATGGAAGCCGTTTGTTTTTGTTTTTAAACACAGCTCGACTTCAAAGATATTACAAAAATTAGAAAAAGGAAATGTTATATTGATTGCATTTTCCGTTTGAGACCGATAGAAACGATTCTATTTAGGAATTACTTGCAGCATCTCAGAAGCTCCCAAACCTGGCTGGTTATCAGAACAACCTGGGAAGCTTTTAAAAATAATAAGTGATTGGGCTCACAGGAGACTGTGACTCAGTAGACAAGGGATGAGTGTCCTCTCTGGTTTGTTTAAGCAAAGACCTCTAACTAGGCCAAAAAAATACCATCTTTGTGTGACCAACCTCATTCTGATTTTCTCAGGCATATTCTGATTTTAGAACTGAACATCCTGCATCCCGGGAAACTCCTCAATGCTGGGCAAACAGGGCCAGTTGGTCATCCTAAATCATCTTCGCAGACTCCTAACCAGGACATACACTTGACTCACTTTAAGTTATGGTGCAAACACAGAGAAATGAAGAACAGAAAGAATGGAGTGAAATCTTTGAAATGTACAAGTCATCTTTCTTGGACCATTGAAGCCATCAAAGTGATCACATTAGAAAAAAGAAAAACCTTTTAGTTTTTTTAATCTTCTAACTTCCCGAACGTTTCTCCTTTCCAATGAGCATTTTATTTAAGAGAATACAATAGGGAATCTTAGCTGTTATGACTCCATTTAAAAATGCCTCTTAGGAATAGGCCAAAAGAATGACAATTTTATCCAAAATATAGGTCCAGTCCTTAGCCATCATGGGTAAACATTGCCTTTATTTTTTGGTTTCTTTTTTTTTTTTGGTGGTGCAGTGGTTTTTTATTTTATTTATTTACTTTTTATTTTATTTTTATTTTTTTAACATTTTTATTGGAGTATAATTGCTTTACAATGGTGTGTTAGTTTCTGCTTTACAACAAAGTGAATCAGTTATACCTATACACACGTTCCCATATCTCTTCCCTCTTGCGTCTCCCTCCCTCCCACCCTCCGTATCCCACCCCTCTAGGTGGTCACAAACCACCGAGCTGATCTCCCTGTGCCATGTGGCTGCTTCCCACTAGCTATCCACCCTACGTTTGGTAGTGTATATATGTCCATGCCACTCTCTCACTTCGTCAGAGCTTACCCTTCCTCCTCCCCATATCCTCAAGTCCATGCTCTAGTAGGTCTGTGTTTTATTCCCGTCCCACCGCTAGTCTCGTCACGGCATTTTTTTTTCTTAGATTCCATATATAT
>NC_041221.1:142853226-142865187 GCF_002837175.3 Physeter macrocephalus | reverse complement strand
TAAATTTTGGAGATTAATCCTTTGTCAGTTGCTTCATTTGCAAATATTTTCTCCCATTCTGAGGGTTGTCTTTTTGTCTTGTTTATGGTCTCCTTTGCTGTGCAAAAGCTTTTAAGTTTCATTAGGTCCCATTTGTTTATTTTTTTTATTTCAATTTCTCTAGGAGGTGGGTCAAAAAGGATCTTGCTGTGATTTATGTCATAGAGTGTTCTGTCTATGTTTTCCTCTAAGAGTTTGAGAGTGTCTGGCCTTACATTTAGGTCCAGTGGTAAGATAATGAACTCAAACATTAACGAAAGTGCTTTCTTGAAAAGTTTGGGCTGGAATTAAAGTGTTTGGGTCACTTGTTCCCTCTGTTGAAGTTGGAATGGGTAGCATAGAAATTCTTGCACTGTGTTACCCTCTTCAGCCTTTGTTCAATAACAATACAGTTGGAGGTGTGGAATAAGAACTTGAACATCAACAATGGGAGGAGTGCTGTGTGTTATTATTAGAGATTTATTCTATTATGGGGAACACACACTGAACCCTGAGAAACTACACAACTTTAAGCAAGCCTCTTATACATGTAGTGAAGAGTGACTTTTGCCCTTTCTGTACCAAATCATAGTGTGGAGGCAAAAACTGACCAATTATTTTTCAATCATTGTCCCAAATAAAGACTTACAATTTTCCCCAGGAGAAACAAAACACTTATTTTTACCTTTCTCGTCTCTGTGTTAAGGAGAAAGAAATTATATGGAAGTTCTAAACGATATGATTTCCTAACAAGTCCTTTTGACATTCATCCCCAAGTGCAAAATCTTGGAGAAAACTGGCTTATAGAATTTTAATAGCTTTGGCTATGCTTTCCAAGTGTCTTACTTACTTTAACAATAGGCTTCCTAACCATGTTCACAGAGCAAGGAGTCTATGACTCAATCAGTCTGTCGTCTAGCTGGGACCAAGGAAAATCTGAGGGATGGCAATGCTGTGGAGAAGCTGAGGTGACCAGTGTGCAGTGTGTAGTGGCTTAGCCTACCAGCTCTGGAAGCAGAGTGATTGTGTTCAAATCCAGGCTTTCCCTCTTACTGGCTCTGCAGCCACAGGCAAGATATTTTAACTTTAAGCCTCAGTCCCCATCTGTAAAATGGAGTAAAAATGCTGACCCCAGAGAGTTTTTTGTGGCTTGAATGAAATAAGCAAAGCACCTAGCACACTGTGGGAAGTGAGGTGTGTGCTCAGTAAGTGCTGGTGGCTGATCGAATTCTCTCCCCCTCATTCTTTATGTTCCAACCACGTGGGATAGATTAGTTCCCCCGATGAACTACATGTTCAGTTTCAACCGTAGACCTTCACCGATGCCCTTGCACCTACAAAAAGCTCCCTAGCCCTTCACCTCACTAAATCTTATCATCCTTCCAGCCTCAGTTTTGGGGAAGCCTTCCCCACTCACCTAAACTTTAGGCTGATCATAACATCTTCCTGAACTTTCCCTTTATTTGTCAGGACTGGCACATAATAAAACTTAACAAATGATAATTATTTACTAATATCATTCTTATTTAGAAACTTTTTATCATAAATCAAATAAATGGGGTAAAATCCAGCTTTACAAAATAATGGATTCTCCCACTTCTGTTGCACGTAACCAGATTACAGCAAAAGGTATCATGTAGCATTTGCCAAACTTCAGTAGTTCTTACACTAATACATGTTTTTGCCATATCTCTACAATATCCGTACTATTTGCCTAGAATTTTCTTTGCATTGGCTCACTTTTTGTTTACATTGATTTGTTTTGAGGAAAGATTAAATCACAGCCCTTAATGAGAAACCGGTCTTTGGGAATTACTAATCTATTCCAGCTCTCTCTTTTTCCATGTCAGGAGACTGAGGCCTGGAGAAGGGCAGGAACTTCCCTACAGTCTTTTACCAAGTATGTGTCAATGGCTTATTAATGGAGATAATTCAGATTTCCTACTTCTTAGCCTGCGTCCTCTAGAGTATTCCATGTTGCCTCACATGAGTTTCATTCTGGACAGGTCCTGTTTTAGTTTGGTTGACACATTTGTAAGGGACTGACAGAATAATCCATACTTGTTTTGATAACTTACAAAGCTAACTAAGGAACACACTGGTGGTAGTTGTTCCTAACATAAAACAATGCCCTGTTCCAAAGGAGTAATTTATGTTTCATGACTGACCAGTGACTTCCTTTCCTATCTCTTAAGATCCGCTCCAGTAGCTTCTACCTACTTTATCAACAAGTAAAAACAAAAAAGTTAATTAGAACAGATTTCATTATTGTAATAACAATATTGTAATGGAAAAGCTGCTACTTCTTTATAAATAGTTTTATTGAGATTAATTCACATTTCATATAATTAAAGTGTACTATTCAATGTTTTTAGTTTAGTCACAGGGTTGTGCAACCATCACCACAATATAATTATAAAACAATTTTTCTCCCTAAAAGAAATCAGTATCCACTACCAGACAATCCCCATCACCCCTCCTTCCCCGTCCCCAGTAATCACTAATCTACCTAACCTACTTTCTGTCTCTATGGATTTACCTATCCTGGACTTTTCATATAAATGGAATCATACAATATATGGTCTTTTGTGATTGTCTTCTTTCACTTAGCATAATGTTTTCAAGGTTAATCGTGTTGCATGAATCAGTACTCCATTTTTTTTTTTTTTTTTTTTTTTTTTGCTGAAAAAAGCTTTATTGTTTCCAAATGTTTTCAAGGTTAATCGTGTTGCATGAATCAGTACTCCATTTTTTTTTTTTTTTTTTTTTTTTGCTGAAAAAAGCTTTATTGTTTCCATTTGGTCCACGTCTTGGGAGAGGGCCCCAGGGTGGTTAAAAAGCTGCCTGGTGGCTGCAGAGAGAGGCTTTGGGCAGAAGCCCTGACACCAGAGGGGATCCTCAAAGGCCGTGGGCTTCAGAGGTTCCTAGTCGTGCTTGAGGTGAGCCTTTGGAAGAGATACACGCCCAGCCCAGCCTGGGGACCAGCCAGCCTGCAGAGGTTGGTCAGGTGGTCGCCATCTTCTTGATGAGTTTCACCTGCTCCTCCAGGAAGCCGCTCTCCAGGAAGTCACAGAGCTGGGGGTGTGCGCAGGCAGAGTGCAGGGCATGTAGATCCAAAAGGACCTGGTTCAGGCTCTTCTCCATGAGAATGGTGGCTTCCCTAGCATCCTGAGTTTTGCCCCACTCATCTTGAGATGGTTTCTGCACGTCCTGGAAGAGGGCACTGCCGTGGCGCTGGGTTTGCATTTTCAAAAGACGCTGGGTGGCCCCGTGCTTCTCCTCAGCCATTTCAAGGAAAATGTGGCCCACGCCCTTCAAAGCCACATCGTTGTGGTCAAAATCAAAGCCCAGAGAGAGGGAGGTATAGGAGGCCCGCAGATGCATGTTACCAGGCGATTGATGGCGGCCTCCACCTGGGTGGAATAATTCTGACGAACGTGGGAGCTCATGCTTGATTGGTAATAAGGAACTAAGCTCAAAAAATGGTGCTGGCTGGGCCTGGAGGCCGAGGATAGCCGAGTGGCTGATTCTGAAGGTTGCGACTGGACAAAAGGTTGGAGGGTAGTTGGAGGGGGGAGCAAGGGGCGACCCTGGGTCTGTTCCGTCCAAACACTGTCGAAGCAAGAGACAAACCTGCGGGGACTACCCAGCGCACAGCGATCCATTTCTTTTTATAGCTGAATAATATTCCATTGGATGAATATATACTCATTAGTTGATGGACATTTAGGTTTCCCACTTTATGGTTATTATGAATAACACTGCTAGAAATATTCAGGTAAAAGTTTTTGTGTGGATGTATGTTTTTATATCTCCTAGGTGTGGAATCACTGAGTTACGTGGTAATTCTATGTAGAGCTGCTGTTTTGCCTTCCCCAAATCCTTGACTCTTCCTTTTAGTAACAGTCCTTCCCACCTCCCATTTTGCTGTATAATTTCTCCCACTTTGGCTACTGTCAATCAACTCATCAGGATTGAGCCACCTGCCTCTGCCAAGAGGTGAGCATGTGATCCAAGTCCTGTCAATCAGATGCCCTTTCCCTGGACTTTGATTCTTTGGCAGAGGGACAGTGAGGTTGAAAGGAGTAGGAACCACTCATCACTGTCCATTCACTTTCTTTTTTTTTTTTTTTTTTTTGTGGTATGCGGGCCTCCCTCTGCTGTGGCCTCTCCCGTTGCGGAGCACAGGCTCCGGACGCGCAGGCTCAGCGGCCATGGCTCACGGGCCCAGCCGCTCCGCGGCATGTGGGATCTTCCCGGACCGGGGCACGAACCCACGTCCCCTGCATCGGCAGGCGGACTCTCAACCACTGCGCCACCAGGGAAGCCCTATCCATTCACTTTCTACCATCTATATCTCAGAGCTGTGCTTATTCTTCAACTTTTTCTTCAAGTACTGAGTTATACCGAATCCTTCCAATAAATTCCCTCATTTTTTTTTTCCTTAAGCAAGTCAAAGGTAGCTTTGTTGCTGCATCCACCTTTAGCCACATCTTTGGATAAATAAAAATACATTCCTATTTCTTACTCTAAACTAGTCTTTCTGTTCATGCTGTAAGTTAGTCAACTCAAATCTTCGCACCCCACCCCAGTCCCTTGTCCAAAAGGGAAAGGAAAAACACTCTCCATTATAGGCCCTAATCCCCCAAATGAGGAATTCAAACAAGTCCCTGGATTCACCCTGTGTCCCAAAGACAAAGATGCTTATGCCAGCGCTACTGACAATGGTTTCTTCTTTCTTGGCCAAGTTATACTCTGAGGCTTTCACAGCAGCCTGGTCCCTGCTCTTTCATGTGTATTAGGAGGATGCAGTCAAAACAAATTAAAAGCTTGGATGCCTTCATCCTGTATTAAACCACAGACCCACAAGAGGGTTCTTCAGATCCAGAGATTAGGTCTGGAACTCTTCTTTCCTTCTGTGAAAGACAAAAATGCACAGGACAATGAAAGAGGTGATTTTATTTAGGCTATTGCATTATGGAAAATGTTCATTAATAAGGAGCATCTCAAAGGAAAGGACAGAGACCTGTGGTTTATAGAGGGAAGTAGACAAGGAATCATGAGGCAGTGTGGAGGAGGGTCTTAAATGAGTCATATGGGAAGGGTGGTCCTTGGTGGTTAGCTCTCCCCTGAAACAGTAAAGCTTGAGGAACAATTAGATGAAGTTCAATGTTGTCCTTTCCTTCCCCCCTTCCTTCCATCCCCCCTTCCTTCTTTCTTTCCTTTCCCCCTTCCCTCCTTCCCTCCTTCCTTCCTTGCTTCCTTCTTTCCTTCCTTCCATCCCCCCTTCCTCCCTCCCTCCTTTCCTTCCTTCTTTCTTCCTTCCATATTTTTTTTCATTCAGGAAATATATACATATTGAATATCTACTTTTATGCTGGGGCTAGGGCTCTGGGCTGAAGGTAGAGTATTCTGCTGTCAGGTCCTTGTGAAAGAAAACAGAGCTTAGAGCACACTAAGCTTAGTAGGTGTCTTGACCTGCATAGGCTGAGGGACCGCTGGGTTTTGAGGCACACTCTTTTCCTCTTACTGCCTCTTTCTTATCATTCCCCTTCCCATGTCACCTCTCCTCTCTTGGTTTCTGTGTCTTGGATCAAGATACCCCTTTGTCTGGATAGCACGTCTACATTTTTGTACTAACTCCCAAGTCAATCTAAATACCAAGGAATTTTTCTAGATTTCAAATGAAGTCCATGAGATAGCTTTAATGGCTCCTACCAAGCACCATGGAATTCTTTAACAGAGATGATCTACTTTTTCTTAGTTTTATGTAAAGTGGTATCTAAAAACAGCTTCAGGATAGCCTCCAGTCCCCTCTTCCATCTAGATTGCCTCTCCTAAATGCCTCACATAGAAATTCTAATTGGTTCTCAGAGCTGAATGAATCTCTCCTTCCCTTATTTATATTCTTTAACAATCTGCCTTATTGAAATCATTTATGAATGTCTGCTCTGGTAGTTTGTAAGTCATTTTTTATTCATATGTCTATCTTCTAAAATGCCTTTGACACCTATCAGTTGTAAATCTTCCTGGGTTTGAGGAACAAGTGTGAAATGTTCTTATTATAGGAAAAAAACAAAACAAAAAACAACTGTACTTAAGTGGAAAACTATACATTGTCTATAGCATATCCTTCCAGTGTTATCTTATTCTGATTCCATGGGAGTTACAATTTTGTAAGCTGTAAATAACTGTTAGCAACGTAAAATAAGTCTTGTCTATAGACATGCAAATTCTATCCAGTGGAGGAAGTCTAGCTGACTTCTGGCTCCCATTGTGGAAGAGTCCTCTTTCACCTCTATATCACGTTCATTTCAATATTCCTGATCTATAAATATGTCTTTTTTTTTAGTGGCACTTTTAGCACCTACCTAGTTTTCTCATTAACGGGTTAATAAAATCTTTGACACATGTTCATGTTTATATCTATATGAGAGTCATAATTTAACCTTTTTTTGAGAATTATACTTTACCAAGATTGAATTTCATTAAATTGCTCAGATCATCAAGGTTCACTGAGGAAATGGGTTCAGGGGAAATAAAGTGTAGTAGTGAAGAATACAGGACTTGCAGTTATACTCCCTGCATTTAAGATCTACCCAGATCTACCACTTTTTTTTTTCCTAAGCTCTCTGACCTTAGGCATGCCACTTAGCCTCTCAGTGCCTCAGCAGAGATAATAGAACATATTTTATAGGATTATTGTAAGGACTACATGAGCTCCTCAAACAATGTGTGGCATATAGTAAGGGCTCAATACATACCAGCTATTGATATTATTATTTAATAAGGAAACATGTAAGTAAATTCTGGGTCCCAGTAAATCTTAGCAGGTTAAAGACAGAAAGCAAAATTTTTCCAGTCACGTATCGCAAGTATTCACAGTCACAGTTCCATGTATAGGAGGACAAGTTGAGGTGACAGAAAGAGGTAGAATCAAACTCAAATCAAACTTTGAGCTATAATTCTGCAATCTTGTCCCACTTTGCAAATAAAGCATTAAAACGTTAGCCCTGGGATTTTCAAAACAAAGCCTCTTAGTTGACAGACAATGGGCCCTTCCTGTTTCTCTCTTTTAGACCAGCTCCCACATCCTCACTCTCCCAGGATTTCTTACAAATCTCTCCTCTGACTCAAAATAGAAAATGGGCAGAGGCACAATTATCAGGGTTATTTTGGTCTCAGAAGACCCATTTTCAAGGTACCAATTTAGAAACCCTTTCTAGCCAATTCCTGCTAATGTATTTTCTGAGACATTTTTGGGTCCTCCATGACCTTACATTTTACTGTCTCTCTTTTTGGCTAGTTGATAAAAAAGCTCCTTCATAAGTATCTCTGATTGGGTGTCAGGAAGACAAAGACAAAAAGAAGATAAAGAACCCAGAAACAGTAGGGTAGACTGAACTGGAAAGCCAGCTTGGGAGAAGCAGCCTTTATCTGCACACACATGGCAATTTGTGAACTATGCTCACGAGGAAGAAATTATATCTCAGGGAACCAAACACAGTGCTTGCGTTGGTTTTTTTTTAGTATGCGGGCCTCCCTCTGTTGTGGCCTCTCCCGTTGCGGAGCACAGGCTCCGGACGCGCAGGCCCAGCGGCCGTGGCTCACGGGCCCAGCCGCTCCGCGGCATGTGGGATCCTCCCAGACCGGGGCGCGAACCTGGTTCCCCTGCATCGGCAGGCGGACGCGCAACCACTGCGCCACCAGGGAAGCCCCTGTTTGTTTGTTTTGAAGCTGCTTTTGTTTTATCTGAATCAGAACAAATTTTTAAAAAAATTTTGATACATGGTTTTGGTTTGAATTGGCTGGTTTTCTGCTATGTGCTCATCTGCATTGGTAAAAGATGAAAGCCACATCTATTTTTTTCTTAAAGTGTCAGGTTTCTTAATTATGAATTCATGAACTCTTAAGAGGTCAAGACAGGTGGATATTTGAAGTATATATATTTTAATAAATTCTTCTGGGGGGCCTTACTTTTATTAGCTACTTAAAAGGGCTGAAGATTAACCCAAATTTAAGACTCACTGCTTTAGATGATTTTAAAAGAATGGAATCATTTTATCATTTCTTCCAGTCAGTAGGCAATAGGGGCATGCACGTGAAGAAGAGATTTTTTTTTTGCATCATAATTACATTTATTGTTGTACAAAACTGTATCACTATAAACTAGTGTCCATTAAGTATTATAAATTGCTATTTTTATTAACATCTTCATTGGAGTATAATTGCTTTACAATGGTGTGTTAGTTTCTGCTGTATAACAAAGTGAATCAGCTATACTTATACATATATCCCCATATCTCCTCCCTCTTGCGTCTCCTTCCAAAGAAGAGATTTTGACTCAGCCTTTGTTCCATCTCCTCCAAGGCCAGAACTTGGCGTGAGTGTAATTCAGGGAGGGAGTGACTGCAAGAAGCTACAGAGCGTGTGATCACTGCAATTTCACAGACTAACAAGAGACCACTTTTCAAAATTCTTGTTTATTCTGTGCCACAAAATAAAGCGAAATGGGTTCATCTTTCCTTTGGAGAAGTAAGCCTTCAAGGTCAACTGGTTAAGTGATGTGGACCAATTTCATTCCAGTGTTAGATAATGTTCTGATTATTTAGAATGTTTGGAGGGGTTTGTTCTCTGATGAGACTGAAAAATCACCACATTAAGGCTATCAGTGATTCATCGCAAAGGTCCGGGGGTGGGGGGAACTACTCCCTGCCCTCAGTACAGCATAAAGGGTTGAATTCATTCTCCCAGCTTTCAACCTGCTTCTGAAATGTTCTGAACTGGATAAAGCAGAGGGGCACAGGGGGAGGGGGGAGTCCACTGATTGTTCAGCTTGCTTCCTCAGTAGGCAGCACGGCCATTTTTAAAAACTTGTTAATCATGTATTTAGCAAGACTTAAAAAAAGGTTGTTGCTTTTGACCAACGAATTTCATATTTAGGAATTGTTTACCTCTGAACAACTTCATAGCGTCTCTAGAAGTAGACCCTGACCATCATTAGCTTTAAAAAGTTCTCCAAGTGATTCTAATGTGAAACTGAGAATCATCAGAGTCAGAAAAATCTGGATTTTTTAACACCATTTTACGATAAATCACTTCAGACTCAAAGCCTGTTTGCTTATCTGTAAAGTGGGGACATGCAACAAATATTATATTAGACTTCCATGAATATGGAAAAAGGAAAAAAAGAAGGGCACACTCTTAGGATTATATGTTAATCCTTTTCCATCCTACAATAGACACTCTCCCCCACAAAGAGTTATAAAAAATGACAAATGCCTCATTACCATATTCAAATGTAATGAATTTAAAATAAGGGTTTTTTAAGGTGATTAATTCTGACCAAGCACTTTTTCCCTCTTTGCTGAGTGAATAATAATAACCCATTTACAGTAAGCAGGTGATTCACATTCTACTCACACTCAAGAGATTTCCTGGCTAGAACCAGTGTGGAAGATCAAGCTATCTTGGCTGGCTGCCTATTCATCCATGGGATTATTCTTTACAACAGACCCAGCCACAGCAAGAGGAATTTATGCCCAGCTGAGACAATTGTCCTTATCACCATGCATCTTCTGGGAACATTCCCCAATCTCTGCCACATGTCCTTTGCCTCCTTTTGTAATAATACCAGCAACCATTTTTGAGTGACTTCTCTGTGCCAGTCAATTTGTGCTAATTATTTTACATATAGTATTGCATTTAACCCTCACAGCAGCTTTGTGAATGAAGTATATTATCTCCATTTCACAGATGAGGAAATAGGCTTAGAGAGGTTGAAAACCTGCCCATGGGCACAGAGCTAATATTTAACATCTGGATTTGAATTCAAGTCTCTCTGGCTCTTAACCACTACACTAAATTCCTTCTTGGCCTTCCCAGATCCTGCCCTTTGTTCTAGCGCAAATCAGAGAACAAATAAGGTCTCCATCTCAGAACACTGCTACTTTGTGTTTTTATTACGCTAATAACTAACATTTTTGAGCTTAGCAGGCACCGGATACTCTATATTCCTTATTCTTCCCTTTGAGCCACCTCTTCTAGATTATCTACATGTATTTTTAAATTTTTAAGCTAATGGATTTTTTTTACACATTGACAATTACGTATATGTTCTTACATACATGTATCATGTGTACTTACTTTAGTTCTCACTCTTTGCTCCTCCCCCTCTGCTCATAGGAAACTATTTACAGCTCCAAATACCAGCCACACTATTGCTTCTGGGCTTTTGCATACAGTCTTCTTCTGAGAGGTGTTCCTTCAAGTTCATTTTCCTTCTCCTTACTCATTCTTTAGAACTCGGTTTCCCACACCTTCCAAAGATGGCTTTACGTGGCCCACATCTGAGCTGATCTATTTGGTAGCACTTATGCTGTGTTTACATATTGTTTATTCAAAATTTGTCTCCCCCATGATGTTGGGAGCCCCTATACCACAATGACTGATGCATCAGCTGTTCATAGCAAAGTGCCCACATATGGTAGACCCTTGGAAAAAAAAATTTTTTTTTAGAAGTTATATTTTTATTTTTATTATTTTTATTTTTTATTTTTTTACTTAGAAATATGTACTTTTAAAAACACATTCAGTAATATGAATAAATATAGGGATGCACAGGCCAGCTGCCCATGGATGTGTTGTTTTGCCTGTACACTGTTTTACAAAATACAGAATTAGCTGCCAACATTAAAAATATATATAATAATTCAAATTTTCACAGATTTCTCATCAATGTTTAGTTTTCTCAACTCCTCCCTCATCATTTTTCTTCCTAGTGAAGACCAAACATACCAAGTACTTTTCTATGGTGTTGCTTGGTTGTTTTTTTTGTTGTTGTTGTTGTTTTTTCACGCACACACTGTATTTTATTTTTACAAGAGATAAATAAACTGACACCAGGCATTGTAAAGGGATGACCACAACAAAAGCAACAATGACTGCAAGTGCCAAACACGAAACACACTCATACTATGTCATAATATTGACATTCAGTCCAGTAATCCTCCACTGTAACATCTCCTTTACTTTGCAGTGAAAATTGATTTGTATATTTTTGGCCTCTGAGTCCTTGTGGGACTTTTTTTTTTTTTTATTCAAACAGAAAGTCACAAAAATTATAGTCATCCTCATCAGTTCACTCAGTCCCATGTAATTAATTTTTTTTATCTTGATCTTTTGTTAGCATTTACGAATTCATCCGTTTTCCATTAGAGTTCTGAAAATGCTTATTCATTCAGTTCAGCAGTATAGTCAGTTACCAGAAACCTGTACTTGTCAGTCTTTTCCATGAATTCCTTGAAAATGAAACCCTTTTACAGGAACATTTTTGCAAAAGCATCAGAGTATACCCAGAACTGTCTGTAAATGACAAAAGACTTAAAAATGACCACGGTTAAAGATTTGATGAAAGTTCATAATAATGCAAATGACACACGGTTAAAGATGTGATGAAAGTTCATAATAATGCAATTGACAAGGAAATTTAGTTATTTCTGAGATATACATTTTAAAGTAATAACTACAATTATGACTTATAACATTATACCAGAATATATAAGATTTTTAGAAATTTCAGGTAATGTCTGAAACATTTATATTAACATATTTCCATAAAAATAACCCAAAGAAAGTTTATTAGTTGTTTTTTTGTTTGTTTGTTTGTTTTATACTGCAACAGTCTCTAGATCCATCCATATCTCAACAAATTACTCAATTTCATTCCTTTTTTTGGCTGAGTAATATTCCATTGTATATAGTACCACATCTTCTTTATCCATTCATCTGTCGATGGGCATTTAGGTTGCTTCCATAACCTGGCTATTGTAAATAGTGCTGCAATGAACATTGCGGTGCATGTGTCTTTTTGAATTATGGTTTTCTCTGGGTATATGCCCAGTAGTGGCATTGCTGGATCATATGGTAATTCTATTTTTAGTT
>NC_041221.1:142852111-142852787 GCF_002837175.3 Physeter macrocephalus | reverse complement strand
CATTAGGTCCCATTTGTTTATTTTTGTTTTTATTTCCATTACTCTAGGAGGTGGATCAAAAAAGATCTTGCTGTGATTTATGTCAAAAAGTGTTTTTCCTATGTTTTCCTCTAAGAGTTTTACAGTGTCCGGTCTTACATTTAGGTCTTGAATCCATTTTGAGTTTATTTTTGTGTATGGTGTTAGGGAGTGTTCTAATTTCATTCTTTTTCATGTAGCTGTCCAGTTTTCCCAGCACCACCTATTGAGGAGACTGCCTTTTCTCCATTGTATATCTTTGCCTCCTTTGTCATAGATTAGTTGACCATAGGTGCGTGGGTTTATCTCTAGGTTTTCTATCTTGCTCCATTGATCTGTTTCTGTTTTTGTGCCAGTACCATATTGTCTTCATTACTGTAGCTTTGTAGTATAGTCTGAAGTCAGGGAGTCCGATTCCTCCAGCTCCGTTTTTTTCCCTCAAGACTGCTTTGGCTCTTCGGGGTCTTTGGTGTCTCCATACACATTTTGAGATGATTTGTTCTAGTTCCGTAAAAAATGCCATTGGTAATTTGATAGGGATTGCATTGAATCTGTAGATTGCTTTGGGTAGTAGAGTCATTTTCACAATATTGATTCTTCCAATCCAAGAACATGGTATATCTCTCCATCTGTTGGTATCATCTTTAATTTCTTTCAT
>NC_041221.1:142849922-142850911 GCF_002837175.3 Physeter macrocephalus | reverse complement strand
AGATTTTTCTTGTTTCTTGAGGTAGGCTTGTATAGCTATAAACTTCCCTCTTAGAACTGCTTTTGCTGCGTCCCATAGGTTTTGGATCGTCGTGATTTCATTGTCATTTGTCTCTAGGCATTTTTGGATTTCCTCTTTGATTTCTTCCGTCATCTCTTGGTTATTCAGTAACGTATTGTTTAGCCTCCATGTGTTTGAGTTTTTCACATTTTTTTTCCCTGTAATTCATTTCTAATCTCATAGCGTTGTGGTCAGAAAAGATGCTTGATATGATTTCAATTTTCTTAAATTTACTAAGGCTTGATTTGTGACCCATGATGTGATCTATCCTGGAGAATGTTCCATGCGCACTTGAGAAGAAAGTGTCATCTGCTGTTTTTGGATGGAGTATCCTATAAATATCTATTAAATCTATCTGGTCTATTGTGTCATTTAAAGCTTCTGTTTCCTTCTTTATTTTCATTTTGGATGATCTGGCCATTGGTGTAAGTGAGGTGTTAAAATCCCCGACTATTATTGTGTTACTGTTGATTTCCTATTTTATAGCTGTTAGCAGTTGCCTTATATATTGAGGAGCTCCTATGTTGGGTGCATATATATTTATAATTGTTATATCTTCTTCTTGGATTGATCCTTTGATCATTATGTAGTGTCCTTCCTTGTCTCTTGTAACATTCTTTATTTTAAAGTCTATTTTATCCTATATGAGTATAGCTACTCCAGCTTTCTTTTGATTTCCATTTGCATGGAATATATTTTTCCATCCTCTCACTTTCAGTCTGTATGTGTCCCTAGGTCTGAAGTGGGTCTCTTGTAGACAGCATATATATGGATCTTGGTTTTTTCTGCATTCAGCAAGCCTGTGTCTTTTAGTTGGAGCATTTAATCCAATCACGTTTAAGGTAATTATTGATATGTATGTCCCTATGACAATTTTCTTAAGTGTTTTGGCTTCGTATTTGTAGGTCCTTTTCTGCTCTTTTGTTTTC
>NC_041221.1:142758678-142849452 GCF_002837175.3 Physeter macrocephalus | reverse complement strand
TTCATTTCTTTTCATTCTTTTTTCTTTATTTTGTTCCGCAGCAGTGAATTCCACCATTCTGTCTTCCAGGTCACTTATCCGTTCTTCTGCCTCAGTTATTCTGCTATTGATTCCTTCTAGTGTAGTTTTCATTTCAGTTATTGTATTGTTCATCTCTGTTTGTTTGTTCTTTAATTCTTCTAGGTCTTTGTTAAACATTTCTTGCATCTTCTCGATCTTTGCCTCCATTCTTTTTCCGAGGTCCTGGATCATCTTCACTATCATTATTCTGAATTCTTTTTCTGGAAGATTGCCTATCTCCACTTCATTTAGTTGTTTTTCTGGGGTTTTATCTTGTTCCTTCATCTGCTATATAGCCCTCTGCCTTTTCATCTTGTCTATCTTTCTGTGAATGTGGTTTTTGTTCCACAGGCTGCAGGGTTGTAGTTCTTGCTTCTGCTGTCTGCCCTTTGGTGGATGAGGCTATCTAAGAGGCTTGTGCAGGTTTCCTGATGGGAGGGACTGGTGGTGGGTAGAGCTGACTGTTGCTCTGGTGGGCAGAGCTCAGTAAAACTTTAATCCACTTGACTGTTGATGGGTGGGGCTAGGTTCCCTCCCTGTTGGTTGTTTGACCTGATGCAACCCAACACTGGAGCCTACCTGGCCTCTTTGGTGGGGCTAATGACAGACTGTGGGAGGGCTCACGCCAAGGAGTACTTCCCAGAACTTCTGCTGCTAGTGTCCTTGTCCCCATGGTGAAACAGAGCCACCCCCCACCTCTGCAGGAGACCCTCCAACACTAGCAGGTAGGTCTGGTTCAGTCTCCCCTGGGGTCACTGGTCCGTCCCCTGGTCCCGATGTGCACACTACTTTGTGTGTGCCCTCCAAGAGTGGAGTCTCTGTTTCCCCCAGACTGGTCGAAGTCCTGCAATCAATTCCCACTAGGCTTCAAAGTCTGATTCTCTAGGAATTCCTCCTTCCGTTGCCGGACCCCCAGGTTGGGAAGCCTGACATGGGGCTCAGAACCTTCACTCCAGTGGGTGGACTTCTGTGGTATAATGTATAAGTGTTCACCAGTCTGTGAGTCACCCACCCACCAGTTATGGGATTTGATTTTACTGCGATTGCGCCCCTCCTACCGTCTCATTGCGGCTTCTCCTTTGTCTTTGGATGTGGGCTATCTTTTTTGGTGAGTTCCAGTGTCTTCCTGTCGATGATTGTCCAGCAGCTAGTTGTGATTCTGGTGTTCTCACAAGAGGGAGTGAGAGCACGTCCTTCTACTCTGCCATCTTTGTTCCTCCCTCTCAAAAATTTTTTAAATAATGGAATTCATTCCAATTTCTGTAATCCACACTAAACCACCTAGGTGGCACCACATGCCATATTTGAAATCCTTGCCTTGCCAGCCTTGGTGAGGTAGAACCAAAAGCTATTTATAGCAGGACTGTGTAGAACTATTTTACTTGATCAATGACTTTCTCTTTTCTTTTTCAATTATTAACTTTTCCTGGGCCATTCTCAAACTTTGCGTTTTGACAGACATAGAAACATCAGCTAAAATCAGTCTGGTGCAGATTTAGAAACAGGACTAGGGAGCAATTAGATTAATTTTAAATTGCTAATGTCAGTCCAGATTTTTTGTCCTTCTTGACACCTGGAACACAATTTCAACTCTTTGGAATTAATGTTAAAATTTAAAGCAGAGTGTTTTGGGTTAAAAAAAAAAAAAAAAGCCGAAACAGGATGGTATGCTGTAAGGTGCAAGATCTTTTTCCTGACTCTGAAACTATAAATCCTTGCCTCCACACAGAAGGTCAAAGCACTCTTTTCAAAGAAAAAAAAATCTAGAACCAGTCAGGACATTCTAGTATAATTAGGAAAAATCCCAAGTTGTATGATTTGCAATCAATATGAACTATTGCCATTTATTACAGGGAATCCTGAGAGTTCTGAGGATTTGCTCCTTGAATGATCCATCAGTCCCCAAACTGCATTCAGGTGTTTAAACTGCCTTTAGGTGTGTGAACTGCCTTTGACAGGACCTATGGGGTGTGGTGCTGAAAGAACAGTTCCTAGGGAAGCATTTTCACCTACCTCAGCACAGGGAAGTAAGACCTGGGAATCTTCTCCAAGTTAGGAAGCATCGGCAACACGAAACAAAAAGAGTTTCAGTAGAGACAGTGTCCAATTAGAGATAACAGAGGACAGCATTTCTCAGAATGTGCCCTGATTGAGAATCACCTGCAGCAGAAATAACTGGGAGATGCATGCAAATTTCTAGAATGTATTGGGACTCTTGCTTATCTATTGTCAAACTACCTTTTAAAAATGGTGTACCAGGGCTTCCCTGGTGGCGCAGTGGTTGAGAGTCCGCCTGCCGATGCAGGGGACACGGGTTTGTGCCCCGGTCCGGGAAGATCCCACATGCCGCAGAGTGGCTGGGCCCGTGAGCCATGGCCGCTGAGCCTGCGCGTCTGGAGCCTGTGCTCCGCAACCGGGAGAGGCCAGAGGCCCGCGTACCGCAAAAAAAAAAAAAATTTTTTTAATTAAAAAAAAGTAAAAATGGTGTACCTACAAACATTCCCAGAAGTGATGAGAACATATTTTGCTATATATTTACCAGCCTGAACCCACTATAGATCAATGGTTAGCAAACTCTTGCTGTGAAGGGCCAGATAACAAATATTTTCAGTTTTGTGAACTGTGCAGTCTCTGTTGCAATTTTTCAACTCTGTAGTTGCAGTGCGAAAGTAGCCATAGGCTACAGGTAAACAATTGAGTGTGACTGTTTTCCAATAAAACTTTATCTGTAGACATTGAAAATTCAGTCATATAATTTTCACATGTCATATAATATTGTATGATTTTTTTGCTGCTTATTTTGTTTTTTTATTGAGATAAAAAATCACATAACATAAAATCAATCACCATTTTAAAGTGTATAACTCAGTGGTTTTTAGTATATTCACAATGGTGTGCAACCATTACCATTCTGTAATTCCTTTTTTTTTTTTTTTTTTTTTTGTGGTACGCGGGCCTCTCGCTGTTGTGGCCTCTCCCATTGCGGAGCACAGGCTCCGGACGCGCAGGCTCAGCGGCCATGGCTCACGGGCCCAGCCACTCCGCGGCATGTGGGATCTTCACGGACCGGGGCACGAACCCGTGTCCCCTGCCTCGGCAGGCGGACTCTCAACCACTGCGCCACCAGGGAAGCCCTGTAATTCCTTTAAAAAAAAATTGATGTATAATTGACATACAACATTATATTTGTTTCAGGTGCACAACATTTGATATTTGTATGCCTTGAAAAACGACCACCACAATAAGTCTGGTTATTAATATCCATCACCGTATATAGTAAGAATTATTTTCTTTTTTTCTTGTGTTGAGGACTTTTAAGATAAACTCCTAGTTTTTTTCATACTATTTAAAAATGTAGGGTGACTTCCCTGGTGGTCCAGTGGCTAAGGCTCCACGCTCCCAGTGTAGGGGCCCCGGGTTCGATCCCTGGTCAGGGAACTAGATCCCACATGCCACAACTAAAAGATTCCACATGCTGCAATTGAAGATCCCACATGCTGCGACAAAGATCCAGCACACGACAATGAAGTTCCCGCGCGTCACAACGAAGATCCAGCACAGCCAAATAAATAAATAAATATTTTTTAAAAATAATAAAGGGCATGGAAGAGCTCATACTCTTTAAAAAAATGTAGAAAACATTCTTAGTTTGTGTGCCACAGAAAAAAAGGCATTGAGCTTGGATTTGGTCTGTAGGCTGTCGTTTGCTGACTGCCAGGACAGATGCCACAAGTCAGCTGTAGTAGTAATTACAGAGATTACTTTTGGATTTGCACTTAACCTTTGCAACATGTATAAAAGGCACAACTCCTGAATCTTCCCCTATGTACTTCCATCATTCCCTTTTAAAGATATAGGAAGAGAAGGAACTTTTATTTCAATTCAATGGAAAAAGTCCTGCAAAGGTGTCTCCTGCAGAGGAGCTGTCTGACTTAGCCACATGGACATAAATTAAGTCCTCAAGTCTCCGACTTTAGACCACTTCTGAACCTCATGATGAGAACTTCTGAGGCCACTTAGAGTTGAAGTGAGCTGCTGAGGCTGCAGTAGGACCAGCTGATGAAGGCTGCATAGGCAAGAGTCTGCCACTGATCTGACTCACAAGATTTGGCTTCTCTGGCTTAAATATTTGGGGCGGGGGGTCTTACACAACTAATAACTCATCAAGATTTTGCCTAAGAATTTCTCCCTAAATTTCATATAAATTTCCACATTATATTACCAATCTTCTTGGATCCTTATAGCAGCTTTTCAAAATAGATGTCTGTTAGGTTTACTGTTCCATTGTGTACACTGTAAAGATTCAGAGAACTGAAGTGGCCTGACTGAGAGCCCTCTACTAGTAATTGATGCTGCCTGAAATAGAATCCAGATCCCCTAATTGGTCTTCCCACTGCTTCACAAGGACTCTCAAAAAAATCCCACTCAACAAAAAGACAAAGCATTTTATTTAATTCAATATATATTTTATTGCATATCACTGGGCTCTGTACAATAGTTTTGTGCATTTGTGCTGGCACCGTGAATATTATATAGTAAAATTCTTTTATTAAAATATAATTTTGAATCATCTGATCATATCCATATCCATATAACCATACTCAAATATTATAAATGTAGATATTTTGATACTTAGTGTAGTCTTAAGCACTAAATGCTAAGCAGTGGAATGAATTGTATAGACATATAAGACATGGCTGGGCTGACCCACTTTTCTTTCTTTCTATTTTTTTAAAAAAATATTTATTTATTTATTTGCCTGCGCCAGGTCTTAGTTGCGGCACGCGGGACCTTCGTTGTGGCATGTGGGCTCTTTTTAGCTGCAGCATGCATGCGGGATCTAATTCCCTGACCAGGGATCGAACCCAGGCCCCCTGCATTGGGAGCACCGAGTCTTAACCACTGGACCACCAGGGAAGTCCCTGGCCCACTTTTCAACAACTTTCCCGATGGAAAAAGAGCATTAGTATGAAATCCTCATCTATTAAAGATTCTGGCATATGTTTCTTTGTGACAAGCAGAATTCTAAAATCGCCCCCAACAGTCCCACTATCCTGGTTGTATACACTTCTCCCAGTTCTTTAATCAAACATTAATCCAAGTCCTGCTCTGAAAGGATTTTGCAGATGTAATTAAGGGCATTCATCAATTGATTTTAAGTTAGGGAGCTTATCCTGGGTGGGCCTTACCTAATCAGGTGAGACTTGAAAAGAAGTCAGAGACTGAAAGCAACAGAGATTCTCGCTGATCCTGAAATAGTGAACAGCCATGTTGTGAACTACCTAGGAAGGGGAATCACATGGCAAGGACATGAGGGTGGCCTCTAGGAGCTGGGAGTGGTCCCTGTGTGACAGAAAATGGCTGGTGGGCTTGCAACTGTAAAGAACTGAATTCTGTCACCAACCAAGGAGCTTGGAAGAGGACCCCAAATCTGCTATGAGATCTCAGCCTCATCTGATACCTTGAGTTTGGCTTGGTGAGACCTGAGCAGAGAACCCAGCTAAACCTGTCCCCAAATTCCTAACCCTTGAAAACTATGAGATAACAAATGTGTGTTGTTTAAGCTGCTAAATTTGTGGTAATTTGTCATTTAGCAATAGAAATGTAATACTCTTATACAGAGAGAATGATTACATAAAACCTTTCTTCAGGTGCTCATATGCATTATTTACTCCTGTATTTCATCCCCCACCCTGCCCCCAGTGAGATAGAAATCTGCTCATCTCATCAGTCACAGCTCTAAGCTTTTTGCTTTGCTGTTGAATCACTGGTTTTCCCACAACTGTTCTCATCCCTTGACAAAAATGTTCAACTCTCTTCTTAAGATTGAATAGGCTAATTCAAGAACTCACAGTTTTTTATAAGGACAAGTTTCAAAGTGGTTTCTTAGACGTTTTCAGTGTCTTCAAAGGTTAAAAAAAAAAAAAAAAAACAACAAGCAAGCTTGATTTCTGTATCATCAAGTATTCTAGAACTTGGGAAAGAGTACTTAAAGATCTACAGAAATAGTTATATTTCTAATAAAAGTGAATCTGCCTTCCCCATGGGGAGTCTTCATTTATGCCTTGTCCTGATTTAAAGACTTCTCAGGATCCAGATGTAAAAAGCACTGGTAAAAATCCAAATGGTAAAATAAATCATCATTGTATGATCTAAGATTATATTCTAATTACTGACTATTGAATTTTTAAATAAGTAATTATGGATTTGCCAGCCAATGTCAAAAATTATATCCATAACAAAGAATAATCCAGCTAACAATATTACATCCTTATTGTATTTTGTTATAGGGTAATTGCCAAGGTACATCCACTGGAATTATCACAATATTATAGACGTTTTATAAGTCCTATCCAAATCTTGAGTCACTCACATTTTTTAGTTCGAGAATTAATTTTTAGTTAAAATTAAGCCATAAAATAATTATATTAAAGATAAAATACTTCACTAGGTAATTAATCTACTATAATTTTTGCATGGTATTTAACCTCAGTTTCTTTTGAAAACCCTGTTAAATTATGTACTCGATAAATGTATGGTTTTAAGAATTTTAGATTAGTCCATCTTGATATACTTTAGTTATTCCCAGAACAAGTCAGTCAATCTTATTGTAAAAGACTGCAATGTATATTTTTGTAGGTATAAATTTTATAGCCAAAAAATTATTTCTTTCTTATATACTAATGATTTTGTAGTGTATTGTTTGAGTGTATAGTCATACTGAATATTTTTTGGAAAAGAAATAAACAATGTTACAATTCCTAGTGACCAGTCCACATTAAAAATTATTAAATACGTTATTAGACATCATGTAGTCAGAATTGAGTAAATTTTATTATGAGCTCTGCTTGAAAATAACAATCTTTAAAAACTTCTGTCTGTTTCTTATTGTTTTTAGTGTATTTTTATATAATAAGTTTCACATATACATCTGACTGTATCTTTGGTCTAGGATACCTTTGGAAACAAATGCCTAAGAGTTTTAGGATTAGAGTAGAAGGTAATCTGACTTGGTTTCCCAAAATATGTTTTCACTTTGGTCATGACTTAGACTGATTCGTAATTATTAGCTATATACTATACACAGTTCTACCTACAATTAAAAAATAAAAATTCCAGATACCATTAATTCAACACATGTTTATTGTTAATCTGTTGAATCACAGAAATTGGTGCCAGGCACGGAAGGAAATCAAACAACAACATTTATAGAGAACAGTTGCAGCTTAGTATGCCATATCACATTTGTTTTTTCAGCACCACAGCTTTTTATTCCCATTTTGTTGAGGAGGGGAACAGAAGTAGAAAGTTTATGCAATTCCCCCAAATTCACTAAGCCAGTGGTGGACCCACAATTGTCGGTCCAGTTTTCCTGACTTCAAGTCCCACGTGTTTCTCAAATGTAACACACTCCACATGAATACTCTGATATTTCTTAATCAGAGATGGAAATTGGGGCTATATGATTAATCTAATTATCTCTCTACATTTTTCTTCATGTTAACAATATAAATCACTATAAAAACTTGAAACATGGAAGGGATCCTGTTTCCTATCCATTCTTCTTAATTTTAAAAGATCTGGAGGAATAATATCATTTATTAATGGAAAAAATGAAATCAGACAAAAGCCCTGGGATACGAAGACATTTCCAAAATGCCAAAACATTGTCATGTTTTCTGAATCTGTACATAGCTATAAAATTGTCAATGAAAGAATTATTCACCATGTTTCCATTTTTTTCTCCCATATCTCTTAGTATCTGTCGTTCATACTCTTGCCTGTCAGCTATTTATATTGGAGCCAGGATGTTCGCTAGTCTTGTGGAGCCAGCAAATTTCTGTCTGCAATGAAAAAAGCTTCTCTTTTTAGATTGTCATTTTTCTTTTGACTACCTTTCTTTGAGTTTTACTTCATTTAGGCTCAAGGGAAAACTGAAATAAAGTCATCTTTTTAAATGTTAAGTGTACATTTCATGTCTGGGGTCCTTGAGCCACTAAAGTTACAATAACAACAATATTTCCACTAAGAGAAAACTGGTTGGTTTTTGACCCTGTCTCTAACAGAATTAGTATTGGTTGATTCAGAAACCCAGTCTTCTGAAGACACACACCTTCTGTTAGAGTTTGAGTTGAACATGTTCTGCCCTAATGCATGAAGTATGATCACCTTTGTTTTAATAGGAGATACCCTGAAGTTACTTTTGCAAGTCTTGGCTCTCTAGGAGTAAGGGGCTTCTGTATATTATCCCTGACGAGTGGTTATTTTTTAAAACAAGTAATTAAATTAGGACAGTAGTTTATTTGGTAAGAAAAAGAGTTATAAAAATCGTAAAGGATCAAGTTCCAACAGATAGAAGACCCTAGGAGAATATGAGAGATTAATATAGATTAATGGTTCTTTTTTCATTCGGAGAAAGAGAGAAAGAACAGGTAAGGGATACATAGGGCACTTCAACTCTATTTTTTATTGATTAAAATGTATGTCATTAAAATATGATGAAAAGTTAACATTTATAAATTCTAGAGAATGCATACATGGGCATTTGTTAAACTACCCTTTGCTCTTCTGTAGTTTTGAAATTTTCATTGAAAAGGAAGGAAGGGAGGGAGGGAGGGAGGGAGAGATAAGCAAATAATTCATTATTGTTATATTTTTCTCTGAATGGCAAAAGGTAAGAGAGAATTATTTTTATTCTGAAAAATCAGAGGAAGACTGGTATAACAATAATGTAAAACCAATGAGATTAATTTGTAAATGAGCAAAAAAACAGGAAGAGTAACTGGAAAAACTACAAAATAAGTACATTTTAAAAATCTTGGAAACGTATTATGAACATTGTGGCTTGTAAAGAGGTTGGACAGGTTATAAGTTTTGTTTGTTTTTTCGGTTTTATCCTTTAACTCGATTTATGTCTGGCCCTTACTTAGAGATTTTCATTTAGGAGATTAAGTTGCACCTGTGAACTGGCATCAAGGAAATTAGAGCATTAGAGCATTCCACTTGAGTATCTATTTTATCATCTTAGCAGCTACTTCAACGTTTGTCTTTTTCACACTTAAGGCAAAAGAAACTTCCGTGACTGGGAATGGCTTTCAAATATTTGAGGACAGTAATATCAAAGAGAGATGCTTTGCGTATAAAATGGGGAAGGGAACCCCCAACAACTCCGCACTAGGAAGGTGATTATGTCTTGTCTTATTAACTAATCCTTTGGTGGAAAGGATTTGCCTCGAGGACATTTTATAAGCCCTCATTTCACACCCTCATCGTAATGATCATTTTCTCACTCAGCTGTCCAACTGCTGAGATGCTTTGCACGAGACAACAACTTGACTCTGATGAGGAGCTTAATTTTCCTTTATTTTTATTTTTCATTTTAGATAATAGGTCTTCATAATAGAGAGCTAACAGCTTTGCTCAATAATTCTCCATCAGCAATTTTTAACATGCTCAATAAATGTATTTTGATCTAAAATAACATCCTGGACACGCATTTAAAAAATCACAGACTTTATAATTATTAAAAGTTAATTCACACTTATAGAAATTTTGAGAGTTTGGAAAATATAGACGTGCTTGAAACTAAAAGTTACTCATAATCCTACAACTCATCTTTCTGTTAATATTTTTATATGTATTCTTATAGTTTCCCCCCACGTGTATATATTCATGAAATAGCAGGGATTTGTTTTTCTGTGTACACAGTTGGGATTATTAAAATTTTTTATAAGATGGTTTTATCATTGTGCATATATTTGAAAAACAACCTGTTTTTAGGTTTCTAATGAACACTTTGGTCACCAAATATTGAGCAGAAACGGAGTAGTGGGCTGTCAGGAAAATTCTTAGAGTGTGATGGAAGTATATTAAAAATAGTCATTTCTAAACATACAAAACATTATTACAGTGTCAATTCGCTCCATAAACCCCTGCAAAGTTAAAGTTGCAGGACATGGTTAAGCTCGTTATTACAAACTCTGTGTGATATTAATGATGTATCTAAATATACTCTGAGGAAATGGGGAACTAATGTTTATTGAGCACCTACTGTGTGTCAGGTAGAGTGCTGAATAGTTTGCAACGATTGTCTCATTCCTATATGGCATTTATAGGGTGAAGAATGAGGTGTCTAGTGTCTGTACCCATGAAGTGGGAAAGAGATAATGTAGGTTCAAATTCTTGAAATTCAAGGAAGGAAAAGACAGAGGGTTGGTTCTGATCAGAGATATTTAAATTCACTGTTGAGTCAAGGTAAACTGCATAAGTCCTCTATTTTCTCCTTGTTTTGAGTATGGAGGCACAGCCTTAGTGAGTATTAAAATTTTATCTTCTGTTGGGTAGATTTTTGCCTTATAAGACTGCAGTGAAGTTTATTTCTCATAAAAGTTATCCTAGGGCTTCCCTGGTGGCACAGTGGTTGAGAGTCTGCCTGCCGATGCGGAGGACGCGGGTTCGTGCCCCGGTCCAGGAAGATCCCACATGCCGCGGAGCGGCTGGGCCCGTGAGCCATGGCCGCTGAGCCTGCGCGTCCGGAGCCTGTGCTCCGCAATGGGAGAGGCCGCAGCGGTGAGAGGCCCGCGTACCGCCAAAAAAAAAAAAAAAAAAGTTATCCTAGCCTCTGTTGTATTGGGATTGCTCCACGCATGTCATTGCTTACCGTCAAGAAGTCTCTCTGCCTTCTTCTGATCTATAGGTAATAGAAGACACCTCCGGAATACACTTCCCTAAAGCTATAATCGGATATGCAATGGGCTCACTTCACAAGTCATCTCAATGCAAACTGGCAAGTCATTTACTCCAGTTACAGGAAATGCAAATTTGATCCGGTGTGTGACAAGTTGAAAGCTCTATTTTGTTGCCCATGTTGTAGAAATAGCTTGCTGTTTGCACATGGTTTTGGATAAATTTTTCACTAGGAAGTGACTTAAGGTGGCCATAGACATAATGGTGCTCTTATGTTTGTGACTGCCCTAAGTAATGTCTCCTCTACCTTACTAGGGAGAAATGTAACAAAATCACTATGTGTTCACTGGGCTAAGGCCTTTGTTAGGTGGACATTGGTAGGATATTTCTTTACGTGAATGTTTGTCTTAATTAAAGTTAACTTCTGCCCAACAACAGCTGGGGGTACTTAGAATAATTTCCTTTGTTAACATCTTACTTTTAGTCTTTAACTGTCTCTTTGGATTCTTACAGGAGAACTCTGTTGTGGAGTGGTTTTTAAGAGCACAGGATCTGAGTTAGCTGGTAGAGGATATGAATTCTAGCTTGAAGTACTAGGCATGATACTTTGGGTAAGGGACTTAACTTGTCTAGGCCTCGTTTTCTCCACCAGTAAAATGAGAATAATAATCATCCCCAATTTATGGGGTTGTTAGGAATGTTAAGGCAAAGCATATGGAATTCTCAGCACAATGTCTTACTCAAGGAATGAAGTCCTTAATAATCCTGTCAAGTGGGTGAGGTAAATATGAAGGAGAAAGACATCTAGAAGTTAAGTAAAATGCTTGGCCTAAGGCCACATAGTTGCAGAACTGGAGTCAGATCAGCCATTCCCATTTCAGTCTTCATTTCAAGACTGCTTGGCTTTCTTAATTAAACACATATGTGCATATGCAGCTGTTGATTCTTAAATGTGATGTTTCATCAACAAATGTAATTATGGAGCATACACATTGCAACAGACTAGTCATGAGGCAATGCAGCTCTAAAAATGGGGCTTATCTACACCCACACGTGGGAGCACAGACAAGCCTGCATCTACATTCAGAATGTGCTTGTCTCAAAGGAAACCTTGGACTCTTGGATCATATTTTGCTTCCAGTTATGATTCTGTCATAACTTGGGCATTTACTCAGAGCTTCAGCTTCTTCATTAGTAAAATAATGGCACCTGCCTTGTAGCGTTATTAAGATTAATCAAGACGCAGTGGAAATCCTTAGGACTGAAGCTGGCACAGAATAAATTCCTGATAAATGTTAGCTAATATCTTTACTGTTGCCCTTGCTGATGGTGGAGGTACCAGTGGCGTTTATAGAGAGTCAGTTGGGGAAGACTTCAAGTCTTTCCTGACCAGCCAATTAAAATGGCTATCTTATTTTCTTCATAGCTCTTGTGGCTATCCGACCTAATCTTTCTTACTTACTGTCAGTTCCCTGCCACTAGAATTACGTTCCACAGAGAAGGGAACCCAGGACAATGCTGGACACATAGCAAGTGTCCCACTAACAGTCTGTAGGTGAATTAATGAAAGGACGAAAGATGAGAGCAATAGGAAAGAGGAGGGGGGAAGTAACCTATGGGAGCAAAGAGGGAGGGAATGGCCTGTTTTCCTGATTTCTCACATGAATTTCTGAGTCCATCCATCATCAAACAGCATTTGTTAAAAAGGAGCAGCTGCCCAAAGGAAGTCAGCTTAAGAAATCACGAGTAATTTTGATAGAACACAGACAGTTTTTAAGTGTCTTTCTCCTCACTCGGGATAAGTATAACTTGTGTCAACATACTTGGCTTTGATCTGAGTTCATGTCAACTTCCATCCCTCAAACCTCCAAGGCTTTTACAGGCCTGTCAACGAGATCCCATTTTCCAGTATCCTAATTCCCCCCCATATTGGAGTTCAGAGTTTCAGTTCATCAACTTCAGTGCAGATGCCTTTAAAGATCTTGTCTGTGTGCACGAGAAGCCTGCCAGATGCTTATGGGCATTAAATGAATTAATACGTATATGCAAAACAATTACATTAATGAGTGGCACACAGCAACCGCATCATAAATGTTCCCTATTGTTGTTTTTATTATTGTCATCATTATCCATTCATTCAAAAAGGATTTACAGAGTAACTTAGGTGCCTACAGATGCTCTAGACTCAAGATATTCAAAGGTAGACTAAACAGATGGGGTATCTGACTTCATGGAGCTTATGATGTAGTGGAGAATTCAGAAGATGAACTTGGGCAGACTAGTGAATGACTGAGCTACCCAGATGGGTGGCTGTAGTCTACACTCTTGCTGGGGACAGGCCCCCATCTGCCTTGTTTCACACTGTTGCTCCAGTACCTTCTGAAGGGCATAGTAGGCACGCAGTTCATGTTGGAAGACTAAATAACTGCATGAGTGAATTTCTGAGACGGGGCCCAGTTGAAGGTGGGTGTTACAGGTTCAGGCTTTAGGCTGTGTGGGCACCTAAGATGTGAGCTCTACAGTTTGTGAACTCTGTGTTTATGTGGCAAAGTCTGGCTTAGAGTGCATGTGGGTGGATGTGGAGAAGAGGATGAGGTTGTGAGAGTGTGTACCAGCACGAATAAAACCTGTGTGTGTGTCAGCTAACAGGAACAGCAAAGTCTTTGGTTGTCCATTTTTGAGGTAAATCTGGACCCTTGTGTGAGGTCAAGGGTACAGTTCTGGCCTCAGTAAGTGAGGTATCAGCCAGGGGGCTGTGCTATGAAGACAGGGTATGAAGAGTATTTTGCAAGGCAAGTCTGATCTGTCGTGTAATTGTGTGTGATGCAAATTAAGGGTGGATAAAAAGCAAAATCTAGGGTGGTAGATATGAAGTAAGAATGGGTTGAAATGTGTGAGTCAGTTACAGGTTTTTGTGATTGTCAGTGAAGTAAGCTGGTCTGTCTGTATGGCTCTGTAAACCAATAATTCAGGAGTTCATTATGTGAGGGTGCAGGTTTGTGAGGCAGATTCTAGAACTGGGAGCAATTGTGAGACAATTCTAAGATTAGGATGAGACAGGTCTGGGATTGTGAGTCTGGTAAATCTGAGTTTGTGCGTGTGTGTTGCTCTAAATCAGGAAGGACTTGGCTTTTAAATCAACCCACCTGAGCCAACAAGGTTTCTTTTACCTTAGTAGGGCAGAGAGACTTGTGTTTGGAAGGCCAACTCCGGAGTGAGTGTGTGTAAAGCAGTTTGTGCACACGTGTGAGTGAGGCGAGTTCTTGAGTGTGAATCTGAGGGTTGCTGGGCGAGCGGGAAGCGTGCGTGTGTGTGCGCGCGCGCGCGCGCCAAATTGGATTTCTCCTTTGGATGGGCGGCGGGGAAGCGTGATCGCGGGAGGCCACACGTTAGGGTCTGGGCGCGCAGGAGGTGCGGCCGGCAGGGCGGGCGAGGCGGGCGAGCAGAACACGCCGCCGCTCCGGCCCCCGCGCCGCGCTCGCTGGCTCGGGGCTCGCAGGGGACTGGCAGGAACCGGAGCAGCACTGCCGCCTCTGGCGCGAAGGCTCAGGCGCCTCCTCCCGCCCCAATCACTGTGGCTCGGCGCACGCTGCCGGCGGCTGCCCTTTCCGCCTCTCGGGAAGAGGACCCGTGGGCCACTGTCGCGATCCAACCATGGCCTCCGGCCGCAGAGGCTGGGACAGCTCCCACGAAGACGATCTGCCCGTGTACTTGGCCAGGCCGGGCACCACCGACCAGGTCCCGCGGCAGAAGTACGGCGGCATGTTCTGCAACGTGGAGGGCGCCTTCGAGAGCAAGACGCTGGATTTCGATGCCCTGAGCGTGGGGCAGCGGGGCGCGAAGACTCCCCGGAGCAGCCAGGGCAGCGCCCGAGGCTCGGGGAGCAGATCCGGCGCCGAGGGGGACACACCGCGCCGGGGCCAAGGCCGAGAGGAGAGCCGGGAGCCCGCGCCCGCGTCGCCCGCTCCCGCTGGGGTGGAGATCCGGAGCGCCACGGGCAAGGAGGTTTTGCAGAACCTCGGCCCCAAGGACAAGGTAGGTGGGCCCGGATCTCCTCTCCGCCTGCCCTCGTTCCCTTCCCAGCCCGGGGCGCCATGGCCCAGGCGCAACTTTCTCCTGCTCACTTTGCAAGGGGATGGAGGACTAGGGGGAGGAAAAGGGCATCCTCCTCTGAGTGCAGCGAGCCCTCCTGGCCCGGATGTGGAGTATTCGCGCGTGTCTTCAACTGTAGCATCTTAGTGCGCGCGGGACGGGGTGCGTGGGTCCCCTCGCCTCCCTGCCGCATCCCCGGGCCATCGGTTCTGTGTGGGTGTGTCAGCCCGGCCAGCCCAGGAGTGCTGAGTGATTTCCAGCCCTTCTCTAGGTCTGAGTACCCATCAGCACAATTGTCTTGGTCTCCCCTCTGACTCTAGATTAAATCTCAACCCAGGTCACCAGGGCAGAGGGCAGACTGGTCCTGGGAAAATGGGGTCATCTCCATAGTACCCGGATGAAAGTACAGGGTGGGCGGTCTCCCCTCTCACTCTTCCGACATCAGCTCTGTCCCTGAAACTTTTGAGTGTGGAGCCACTAAACACCCAAAACCCCATGCCTCTCTTCTGTCCTATATCGACATTTCACATCTGTGTTTGTAAAAAGTATATTTGTGTAGGTAGCTTGGCACAAGACTGAGGATCCAGCTGTCTTTGGAAGAGTATTGTATTTTTTGAAAAATAGGCGAGAGGATTAAGGGTACACATTAAACTAGAGCGGGCTGCAAGTTCCCTGCTGCTTTTCCTTGTGCCAAAGCCAATTTCTTGTATGTGTGTTTTTTAGAAACTCATGTCACACTGAGCTGACTTAAGATATGGCACTGAAACCCAGCTTGCCCTGATTTATTTGTTTATTTCATAGAAAATCAGGACCATAGTTCAGTAAATTCAGGGCCTGAGCAGAGTTGGAGTATTCAGAGTTCAAACGGACTCTTTTGAGTTGGGGAACAATAGTAATCAGATACCTCACCCTTGTCTAGATAATGGCTGCAAAATCCAGCTGCATATATTATACTGCACAAATACTGTTATGAATAATAACCTGAAATGGAAATGTTTGCCTGAGAACAATTACAGTTAACGCTAACCCAAGTTTTAGATGTTTTTCCATTAAAATGCAGCGAGCCAGTGAAAGGACAGGACTTCTCTGCACTGCATGATTTTTGGAAGTTTAAAAATAATAAAGCTTTAAGTATTAATAGTGGGAAAGAAAGTACCGAAATTAGTACTGTTTTAAGGTGCCTTTGGGGAACAATGTCATTGTGCCTTGGAATCACTTATTTAGTTTGTGATTTTCACATCATCCTTAGTATACAGGATTTCTCTAGGCCTTGCTCAAATACCCTTTTAGGAAGATCTTCTGATCTTTTGGAAAGGGTTTGGCTGATTTCTAAACTGAAGAATGGCCCTAGGGAAAGGTTATTGCCTCTCTTCAGGTCTGACTTTGATCAGTATTGAAATGTTCCCTTCCTGACTCTAAGGGGTGGGAGAGGTGATGGAAAAGGTCGGTAACAATTGCCCTGAGTCAGTGCTATTCCCTTTGCTGGAACACCCCTGATGTAAGCCAGATAATATGCCTGGTGTGCAAGATTTAAGAATGGTAACTAGAGAAAGGGAAAATGTTCCTCTTTTAAACCCAACAAGTCTTTCGTTTTCCTTCCTTTTGCAAACCCTGTACTTTTGCCTCTTAATTGAAAAATAATAATATAACCAGGATTTCTAGCGCTACATGGTTATTTCTAAGTTTGGGTTTGCTGTCAGCTTCATCCAGACCATGTTATTATCTCTAATTTGGTTGAATCACACTCTTAGAAGAGACAGCAGAGGTTATCTACTTCTGAACTTGATTAGCTCCTTGAGGATAGGGATCGGGTGTTTGGATTTATCTTTGTGGCTGAAATGCCTGGCACATTGGAGGTGCTGGATAAAAGTTTGATAAAACCCCCTTAATGAAGCCATCTCTTTTGCTACTTAGGTACAAAATCATCATCTGGCCTCTGTTTAAATACTGCCATTTTCAGGGAGCTCACTTCTTCATGAAGCAATTTTGGATGACTTTACGTTAAAAAAATTAAATAAGCCCAAGCCTACCACTGGTAGTTTCTACAAACTATTCTTATTTCTGACCACTGGATATATAAGAATAACTATGTTTCCTTATTCTGAGATATCTTAATCATTTTAGGCATGTGTATCTGTCAGAAAAGGTGGGGTAATGCCACAGTAACAAACAGTCCCCAAATCTCAGTGGCTTAATTAAACAATAACTGTTTTCTGCTCCTGCTCCTTGTCTGTGATGGATCTGCAGGGCCACTCTGTTCATTATTGCTCCTCAGAGACCTAGACTGATGGAGGTCCCATGTCCTCACATCCATGGTGGGAAAAGCACTTGGTAAATTGCTCACAGACTCTTAAACTCCCACCCTGAAGTCATGAGCATGACTTATGCTCATATTTCATGGGCCAGAGCAGATCATCAGTCCATGCCCAACTTCGAAAGAACTGAGAAAGTACAATCTTACTGGGATCCTGTAAGATAGAGGTTAGAAATATTTGGGAAATAGCTTTAAGATCTCTCCCAGATCTGGGGTGCATTAGTGGGATGAAAACTGGCTCAACCCTTACAAATTATGTGACCATAAATGTGTAACTTATTCTCTGTGCCTTAGTTTTTCTCTTTTGCAAAATGCAGATAACAGTGACTACTTTGCGTATGGTGCTCAATACATGTTATTTACTGTTACTCATTGATTTTTACTGCCTTTTATATGTTTTAGAGCAATTATCACATTCTTCCTAAAATTCTCTTTTGTAGCCTTATTATTCCTAGCTTCCTCAGCTCTGCCTTGTATGAGCCTTTTATCACTTGGATATCCTTTAAAGGTTATACTGTATTTTGTAAGTATTCTTTTGAAAATATAGTGCCCAGAACTGAACACAGTGTTCTAGATGGGATATGGCCATGGCAAAATGCATTAGGCTAGTTACTTTCCGTGATTTATACACAACATATGTTTCTGTAGTAAAGATTACACATAATAATTCATTAATCCATGTCCTACTGTTGTCTCCATAATAAACTGCATGTCATTCAGCCTTCAGAAACTTTTCCACATAAGCCAGGATATCTTCATACTATGTTGGTACCGTTGAACTTAAAACAAAACCAAAAGGAAAAAAATATTTTAACTGCAGGATTTTATTTTTTCCCTCTGTAATATTCATCACCATTTTGCTCATTTTTCTATTATAATGATAATTTTGAAGCTTAATTCTATAGTACAATATCCCTTACTCCAGTTTTGGACTATCTGCAGATTTGATAATAAATATCTCTTTTTGAGCACTTTCTATGTGCCTGACATCTCTATCTCTGTCTCTTTATCTGTGTCTTTTCCGGACATGTTACTGTAATGCAAGGCAAGGACGGACCTTCCCACTACATATACCTTAGAAACCATCTCCATCTCCCTCCCTCCATTATTCAGAATTCTTGGAGCTCAGTTGCTCAGTCTTTGAGAACAGTTGCTGCAAAATCCTTATTCTTCCAAGCTGATTTTGAAGCTATAGAAAGAGGTTTTTAAAATATCATGATAAAATTAAAATATGCTTTGTCTCTAGCATACCTAGTTATTAATTCCCACCTGAAGGAAATGAGTTTAGTTAATAAAAGAATAAATTATGAAAAGGTTAAATAACAAAAGTGTTTGGCAGAATAAAAATGTAAAAAATGTCACTGAGTTATACTCCAAATGCCATGTTCCAGGTTTGAGGTATCACTGGCTGTTTCTATTGTGGTTCTGGATCTATTTGTAAACACCTTATTAAATTATGTATTTACATTTTTCTCATGATAGGCATTCATATTGCCAAACTCTTCCACACAACTTTTTGTTTATGATTTTTGACAGTCAGTACATAAAAAAGCAATTCTAAGTGAAAAGTAAATATTTTTTCACCATTTGTCAAGATGGTTTCCATGCATGCAAAAAGGAAATCACTTCTACCAGTGAGGAAATTACTAAAGGGAGGAGAATTATGATATATAGTCTGCCAAGAGCAAATGATTCTGCAGACTCTGTCATCCAGTGAAAACAAAGTGAAGACATTATGATTATGTGGGTGTACTGATAACTCCCTTTCGGGAACTGGGGGTCATTTCTAGTTCCCTGCCTTTCACGTGGGCCACTTTTGTGCAAGATTTTTCCCTATGATGTCAGCAGGGCTTTGGGGTCTAGGAGGAGAGAATTTGAAACAAATGAGCTGTGCCTCTTACCTTTTACCATTTGTCTTTGTTGTCCTGGGTGATGGTTTTCAAAATGATTCAGAGAAATTGAAGTCTTCCTCCTTAAGCTACACAAAGGAAGACAGCTGGCAATAGAATTCTAGGCCTATAAAGGCCTCTCTAGTCATCCAAATAGAAACCCTGTAGTGTAAATGAATTTTACAAGGCTGCTCGGACAAAGTAAAGTTTGCACTCAGGCTGGGAAAAAAAAGTTCTTACTTACCTGGCCCTCAGGCCACACTTGAATCTGGGAGTACATTTACTCAGCCAAACTTGGATGTGTTTGAAACCATTCAGAACTTTAGTTTAGTCTGACAGTAGGCATTTGAGGGATATAAAAAATGTGCCTTCTAAGTAATGCTGCGATTGGCAGAGTTCCCTCAAAGTAATGGGCCCTGGAGACAAGGTTTTGCTGATGGCTCTTGTAAGTAATGTTTTAGAAGCCAGAGGATGGTCTGTGATACTTTTCTGTGAGTGATTTCTATAGCTGATTCTCTTTATGATTAGTTTCCAGTAATCAAATAATGTTCCTGTGAGACAGTGGATAAAGCTTCCTAGGAAGAGGAAATCTGGCGGAGGGGAATGGAATCCTTGAATGCAAGTTCAGCCCTTCTTTTGCAAGAGGAGGCAGAGGTCTATTTGGGTGTGTAAGCACTTTAAAAAAACTAAACTTTCAGGAAAATGTCATGTTAAAATTTATCTGTACTCTTAACGTGCACTCACATGGCATTCAAAAAATAGTTCAACTCCATCAAAAAAACAGTGAGATGAGGCAGAAAAAAAAGACAACTGGGTAAAGCATTAGCTTCCTTTAACCAGCTAGCTATACAATTTAGGCAAGTTATCTCCCTTCTCTCTGAGTTTTAATTTCCTCCTTTCTAAAATGAAGGGGCTGGACCAGTGGTCTATAAACTTTTCTGATTGTGTACCTTTATGCAAAAATTTTTTGAGCATGCTCTTTTTCTATATATGTGTATATATATGTATATATACATATATGTACACACATGTGCATATATATAAATTATATATACAAATAATATATTAATATCTTATGACATTATTAGATACAAAGAAAAAGTACAAACTAAAAAAGAAGAGATATCATCATAAATATAAATCCTGATATTTTTTTCTTGTACCCTGGTGGCTCATCTTGCCCTCCCAGTTGGGTGAGTGCTTGTAAGTCTATGATCTTTGGAACAAAGCCATAGCAGTCAGTGGTTCTAATATCAATATAATAGTCATTAATGAGTTCACTGTCAGCCTGAGTCCTTCAGGGACATATCGTCTTTTATGGACCAGTATCTAAGAGACAAGTTCCAAACCATTGAAGGCTTGTGATGAGGCTGCAGGCCAGGTGATGGCTAGTGCTCAGTGTACTCTTTATAAATATGTGTCTGGGGTTGGGCCACTGGGGCGTGGATAACAAGGGTCACCATAAATATGATGAGGAGTCCCCAAGTCTCCCTTCATGCACTAATTTTCTCTTTTCTCATTGATTCAAAAACATTTACTAAGCACCAGCCATGTAGATGAGCAATCAAAGACTAATGTTAGAGGAACAAAGGTGAACCAAATAGATACACGTTAGGAAAATATAAACTGCCTTTTGTCACAATCTTTCAGAGAAAACTGCCATTAACACAAGAGTGTATTTTCTTTACTCCAATATAAAAGTGGGAACATGCGGTATTATCTGTTTTTAAAAAGTTTTTTTTAACCACTTTTTAAAACATTTAATAAACTTTATTTCTGAGAGCAGGTTTAGCTTCATTGCAAAATTGGGTGGAAAGTACAGAGATTTCCCATATTTCTCCTGTGCCCACTCTTGCATAGCCTCCTCCATTATCAGCTTCCCCCACCAGAGTGGTATATTTTTTGCAATTGATGGACCTATTGACACATTCTCATCACCCAAAGTCCATAGTTTACATTAGGGTTCACTCCTGGTGTTGTGCATTCTGTGGGTTTTGACAAATATATAGTGACATGTATCCATTAGTACACAGTATCATACAGGGTATTTTCACTGCTCCAAAAATCCTTTGTGTTCCGCCTGTTCATCCCTCCCCTTCCTCTAACCCCTGACAATTATAAATATTTTTACTGTTTCTATAGTTTTGCCTTTTCCAGAATGTCATACAGTTAGAATCATATAATATCTAACCTTTGCAATTGCTTTCTTTTACTCAGTAATATGCATTTAAATTTCTTCTGTGTCCTTTCATGGCTTGATAGCACATTTCTTTTTAGCACTGAATATTCCGTTGTCTAGATTAACTACAGTTTATTTATCCATTCACTTACTGAAGGACATTTTAGCTGTGTCCAGGTTTTGGCAATTAGGACTTAAAGCTGTTGTAAACATTCATTTGCAGCTTTTTGTGTGGACATAATTGTTTTTTCTCTTTTATTTATTTATTATTTATTTTTAAAAATAGATCTTTATTGGAGTATAATTACTCTGCAATACTGTGTTAGTTTCTGTTGTACACCCAAGTGAATCAGCCATATGCATACATATATCCCCATGTCCCCTCCCTCTTGAGCCACCCTCCCACCTTCTGTTGTACACCCAAGTGAATCAGCCATATGCATACATATATCCCCATGTCCCCTCCCTCTTGAGCCTCCCTCCCACCCTCCCTATCCCACCCCTCTAGGTCGTCGCAAAGCACCGAGCCGATCTCCCTGTGCTATGCGGCTGCTTCCCACCAGCCAACTATTGTACATTTGGTAGTGTATATATGTCAATGCTACTCTCACTTTGCCCCAGCTTCTCCCTCCCCCGCCTGTGTCCTCAAGTCCATTCTCTTGGACATAAATTTTTAGTTCATTTGAGTAAGTTGAGTGTGATTGCTGGATCATATGATGAGTATGTTTAGTTTTGTAAGAAATCTCCAAAGCAGAAGAAGTAAGAAGTCTTCCAAAGTAGCTGTACCATTTTGTATTCCCACCAGCAATGAATGAGAATTCCTTTTGCTCCACATCCTCGCCAGCATTTGGTGTTATCGCTATTTTGGATTTTCGCCATTCTAATAGGCGTGTAGTAGTATGTCATTGTTGCTTTAATTTGCAATTCCCTAATGACGTGCAATGCTGAACATGTTTTTATATGCTTACTTGTCTTCTGTATATCTTCATCTTGTGAGGTGTCTGTTCAGGTCTTTTGCCCATTTTTAAATTGGGTTGTTCATTTTATTATTGTTTATTGTTTTAAGAGGTCTTTGTATTTTTTGGATAAGAATCCTTTATCTCATGTGTCTCTTGCAAGTATTTTCTCCCAGTCTGTGGCTTCTAATGCTCTTAACATTTTCTCTTGTGGGGCAGAAGTTTTAAAATTTTAATCAAGTCTAGCCTACCCATTATTTCTTTCATGGATTGTACCTTTGTTGTTGTATCTAAAAAGTCATTGTCATACCCAAGGTTATCTAGGTTTTCTTCTATCTGATTTTCTAGAGGTTTAGAATTTTGCATTTTATTGATACATTTAGGTTTGTGATCCTTTTTTTTTTTTTTGTGGTACACGGGCCTCTCACTGTTGTGTCCTCTCCCGTTGTGGAGCACAGGCTCCAGATGCACAGGCTCAGTGGCCATGGCTCACGGGCCCAGCCGCTCTGCGGCATGTGGGATCTTCCCGGACCGGGGCATGAACCCGTGTCCCCTGCATCAGCAGGCGGATTCTCAACCACTGCGCCACCAGGGAAGCCCTGTGATCCATTTTGAGTTAAATTTTGTAAAGGGTATGGGATCTGTGCCTACATTCATTTTGTTGCATGTGGATGACCAGTTGTTCCAGCACCATTTGTTGAAAAAGACTCTCTTTGCTCCATTGTATACCCTTTGTTCCTTTGTCCAAGATCAGTTGCCTGTATTTATATGGGTCTATTTGTAGGTTCTCTATTCTGATCCATTAATCTATTTCTTTATCCCTTTGCCAAAACCACTCTGTCTTGATTACTGTAAGTGTTGAAGTTGGATAATGTCAGTTCCTTAGAGTTTCTCACCATTAAGTGTTCAGATTGTCCATTTCTTCTTGTGTGAGTTTTAGGGGATTGTGTCTTTCAAGGAATTAGTCCATTTCATCTGGGTTATAAAAATTATGGGTGTAGAGTATTTCATAATATTCCCTTATCCTTTTAGTGTACATGGGATCTATAGTGATGTCCCCTCTTTTATTTTTGATATAAATAATTTATGTCTTCTATTTTTTCCTTAATTATCCTGCCTAGATGCTTATCAATTTTATTGATCTTTTTGAAAAATCAGCTTTTGGTTTAATTTTCTCTATTGCTTTTTTTTTTTGATTTAGTTGATTTATGTTCTAATTTTTATTCTTTCTTCTTACTTTGGATCTAATTTGTCTTTCTTTTCTAGTTTCTTAATATGGAAACTTACACTATTGATTTTAGATCTTTCTTCTTTTCTAATATATGCATTCAGTGTTATAAATTTCCCTCTAAGCAGTGCTTTAATTGCATCCCATGGATTTTGATATGTTGTATTTTCACTTTTATTTAGCTCAAAATATTTTAAAATTTCTTTTGAGATTTCTGCTTTGACCCGTGTGTTACTTAGAAGGGTATTGTTTAATATCCAATTATTTTGGGGATTTTCCAGCTGTCTTTCTCTTATTGATTTCTAGTTTAATTCTGTTGTGGTCTGAAAGTAAATGTTATATGATTTCTATTCTCTTAAATTTGTTAAAGTATGTTTTATAGCCCAGAATGTGGTATATCTTGGTGAATATTCTGTGTGAGCCTGAGAAGAATGTATAGTCTGCTGTTGTTGGACGAAATAGTCTGTAGCTATCAGTTATATCTAGTTTATTGATCGTCCTGTTGAGTTCAACCATGTCTTTATTGATTTTCTGCCTGCTGGATTTGTCCATTTTGGATAGAGGAGTGTTAAAATCTCTAAGTATAACAGTGGATTTATCTATTTCTCCTGGCAGTTCTATTAGATTTTGCCTCACATACTTTGATGCTCTGATTTTAGGCATGTATACATTAAAAATTGTTATGCCTTCCTGTAGCATTGACCCCTTTATCATTATGTAGTGCCCTTCTTTATACCTGATAACTTTCCTTCTTTGAAGTCTGCTCTGAAATTAATACAGCTACTCCTGCTTTCTTTTAATTAGTATTAGCATGGTATGTTTTTCTCCATTCATCTACTTTTAGTTTATATGTGTCTTTATATCTAAAGTTGATTTCTTGTAGACAGCGTATAGCTGGGTTGTGTTTTTTGATCAACTCTGACAATCTGTCTTTTAATTGGTGCATTTAGACCATTCACATTCAAAATGATTATTGATATAGTTGGGTTAATATTTACTGTATTTGTTAGTGTTTTCTACTTGTTGTCCTTGTTCTTTGTTCTTATTTTTGTCTTCCATTCTTTTTTGCCTTTTATGATTTTAATTGAGCATTTTATGTGATTCCATTTTCTCTGTTTTCTTCGCATATCAGTTATACTTCTTTTTTACTTTTCTTATTGGTTGCACTAGAGTTTGCAATATACATTTACAACTAACCCAAGTCTACTTTTCAAATAACACTGTACTGCTTCACAGGTAGTACAAGTACCATATAGTAACCAAATATTCTCATTTCTTCCCACCTGTTCCTTGTGTCATTGCTGATATTCATTTCACTTATATATAAGCATAAATAAATAAATAAATAAATAAATAAATAAAGGAATACATTTTTGCTATTATTATTTTGAACAAATTGTTGCATATTAGATCAATTAAAAATAAAAATTTTTATTTTGTCTTCACTTGTTCCTTCTCCTGTGCTCTTCCTATCTTTATGTAGATCCAAATATCTGAGCTATATCATTTTCCTTCTCTTCGAAGAACTTCTCTGAACATTTCTTACAAGGCAGATCGATTGCCGACAAATTCCCTCAATTTTCGTTTGTCTGAGAAAGTCTTTACTTCTCCTTCACTTTTGAAGGATGTTTTGCAAGTTCAGATTTCTAGTCTGTTTTTTTTCCTCTCTCAGTACTTTAAGTATTTTACTCCATTCTCTTCTTGCTTGCATCATTTCTGAGAAGTCAGATGCAATACTTATCTTTGCTCCTCTGTAGGTAAGGTGTTTTTACCCCCTCTGGCTTCTTTCAAGATTTTTTTATCTCTGATTTAATTAAATTTGAATATGATATGCCTAGGTGTAGTTTTTTCATTTGTTTGCTTTGTTTTTTTGGCTTACCATTTTGTGAGCTTCCTGGATCTGTGGTTTGGTGTCTGACATTAATTTGGGGGAAATTCTCAGTCATTATTGCTTTAAATATTGCTTCTGTTTCTTTCTTCTCCTTCTGGTATTCCCATTATGTACATGTTATACCTTATGTAGTTGTCCCAAAGTTCCTGGATATTCTCTTCTGTTTTTTTTTTTCTTTTTCAGTCTTTCTCCTCTTTCCTCAGTTTTGGAAGTTTCTGTGGTTATAACCTCAAATTCAGAGTTCAGGTTTTCCTCAGTTGTATCTAATCTACTAAAGAGCCCATCAAATACATTTTTTATTTCTGTTATAGTGTTTTTGTTCTCTAGCAATTTTTTTTTATTCTTTGTTAGAATTTCCATCTCTCTCCTTATATTATATCTCTGTTCTTGCATGTTGTCTACCTTTTTCATTGACACCCTTAACATATTAATCATACTTTTTCCAAATTCCTTGTCGATAATTCCAGCATTCCTGACATATGACTCTGTTTCTAATGCTTATTCAATCTCTTCAAACTGTGGGGTATTTTTCTGTTGGTTTATTTTGCTTTTAGTATGCCTTGTTATTTATTATTATTTAAAAATATTTATTTATTTATTTGGCTGTGCTGGGTCTTAGTTGCGGCACGCAGGATCTTTGTTGCAGCGTGCGTGATCTTTAGTTGCAGCATGCAAACTCTTAGTTGTGGCATGTGGGATCTAGTTCCCTGACCAGGGATCAAACCGGGGCCCCCTGCATTGGGAGCATGGAGCCTTAGCCAAAGGATCACCAGGGAAGTCCCTGCCTTGTTATTTTTTTTTTGAAAACTGGACATAATGTACTGGGTAAAAGGAACTACAATAAATAGAGCTTTACTAATGTGGTGGTAAGATGTGGATGTAGGGGAAGCATTCTGTAGTGCTATGATTAGGTCTCAGTCTTTTGGTGAACCTGTGCCTCTGAACTGTGAACTTCACCAATTTCACAGTCCTTCCCTGCCACCTATTAGGTGGGACAGGATGGCTGGAGGGGGCTGGAGTTGTGTATTTTCTTTCTACCACACAGGAGGCTGGAGGTGGCTAGTGCTGGGTATTTCTTCCTCTGCCTCAGGGAGGTTAGGCTCTGATTAATTAGTTACTTCTGAAGGCAGGCCTTGTTAAGAAGAACAGAATGCTCTGGTGTATTTCAAAAGGGTTCTTTTTCTCCTCCCCTTGCCAGAAGCAGCAGGGGATTTTTCTCTGATTTTTCACTCTGAGGACCAAGGAAAGCTCTTGGAGGTAACAGTCACAGAACTGTGAGGGTTCTCTGCTAACTGCATAACTGGGTCCCCTGGAGTTTTTAACTCTCAGAGTTGTCCACGCTGAGCCTCCAGCAATTCATCAATCCCAGTTCAGGTTTTCCTACCTTGGCACTGGTTCCCTTGGTAGTGTTTGCTTCTGATTTTCTGTTCAGGTAAGTTGTGATTCTGTATTCACCTGTTTTCTCCAGTTTGGAGGGCAGTGGTTTTCCCTTTGTCCTCACCTTAAGAGTTGTTTGTGTGTTAGTTTGCTCAGCATTTTCCTTGTCAGGATGGAGTGGCAACTTCTTAGCTCCTTACATGTTGGATCTGAGACCCTAAACTATTTTTTTAAACTTAAGTTATTATGGCGTCTTTACAGAGCATCAAAGATTTTCTAAAATATAACTTATAATAGCAGTATAGTACTCTACTGAGAGGCATCACATATTTAATCACTTATGCCTTTTAATTGGACATTTATGTTTTTGTTTTCAGTTTTGACTTCATTTTTACTTTCTCTTCTTTTGCTACTGCAAATAAGGAAGTGGTAGACCTCCTTCTAGCTAAAACTTTTTGCATATTCACTTCATTACCATTTGTCAGTGGAAAATTCCTAGAAGTGGACACCTGTGGTGTGGTCATTTTTCAGTTGCAGGAACACTTGAGTATGGAATGGTTGTTTCCTATGTGAAACTTCACGGGCAGGATTCTGCAGTGTATAAAGCCAGGAAAGTATTTTGTGTAAATTGTGTAAGAAAGACGGGTACAGTCTGGGCCAAATTGCTCAATAGCAGATGAGATTAAGGGGACACAAAGCCAGGTAAATGGGGACAAAGTAAAAGACATGGGAAGAAGAAGATTTTAAATCTTAGCTGGAGATAAAAATATGGACAGGAAGAAAATTAAAGTTGTAAAAGGAGATCCACTAAAAAATAGAATTTTTCTCTACCAAAGTAGTTCCCACCAAAATCTATTGTTATTTTACTTTTCCTTGAGTTTAGGGCACAAATATGAGGTTCAAGGTGTGTTCTAATGCAAAGATCCATTTATGGAATACTAATTTATGCAAGGTACTACTGTCTTTAATCCTCACAATAACTCTACAAAATAAGTATTAATAGCTACGTAGTCTGGGAGAGAAACTGAATCTCAGAGAGGTTACTTGACTTCCTGTAGTCATATAACTAGAAATGGACAAAGTAGGATTTAAGCTCTTAGACTGTCCAACTGCTTTTTATACCACTTTGCTGTTCTCCTAATATGTGGTGGCAGCTAAGAATTAGTTCTGAATGGAGTCAAGCACCTGGCACTGGCTTGGCTAAGAGGATTATCCAGAATAAAATATCTACTGGTGAGACTTTTTGGAGAGTAAGAGGATGGGGCTCTCAGAATCGAAATAGGAAAGCAGAGTTTGGTCAAGTCCAAAAGGTGAGCTCAGTGGCTAAAGCAGAAAATACTGGAAGCTAGGAGGCCCTAGAAAGAGACCAGGAGATAGAGCAAGGGAAGGAAGAAGTAGAGAGGGACTCAAGATAGTTGTCATGAAATGCACCAAATACCTAATAATTATTTTTTTTTAATTTACTTGATTGAAGAATAGTTGATTTACAGTGTTGTGTTAATTTCTGCTGTACAGCAAAATGATTCAGTTATACACATATATATTCTTTTTTATATTATTTTACATTATGGTTTGTCACAGGATATTTAATATAGTTCCCTGTGCTATACAGTAGGACCTTGTTGTTTATCTATTTTCTATGTAATAGTTTGCATCTGCTAATCCCAAACTCCCAGTCCAACTCCCCCCCGCCCACCCCTTTTTCCCCTTGGCAACCACAAGTCTGATCTGATCTCTATGTCTGTGAGTCTGTTTCTGTTTGGTAGAGAAGTTCATTTGTGTCATATTTTAGATTCCACATGTAAGTGATGTCATATGGTATTTGTCTTTCTCTTTCTGACTTACTTCACTTAGTATGATAATTGCTAGTCCATCCATGTTGCTGCAAATGGCATTATTTCATTCTTTCTGATGGCTGAGTAGTATTCCATTGTATATATGTACCACATCTTCTTTATCCATTCCTCTGTTGATAGACATTTAGGTTGTTTCCATGTCATGGCTATTGTGAATAGTGCTGTTATGAACATTGGGGTGCACGTATCTTTTTGAATTATAGTTTTGTCCTGATATATGCCCAGGAGTTGGATTGCTGGATCATATGGCAACTCTATTTTTAGTTTTTTGAGGAACTTTTGTACTGTTTTCCATAGTAGCTGCCCCAATTTACATTCCCACCAACAGTGTAGGAGGGTTCCCTTTTCTCCACACCCTCTCCAGCATTTATTATTTATAGATTTTTTAATGATGGCCATTCTGACTGGTGTGAGGTGATACCTCATTGTTTGTGGTACGCGGGCCTCTCACTGTTGTGTCCTCTCCCGTTGTGGAGCACAGGCTCCAGATGCACAGGCTCAGTGGCCATGGCTCACAGGCCCAGCCGCTCCACGGCATGTGGGATCTTCCCGGACCGGGTCACGAAGCCGTGTCCCCTGCATCGGCAAGTGGATTCTCAACCACTGCGCCACCAGGGAAGCCCTGCCCATTTTTTGATTGGGTGGTTTTGTTGTTGTTGTTGAGTTGTGTGAGCTGTTTGTATATTTTGGAAATTAAGCCCTTGTCAGTTGCTTCGTTTGCAGATATTTTCTTCCAGTCCATAGGTTGTCTTTTCATTTTGTTTGTGGTTTCTTTTGCCGTACAAAAGCTTGTAAGTTTGATTTGGTCCCATTTGTTTATTTTTGTTTTCGCCTAATAATTATTTTTATTGGGTGCTGTGGCTTGCTGGTTGCTTGACCTGATTTAAAGGCACTTGCTAGGGGCAGATAGTATTCAAAGGATCGTGGCAGAGATGGAGCTCAGATCCAGGTCTGCAGGACTCTGGAGCCCACACACCACTATTAATGACAGTCTCTTTTGAGGGCAGAATCACTTGGTTTTTTTCCAAGAAGCTAGACTATGTCCAAAGAGAAAAATGCAGTGCTTACAGGGAGTTGGAAGTGGGCTGGGGAAGGGCTGTTTTCCTCTGACTACATCCTGTCACTTAGATAGAAATAAATAAAGCCAATGAAATGGAAAATTGTATGATAAATGGATACTGAGTAAGAAGGAAGATAATACAGTTGATAAATGATGATATGTCACACAGTTGGTAGTGAGCGAAAACCTTTCCAGAGATACAGTTTTCTTCTACACACCACCAAGGGAGAGTCAGGAAGCCAGTGAGATTACAGGTGGGGAACAGGGAGTTTGAAGTGGGTGGAGGTGATTTGAAATGAAGACAATATCTGGCAATGCTTGCTTTCAGCTAAGTGTCTGCAAATAAAAGTATTAGGTGTCACTCAATTATCTACAATAGGAGTTTGTAAACTTTTTCCGTAAAGATCCAGATAGTAAATAATTTAGGCTTTTCAGGCTATAAGCTATCTGTCCCAACTACTAAACTCTATATAGCAAAGCTGTCCGTAGACAATATGTAAATGAATGGCTGTGGCTGTGTGCCAATAAAATCTTATTTGCAGCATCAGGTGTTGCACTGGATTTGACCCAAGAACAATAGTTTGCTAACCCCTGATCTTGAATATAAGAAAAGGGGCATAGGGGTGTGTGTGTGTGTGTGTGTGTGTGTGTGTGTGTGTGTGTGTGTGTGTGTGTGTGTGTGTGTTGGAATGGCAGAGTGAGTCATGGCAACTTGTCAGTATGAAAAGATGTAGAAATTTGAAGTAGGTATAGGAACTACGCAAGATCATCTAAAAGGCTCGGAAACACCTGTCCCCCTTTCCGGGTGTCTGAGATTGGAGGAGGACATTAAAAAGAAATACATATCTAACCACGAAGAGGAGAACTATGCAAGCTATTTTAAAAGAATGAAATATGAAGTGGAGGCAAGGCTTTGTAAAGAACAGACAGGAGAAAGAGAGAGGGTGAGGAGGATGACCTGGACATGACAGTGAGAAAGAAAGAAAGGAAGTCTGAGCGATTAGGAAGGAGGAGGTCAAGTTTTGCTGGGGTGCTCGAAAAAGGAGAGGTGCGAGGACAGCAGACAGCTTGGAGCTGCAGAGAGGAGAGGGGCCTGTGGAGAAGACCTCCTGGAGATGTTAACAGAAGGTGGTAGTATTAAGTGAACGGGGAGAAGGTTAGGCTCACCCACTCTTTTCTTTTTTTTTTAAATTTCCTTCTGTCTACTTGAACCCAAGCAGAAAGAGAACCACCCTCCTACTCTTAAGACTTGTCAACAGATTAAAAATGGGGAGCTTTGAGAGCTGACATAATGGCTTGTCCAGTAGAAGTGTGATTAGGAATTTTCAGGGAAAGGGTATCCTTGGGCCGGTGTTTATTACCTCTTGGAAGATGTGTGCTCACCATTCAGGAAACCTGACTTAGGGGTCAGAAACTCCGCTGCATTTGGCTCCCCTTGAGGCCTGCAGGCAGTGTCAGTGACTATCCACTCACTGTTTCCTTCACTGATTCTCTCAACCATTTGTGGGTCCAACAGATATTTACTGAGAGTCCACTATGAGCCTCTTCCGGGTCACCAGCAATTGGGGATCTGTCAGGTACTTGAAGGGTTCGTGTGGAAGAGGTGATGGCAGCTTCAAAAAATGAGCGCTCAGAAGCTGGGAGCTGGGCCTGCATCAGGTCAGAGGCGGGCGAGGGGAGGAAATGGATATTCACGAAAAGAGTTCTCTATCACAAGACAGATTTTTCCAACTACACTCAGAGCTAGAAGCTGTTTCGAAGATCATTTTGTCTCTTTCACTTTAGAAATAGGAAAACTGAGAGCTCAAAATGGGAATAAAGATGAAAAATAAAATTTATTGAGTGCTTATAACATGCCAGGCACTGTTTTTTTTAAACAGTAGTAAAATATACATAACAAAATTTATCATTTTTGACCATTTTAAAGTACATTTCAGTGGTAGTAAGTCCATTTACAATGTTGTACAATCATGACCACTATCTAGTTGTAGAACTTTTCCATCACCCCGAGAGGAAACTCTCCACCCATTAAGCAGTTGTTCCCCATGCCTCCCTCCCTCCAGCCCTTGGCAACCACTAATCTGCTTTCTGTCTCTATAGATTTGCCTGTAATGGCCATTTCATATAAATGGAATCATACACTAGGAAGCCCTTTTGTGTCTGGCTTCTTTCACTGAGCATAATGTTTTCAGGGTTCATCCATGTTGTGGCACCCATCAGTACTTTATTCTTTTCTGTGGCAGGATAATATTCTATTGTGTGGATATATTACGTTCGGTTTTTCTATCCACCAGCGAATGGACATTTGGGTCATTTCTGCTTTTTTGGTTGTTGTGAATGGTGCTATGCCAGGCACTTTTTTAAAGCATTTTATGTTTATTAGTTTAATTCCGTTCACAAAAACCTTGGAGGGAAGTTCTCTAATTACATCGATTTTACAAATGAGAAAAAAGAGATTAGGTCACATACCCAAGTCACACACTTACAAGAAGAGGGCTGGGAGGGTGGAGCTAAGACCCAAATTTCCTATCTCCCCGCCCAGTGCTCTTTCCACTCTGCTCACTAGCTCAGCTCTGTGAGGGCAGGACCCGCCACTCACTCCTGGCTGCTCTTCCTTAATGTTCACCACAGTCACATGTGCTCAGTGTATTTGCTATAAACTAGGTGAATTGAACCCCTCTGCTGAATAATACATAGGAAGGTAAGGAAGGACTAGAGATTATTTATAGGAGGTTGCTTTTTATTTTAATATTAAATATAGAGAACACCTGACTCAATAGCAGGACATTGTAAATAATTTATGGCCTATTCATAGGACAGAATACTGTAGAGCCATTAAAAACAATGCTGTGGAAGCATAGAGGCGTGAGAAGGTGTTCCTGGGTTAGTCCCTCCACTCTCTGAAGCAAGTCACCGTCAACAACTTGAGTAGGAAAATAGATTTACAGAGGTTCAGTAACCTGCATGAGCTCAAACAGTTTGCAAAGCCAGAATTCTTTCTGAATCCCCAAACCCACACTCTCAGCCACAATAAAAAAGTAAACAGAAATTTAACAAAATCTTAGCAGTGGGATAGTGGATTAACTTATGTTTTCTTCTATTTCTTCAGAACATTTTTCACATTTGTTTTTACAGTGACCTTGCATTGCTTTTCAAACTGAATAAGAGCTTTGCATTTTCTCTTTCAAAGAAAAGAATCCTGCTTAAATAAACCTCAGAACGTAGTTGATTAAAAAGAAAAGATTAAACCTCTCATGGAAGAAAATATAGGCCACAAGAAAAGTAAAGCACAGTTGCTGGCAAGATACCCTCAGTGGAGGTCTGGTTTTATGGTTGCCTTATCTTCTCAACATTTGGGAACTATTAATGGGTGCTGACCACTCCTTTTCCCTAAATAAGCATTTCTATTTCCCAGTTCCTTGCAAAGCTCTTCTGATGATTAGAGAAAGCAGTTAACAAACCACACGAAATCCTATGCAGTTGTAGCCTGGTCTTGTGTGACATGGTGGAAATTAGAAGTATTCAGTTACTTAAGTTACACCCCTCAATTCTCTAACCTCTATCTAAAATTTTACCTTGCTCTCATTTCTTCTTTTATCAGATTTTTTTTTCCTGTGATGAGAACTTTGAAGATCTACCGTCGTAGAAACTTTCAAATATACAATATAGTGGTGTTAACTGTAGTCCCCATGCCGTCCATTACATCCCGTGACTTACTTATTGTGTAACTGGAGGTTTGTACCTTTTGACGCCCTTTGACCCATTTGCCCTCCCCTGCCTCTGGCCACAGCCGCCAGTTTCTGTGTATCTATGTATTTTTGGTTTTTGTTTTTTTTTTTTAGGATTCCACATATAAGTGAGATTCTCATTTCTGACTATTGCCAGTAAGCACTGGCTTGGGGCCTGATTTTTATCTTCTCTGTGTAATCTCCATAAGGGATTTGAGAAATAACCCTTCTTCACATTGTTAATACAAGAACAATACTAGTTTGTTATTGTTTGTTACTGTGGGTAGGAACCACATCACGGAAAAACTAGTCATTGTTGCTAAGGACTTAGGTTGTTGATATTTAATTCCACATTTCCCCTTTCAAGTCCCGTCTCCTCATTCAATCAGCAGTGATGTGGCTCCACCGTAACTGTAATATTGTCATAATTTCCATAGAAACCATCTGTAGAGCTGCAAACACAGGATTACACCCTCCCTGCAGGCTGAGGCAGGAAGGCCAGATGGGCTGTGAAGGGGAAAAGGTCCTCAATGGGACATAAATCACTTGGTGCCGGGTGGTGCGGGGTGGGGGGGTGCGGGGGGAGGAAGCCACTTTAGGAGGAAAGCTGTGTTTGGTACAGTCTTTGCCACAGGGTGAAATTCCTGAATGAAGTGGCCAGCCGTGCAGGCTCCTTTCCAAGGCCAGTGTCTAGGTCTGGTTATTTGTTTGGACCCTGATGCTAAGGAAGCTGGAGCCAGATTTCTTCCTGTGTGGGCTGCTGACTTCCTTGGTCATCAGCCACAGACAGACAGACAGACATAAGGCCCTGGTCAGCTCCTGTGTGTATGAAGATAGGGAGAGAAGTAACATGTAATGCCATCCCTGTGTGCCAGGCTGGACGCTTCACATGAATATCTCTTTGGACCTTCACAGCATCCCTGAGGGGAAGATATTATTATTATTCCCGTTTTACAGATGAGTTAGCTGGGCTACTGTCACTCCCTCTCCTTCAGATCTCAGCTTCATCTTAAGTGTTTCCAGGACTTTTCTCTGGGCCCTCAAAGCCAGGTGAGGTGCACCTATGTACTCACCAATGCACCTCTGTTTGATACTTATTATTCTGTATTATAAATTCTTATTTACCTCTTTCCCGCTAGCCTGCAACCCATTGAGGGCAATGCCCTTGCACAGTGGTTAACTCATAGTTGGTGCTCAGTACGTAGTTTTGAATGAATAAGAAAGTTTCAGTAACTTAATCAAAATTTATCTTTTTCACAGTTGTATTCCTGACAGCACAGTCCCTGGTATATAATAAACCCTCATTAAATATTTGAATGAAATAGTGAATAAATGAACATCAGCTAGCTCATTATGCAGTGTCTCAGAGTCACGCCAGGCTGTCTGACTTCAGGCACTCTGTTGCATGTGCTGGTAGGAGAGGTCATTGTCATGTTTGGCCAGGCAATTCAAAGTGAATGGCTTTCTGGTAGTGGATTGGTACCGGCTGCTTTTCGAAGCACATCTCATTATATAACAGCTTTAGCACTTATCTGAGGCCACACCCAGCCTGGTGGAAAGAACATTTGTCTGATAGCCAGGAGAGCAAGGGTGAGACATTGTTCTGTAACTTACTGTGTAAATTTGGCCAAATCACTTGGCCTTTCTGGGCCTTAGTTTCTCTATTTTTAAAATCAAATTTTAAAAAGGCTACAGTAATCAAGACAGTATGGTACTGGCACAAAAACAGAAATATAGATCAATGGAACAGGATAGAAAGCCCAGAGATAAACCCACACACATATGGTCACCTTATCTTTGATAAAGGCTGTGTGTTCATCTTTTCTCTCCAACTCGACTATAGCGTTCTTGAACGGAAATCAGTATTACCGAGTGACTGAATATACTTTTCACGAGTAAGAAAATCAACTTAGGATTTTTTAACTTTACAGTAATGCGAAAGCAATACGCATTCAGTAGAAACTACTTCGACTTTTGAATTTTGAGCTTTCCTCGGGCCCACCGTATGGGGAAAGACACTTCCTCCTGATGCTGGGTGGCAAAGCCCCAGCTCCCCACCAGCCACGCGACCACACCAGGAGACAGCGGATAGATGCAACCACCACGGACCCAGACAAGCACTCTGCTTGTCAGTACAGTAGTCAATAAATTACACGAGATGGTCAGCACTTTATTAAAAAATAGTCCTTGCATTAGATGATTTTGCCCAACTATAGGCTAACCTAGGTGTTCTGAGTGCACTGAATGTAGGTGAAGCTAAGCAGTGATGTTTGACACGTCAGGTGTATTAAATGCATTTTCAATTTATGATATTTTCAACTTACCATGGGTTTACTGGGACGTAACCCCATGGTAAGTTGAGGAAGATCTGTACAACAGAAGCAGCAGCCAAGGAACCAGTAGGAGAAATAATGGTTTTTATTTAAAGACAGTCACGGCATGGAAGCAACCTAAGTGTCCATCAACAGATGAATGGATAAAGAAGATGTGGCACATATATACAATGGAATATTACTCAGCCATAAAAAGAAATGAAACTGAGTTATTTGTAATGAGGTGGATAGACCTGGAGTCTGTCATACAGAGTGAAGTAAGTCAGAAGGAGAAAAACAAATACCGTATGCTAACACATATATATGGAATCTAAGAAAAAAAATGTCATGAAGAGATTAGTGGTAGGATGGGAATAAAACACAGACCTACTAGAGCATGGACTTGAGGACGTGGGGAGGGGGAAGGGTAAGCTGTGATGAAGTGAGAGAGTGGCAGGGACATATATGCACTACCAAATGTAAATTAGATAGCTAGTGGGAAGCTGCCGCATAGCACAGGGAGATCACCTCTGTGCTTTGTGACCATGAGAGGGGTGGGATAGGGAGGGTGGGAGGGAGGGAGGCACAAGGGGGAAGAGGTATGGGAACATATGTATATGTATAACTGATTCACTTTGTTGTAAAGGAGAAACTAACACACTATTGTAAAACAGTTATACTCCAATAAAGATGTTAAAAAAATTAAAAAAAAATAAAAATAAAATAAAAAAATAAAATAAAATTTTAGTTGAGTTAAATTTGAGATTTCCTAGGAGCATACACCTCCTTTAAAAAAAAAAAATCAAAAGCAATCTTATCTATAACCCCAGTAAAAGTGGAGCTGCTTGGATGGAGGCCTTCCCCAACCTTCCCTTCCTGTGTCCCACCGTCCACTCTTGGTGGCCTCTGAGGGGGCTCAGTGGACAACTAGGTCTCTGGTAAACACAGCTGGGGACCTGCAGAATAGATTATATTTAGGGCCCCTCTGCTTCTAAAGTTCAAGAATTCTAGAAATACGGGCACTGAGCCCCAGAAACTATCTAGCCAGTCCTGGACTGATGGTATGTGACACCTGTCCTTACCAATGGGCATTGTGCTGGAGAGGAATGGGGGTTGGATTTGGGTGTCTTGACTTCTGATTTTTGGGCGCATAACCGCCACTTCCCCAAAGGGTATCACCATTGAGCAAGTCATTTCATGTCTCTGAGTCACTTTCCTCAACTCTAAATTGGGGCAAGTATTCCTTCATGACTGGGTTTTATGAGACTCAGAGTAATAACGATCATTTACTGTGTCATTACTAAGAAAGTACGTAGTAAATTTTGTTGGGAGAGAGGATCCACCGTGGACTTTTAGTATTGCTGCATGTTCTTGCTGGTTGCCCCCCAAATGCAAGGCTCTGAAGGCTCTTGGATCATTTCTCATGGCTATGTTTTCGAGGAGCGAGCTCGAGAGATGAGGTAACGTTTCCCCCAGACAAAAAGTAGTCTTACTTCAGCTTTCTTTAAAGGTTGTGAATCCGCCAAGCACAGTGTTCTTCCATAACACAGCCCACTGTGTGTGCAGACGTCCATGATGGGCTGTTGGCGTCATCCTTATGAGACTTGGGAGGCATGAGCAATCCCTGAAAACCAACATGAAACTGGCTAATGCTTTTGTCCTGAGTAATAACATTGTTTGTCTCTGACCCAGGCGTCTCCTGTCTTCTGCCAGCCTGCAGGAAATACTAACAAGCTAACTTGTTAGGCTGTAAGCAGGATAAAATCTCAGGCCCTACACAGTCCTTGACATGTTTTTTATATATATTTATATATTATATGACATTAAATGATCACAACAGTCACATGTGGTGCATAGTTTGAGTAAACATATTTCATAGATAACAAAACTAAGTTTCAGAACAAGGTTCAGTAACTTTCCAGAGATCACACAGCTGTTATATGGCAGAACCAAGATTAAACGACTATCTTTCTTACTCCAGAGGTTATACCTTTAACTCTAATATATTTATTTCCTGAATCATAGGAGGTGATGGCTATGAAATCCCTTCCAAGCTCTAAAGCATTATACACGTTATTGTTATTAATGAAAATATAATTACGACGTGACACTAAGAAATGGATTCATTTTAACATATTTGTATCGATTGTCTGCTATGGCCCTAGCTCCTGCATGGCGGATAAAGCTGCCTATTTAAACTTCTGTGGAGAGCCTGGGCTTCGTAATCAGTGTGCTGCTTACAAGCTGTGTGATATTGGACAGATAGTCAACATCTTTGTATCAGTCCAGCCTCAGTCATAAAAATAGACACCATAATAGGTACTTTGGAAAGAAGGATTTAATGCAGAGAATTGAGTGTACACATGTTGGAAGCTGCCAGAGCAAAAAGGAACATAGCAGTGAATTTAGAGATAACTAGAGGAAGTACCAACCACCCAAGGCTGAGGGAGCAAAGAGGCTCTCAGAATGTGGGTGCTCAGAGGGGCTGCCCTGCAGGGTTGGCACTCCAGAGTTCTGAGGAGAGAGCTCCACCTGGCTGCTCTTGCTGCCCATGAGAGGCTGTGGCAAAACACACTACGATATATAAAACAAACAACAAGGACCTACTGCATAGCACAGGGAAAACAGTTATACTCCAATAAAGATGTTAAAAAAATTTAAAAAAAATAAAAATAAAATAAAAAAATAAAATAAAATCAAATTTTAGTTGAGTTAAATTTGAGATTTCCTAGGAGCATACACCTCCTTTAAAAAAAAAAAATCAAAAGCAATCTTATCTATAACCCCAGTAAAAGTGGAGCTGCTTGGATGGAGGCCTTCCCCAACCTTCCCTTCCTGTGTCCCACCGTCCACTCTTGGTGGCCTCTGAGGGGGCTCAGTGGACAACTAGGTCTCTGGTAAACACAGCTGGGGACCTGCAGAATAGATTATATTTAGGGCCCCTCTGCTTCTAAAGTTCAAGAATTCTAGAAATACGGGCACTGAGCCCCAGAAACTATCTAGCCAGTCCTGGACTGATGGTATGTGACACCTGTCCTTACCAATGGGCATTGTGCTGGAGAGGAATGGGGGTTGGATTTGGGTGTCTTGACTTCTGATTTTTGGGCGCATAACCGCCACTTCCCCAAAGGGTATCACCATTGAGCAAGTCATTTCATGTCACTGAGTCACTTTCCTCAACTCTAAATTGGGGCAAGTATTCCTTCATGACTGGGTTTTATGAGACTCAGAGTAATAACGATCATTTACTGTGTCATTACTAAGAAAGTACGTAGTAAATTTTGTTGGGAGAGAGGATCCACCGTGGACTTTTAGTATTGCTGCATGTTCTTGCTGGTTGCCCCCCAAATGCAAGGCTCTGAAGGCTCTTGGATCATTTCTCATGGCTATGTTTTCGAGGAGCGAGCTCGAGAGATGAGGTAACGTTTCCCCCAGACAAAAAGTAGTCTTACTTCAGCTTTCTTTAAAGGTTGTGAATCCGCCAAGCACAGTGTTCTTCCATAACACAGCCCACTGTGTGTGCAGACGTCCATGATGGGCTGTTGGCGTCATCCTTATGAGACTTGGGAGGCATGAGCAATCCCTGAAAACCAACATGAAACTGGCTAATGCTTTTGTCCTGAGTAATAACATTGTTTGTCTCTGACCCAGGCGTCTCCTGTCTTCTGCCAGCCTGCAGGAAATACTAACAAGCTAACTTGTTAGGCTGTAAGCAGGATAAAATCTCAGGCCCTACACAGTCCTTGACATGTTTTTTATATATATTTATATATTATATGACATTAAATGATCACAACAGTCACATGTGGTGCATAGTTTGAGTAAACATATTTCATAGATAACAAAACTAAGTTTCAGAACAAGGTTCAGTAACTTTCCAGAGATCACACAGCTGTTATATGGCAGAACCAAGATTAAACGACTATCTTTCTTACTCCAGAGGTTATACCTTTAACTCTAATATATTTATTTCCTGAATCATAGGAGGTGATGGCTATGAAATCCCTTCCAAGCTCTAAAGCATTATACACGTTATTGTTATTAATGAAAATATAATTACGACGTGACACTAAGAAATGGATTCATTTTAACATATTTGTATCGATTGTCTGCTATGGCCCTAGCTCCTGCATGGCGGATAAAGCTGCCTATTTAAACTTCTGTGGAGAGCCTGGGCTTCGTAATCAGTGTGCTGCTTACAAGCTGTGTGATATTGGACAGATAGTCAACATCTTTGTATCAGTCCAGCCTCAGTCATAAAAATAGACACCATAATAGGTACTTTGGAAAGAAGGATTTAATGCAGAGAATTGAGTGTACACATGTTGGAAGCTGCCAGAGCAAAAAGGAACATAGCAGTGAATTTAGAGATAACTAGAGGAAATACCAACCACCCAAGGCTGAGGGAGCAAAGAGGCTCTCAGAATGTGGGTGCTCAGAGGGGCTGCCCTGCAGGGTTGGCACTCCAGAGTTCTGAGGAGAGAGCTCCACCTGGCTGCTCTTGCTGCCCATGAGAGGCTGTGGCAAAACACACTACGATATATAAAACAAACAACAAGGACCTACTGCATAGCACAGGGAACTATATTCAATATCTTTTAATAACTTACAATGGAAAAGAATCTGAAAAAGAATATATGTATGTATAACTGAATCACTTTGCTGAACACCTGAAACATTGTAGATCAACTGTACTTCAATGAAAACATCTAAACAAACAAGCAAAAACTGGGAGTGGAAGTGTGGAGAGAAGTTGGAGGCTGGCGGTGACTGCAGCTACAGGAACAGGGAAGCACGAAAGGTTCTGTTTCCCCTCCTTCTTCTCCATTGTCTGCCTCCTATTTGCTGAATAGGAAGCTAGCTCGTTAAGGGCCCTGGGTGATGTAGTTTGCAGAGTTCCAGCCACGTAGAGATTAGAGTGTATAGAATGTGGAAGGATGAACTTGGGGCTGAGAAACAGTAGAAAAGTAACAGACACAATTGCTGTCCCTTGGTCCCCTGCCTGTAAAATGGGGATGATGTCTGTCTCATTATATTCTTTTGGAGGATTAAATGAAATAACCACTCCGTTGCTTGAGACTGATTGCAAGTACCCAATAAATGTAAGCTTTTATTACTCTTATTGTGCTAAGCTTGCTTTCTGAATAATCTGCTGCCTTTGCCGGTGTTCCTGGGGGACTTGGGTGTTATGCTTGCTTCAGGGATTATTGGACCAGCTGGGAAGCTGGTTTTGCTAAGCTCCATGCGGAGAACAGGCTTCAGAACTCAGCACTTGCCCTTGCGAGTCAAGATGGGAACACTCTCCCCAGAGATCTTTAATTAGCTGGTTGTCAGAATGGTGTTAATAGTTGAAATGCCTGTCTGAGATTGGATCTGCGGTTGCTCTGTTGTGGGATTCTCAGTTTACTTCATTGGTCATCCTGCTTTCTCTCTTTCCCAACCTAAAGCCCCCCCTAGCCTTTCACTTCCCTCTCTTTTCATTCTCTCTTTGGAGAAGATAAAATGTCCTTCTCAGAGTCAGCAAGATTTGCATTATCACCCAGCTCCTCAGTGCTCTGGATCTTCCTTCTGGAGCATCCTCTCAGAATATGCAGCCAGCTTGAGTTTCAGCAACATAGCCTGGTAATTAAGGATTTAGATTGTAGAGTAGGAACAACCAGAGTTCAGATCCTTACACCATGTTTTATTAACTCTGTGACCTGGGCAAATCACATCTCTGAGCCTCAGTTTCCTCATCTGTAAAATGAGCATGGGAATTGTATATATATCATAGAGTTGTTGGAAAAATCAGAGAAGCTAATTCATGTAAAGCCCTAAACCCAGCATGCCTCACATTTCGTAAACCCTCAATATATGATAACTATTATAACTGCTTATCTGCACTATGTTTTTCCTTTTATGAACTCCTGAAATAGAGTGAAAGTATTAATTTATTTAATCCATGGATGTTTACTGGTCACCTGTTAGGTGCCAGATACTGTGCAAATAATTGGTGAGCCAAAAATGAGTAAGACGCAAACCTGACTTGATGAAAATATAATAGCGTTCCTGCCTTTAAGGTTCTAACAGTTTGGGAAGTGGTGGGAGGGAGGTTGGTCATGTTCACAAACACACTTGCAGTATGGTGTGTGTGATCAGTGTTACAATAGGGGTTTGCACAAGGGGCCACAGGGGCTAAGAGACAGATGCGAGACTGAACTGGAACCTGGGGGATAGGAAAGGCTTCATATGGCCCCAGTGTGCATTTGTGTTAGCCTGGCAAGTTGTGCATGCATGGTGATGGAAATTTGTGCTGGTGGTGGGTGTGTACGCCTGTGTGTGCTGGTGGGGGGATGGGGTGGGGTGGGGGAAATGGGTGTTTCCAAGCCAGTGATCTGTGAAAGAGAAAGTATGGCATACTTAAGAACCAGAAATCTTATAGATGGTGATGGCATAAACTGGGCAAAAGTCAGTGTCGGAGAGGTCAGCCAGGGCCAAATTATGCAGAGCTGTACAGAGCATGTGCAGGGCCACAAACTCTGGGAGCCTCTTGCATCCTCTTGGCTGCCTTCTTCCAAAAGTGCCATCTATGTCTCAGACCACACTTCTTATATCTTATGGCCTTTGTCTAACCAATACTCAACTGTCTCCTAAGACAGCCCCGATTTTGTTGAGGGAGGCGGTGTGCCCAACTTGTAAAACTCCATTTTCCAGCCTCCCTTATAGATAGAGATATGCAAAGCTAAATGCCAGTCCTCATTGACACTGGTGTGTACAGATAAAATGAAAATAAAAAGTCAGGGTGTATGTTAATAAGACCTGTGACCCACTTCTAAGAGACCAGTAATAACAAAAGAAACATTTGAAGCTTTGAGAGGTGTGTTGTCTTATGTAGTGGATAACTCAGGATAAATCCACTATTGAAAAACATTTTTATAAGTGCAATAATTATAGAGAGAGCTCGAAATGGTAGGACATAAGAGACATGAATTCTGGTACCAGCTCTAAAAAGTTTAATTGTAATTCTGAATGAGCAATTAGCTATCAAATCATACAATTCCCTGGGAAGATGGAAACAAAGTCTCCACTGCAGTACTATTGTGAAGATCAAATGAAATATGGTAATAAAAATAATGCTAGGTAATATTCATTGAGTGTTTCTTGTATTCCAGGCAGTGTTTTAAGCATTTTACATGAATCATTTCACTTAAAACTCAAAACATTATAATAAGCTATGAGTGCTCCCGTTTTATAGATACATGAAATGAAACAGAGACTAAATAACTTGCACAAAGTCAGAGAGAGCTTCTAGTGGGAGGGGTCAGGGTTAGAATCTCTGCCATCTGACTCCAGAGCCCAAGATCACATTCTTAAGACTAACCTCATCATGTGGTAGAGATTTTGAAAAACTGTATACTACATCCAAAGGGAAGACTATTACCATTTCCACATGTGACTTGCATGGGTCACTGAGAATAGGAATAAATAACATATGCTAAAACATTAACCTTATACTGGGTGGAGTTTGATATTTCTTTAAAGATGTCAGGGAACTTTCAAAATCTTATATGGTTTCAGAATCTAAGTTCCTTTGTCGATCATCTTTCTTTCTCTCTGCTTGCCTTTAGCATCTTTGACTTTGAGTTCTGCAATTTTAGTAAAGATTTTTCTCCTCTGAATGCAACATATGTTTGAATCTGAGGATTCGTGTCTTTCAGCAGTTCTGGAAATGTCTTAGCCATTATCCGTGGAGAGTAGCCTCTCTCCATTCCTATCTGAAATGCCTATTAATTATGGTGAACCATCTCACTAATGTCTAGGTTTCTTAATCTCTCTGTTATATTTTCCACTTCTTTTTGTTCTTCACCACAATTAGAGTTACTTGATCATATTGATCATATTGATTACATTCCAGCTCACAACCTTTCTCTTCAGATGTATTTAGTCTGCTGGCTGTCTGTTATTAATTTCACTGGCTATTTTTTCATTTCCAGAAGATATATTCCCTTTCTCCTTTTTAAAATTTGCATTTTCTGTTTTGATAGTGTCTGATTCTGTTCCTGTACTTATCTCTTATTTTTACTGGGAATTTCATCAGTTTAAACATATTGATTTTATTGTATCTGATTGTTCTATATGAAGTTTTTGGTTGTCTAAGTAAACTTACTGTGTTTGCTAAGTCTTGCTCATGGTACATTATTTTCTTATGTGTTTTGTAATTTCTCACTGTGAGTTCATGTTAGGTAATGTCTTTTCTGAAAGAGTCTAATGAACCTGGGTCTAGGGTATCTCTTTTTGAGTGGTTTTGCTTTTGCCAGATACCCCAGTGCTTTCTTTGCCAGGATCATTTTTAATGTTAATATCCCACTTTAAGAATTCCTACTGGTTTAAAATAAAATCTAAACCTGTGTGAACATCCTACCATTGTGACAAATTCTGAGGAGACTCGCCCACAATGTCCCATCAAGAGCATGGGCCAAGGCAGAAAAGCTCCATGTCATCATCCTTTTTTAATAAGAAGATTTTCCTAATTTACTTTTTTCATGGAAGGACCAAAATTTATGTGGGGGGGGGGTGGGTCTCTGTTCCAGTCTCTCCCTCTTTGGTGAGGACCAAATGGCCTCATTTCTTGTCCTTCCAGAGCTTTAAAACCCAGACCCTTGGTTATAATTCCCATAAGACAGCCAAAGTGTCAGCTCTTCTGCTTACTTCTGTTTTCAGTTCTCATGTTTTTTTGCCCCTAACTATGCATTTATATTTTGTGTTGGAAAGGTTAGTTTGTCTAATCTATCATATTGCTCTTATCATCATTATGAACATCAATTATTTTATAGTCATAAAAAATTGTCCTCTGATTGGACCCTGGATAACAGAAAGCTTTAGTTAATTCTAATATTCAATAAAATCAATTTGTTTCTCCCTTTGTTAGGTGATCGAGGGACTAATTGGTATTAGGGATTAATTTTCCATGCTAAAATTATAGATTAATTCATATCCTTTATTTAATTTTGTATTTCAAAATGGGATTTATGACCATTTGTATCTATATCAATTTCAGCTCTAGGTCCACCACTTACTTGCTATATGAGTTTGATCAAGTTATATACATTCATTGTGCCTCAGTTCTGTCATTGTAAAAAGGGCCATGATAATAGTATCAGTATTAGCAGGTTGTTATGAGAATTATGAAAAAGATGTAAAACATTTGGGAAAGTTCTTTTTTTTAAATATTTATTTATTTGGCTGCACCGGTCTTAGTTGCGGCACGTGGGGTCTTTGTTGCGGCATGCAGGATGTTAGTTGCGGCATGTGGGGTCTTAGTTGTGGCATGTGAGCTCTTATTTGCAGCATGTGAGGTCTAGTTCCCCAACCAGGGATTGAACCCGGGCCCCCTGCAGTGGGAGCGGGGAGTCTTAACCACTGGATCACCAGCGAAGTCCCTAGGAAAGTTCTTGGACACATAGCATTTAATAATTGTACTTCTTATCATTATTATTACTCTTATTATCTGCAGAAGCAGTATAGTAATTGCATATTTATTTCTGAGGATGTGTTCATTTGTCCTACTTTGTGTCCAAGCTACTTTGTATTCATGGTTTTAATCCAAATAAATTAACTTCAGATTTTTTTCACTATAATTTTCCTGTCTAAAACTTTAGGAGTGTTTTCAAGAGTTTGAGTCACCTTCCTCATTATGATAACATGTTAAGACAGTCCTTGTTGTGGGATTTCTTCTGTAGTTTCTAATTACTTAGGTATTTCCACCCTTCCTAAGGAATCTTTTACTTATTCTTTAATTTAGCTTATATTTATAAACCAGCTTTGAGGCTCTGCTTTCATCTGTTTGTTCCAGGTGTTCTTTCCATTCCCTTGAATAATTTTCCATTTTGAGCAATTTGTTTTGTGATTTAGATCTTTCTGTCAGGTCTTTAACAATGACGACAGATGTACCCATGTTAGTTTTCTGGTCTTGGTATTGTACTTCTGTTATGTAAGATGTGACCATTGACAAAAGCTGAGTGAAGTGTTCAAAGAACTCTCTGTACCATTTTTGCAACTTCCTGTAAACTTATAATCATTTCAAAATAAAAAGTGAAAATAATGGCATTTCAAAAGGAAAGTCAAAATGAGTTTTAAAGAAGATACCCAGACCTGAAAACTGGTACATGTATGATTTTGAGATAGTTTAGGCTTGACACAACTTGGTCATCGTGTGTGTGTTTGTGTGTATAGTTCTATGCAGTTTTATTCCATGCGTATTCATATAACCATCATGATGCAAAATACAGAATTGTTCCATCACTACAAAGGAACTCCCTCATTGCTACCACTTTATTGTCTACCTACCTCATCCCTGTCCCCTGGCAACTATTGACTTGTTTTCCATCTCTACAGTTTTGTCAGTTTCAGAGCATTATATAAGTGGAATTATATAGTATGTCACTTTGTGAAATTATTTTTGTTCATTAAGCATAATTCCCTTAAGATACATCCTAGTTTTTCACCTATCAATAACTTGACCCTTTTAATTGATGAGTAGTATTGCATTGTGTGGATGTACCAGACTTTGTCCATTCACCTGTTGAAGGACATTTGGGTTGTTTCTACTTTTTGGCTGTTAGGAATAGGACTGCTGTGAACATTCCCGTACAAGTTTTTATGGAAATGTAAGTTTTCATTTTTGGGGGATAAATGCCCAAAAGTACAGTTGCTAAGTTGAATAGTTAATGCATGTTTAGTCTTTTTTAAAAAAAAATTGAGATGTAGCTGACATACAGTATTATGTAATACATATTTAGTCTTATAGGAAGCTACCCAATTATTTTCTGGAGTGGCTGTACATTCCCCAACCAACAATGTATGAGAAAACTGTCTTTTTTTTTTTTTTTTTTTTTTTTTTGCGGTACGAGGGCCTCTCACTGCTGTGGCCTCTCCCGTTGTGGAGCACAGGCTCCAGACGCACAGGCTCAGTGGCCATGACTCACAGGCCCAGCCGCGGCATGTGGGATCTTCCCGGATCAGGCCATGAACCCGTGTCCCCTGTATCGGCAGGCGGATTCTCAACCACTGTGCCACCAGGGAAGCCCGAGAACTGTCATTTCTGATATGATATTTTCTCCTTTAAGAAATCTCTGAATATCCATATTTTAAAAAATAAAAGACGTGTCTGGTGATGGAATGTTCACCACTTAGATTGTGGTGATGTTTGTACAACTCTGAACATACTAAAAAACCATTGAATTGGTTACTTTAAATGGTGACCATTATGGTATGTGAGTTAGAGCTCAATAAAGATGGTAAAAAAAAATAAAAGGATATTACACGAAGGGATCTAATTGTATTCCAAAAAAAACCTTATTCCTTCACTAAATTTCTAGTATTGATTAAGAATTGACCATGTGGCAGGCATTACATGTAATGCTTTACAGGATAGTCAACTCCTGACCCATCTAACAACTAGCATGTCACTTAACCATTCTCAACATCTGCTTCCTTTTCTGTAGTAAAATTACCTTCCTTTGTGAGGATTAAATGAAATAATGCATATAAAAGCATTTAGAATGCTGCCTGCCTAGTATCATCATCCTCATATTAAATTCATGAAAAGGCATTTTCCCCTTACCAGTTTGTGACAGCCTGGTAACAGTATTATGAGAAAGTGAGCCATGTGTATTAATAAAAGATGACATATTTTCCCATTGTATATATAGGAGGACAAGGGAAGCAGCTGATGTTTACTGATCACCTACTATGCACCAGACACTGTATTTACTAGCCTCTGTTATGCACATTTAATCCAAACATTGCTCCACGACGGGAGTAGTATTATCGCCATGTAATAGAAGAGGAAACAAACTCAAAAAGCTTAAGAAAATTTCCCGGTTTCATAAAGCAAGTATTTGATGTAACCAAGTTAGCAAACCAGGTCTGTGCCCCAAGTTCATGTTTTTCTACTTTCACAGATGAAAGGAATTAAATTAGACTTTTCTTCAGACTCTGCAGTTAACTTTGGGTATTTAGGTCCTTGAAGTTTTTCTGTCCGCTTTATTCAGAAACTAAAATTTAGCATGTCTAAGGTTGTTGGTGTTTAAAATATTCTTAATATTTTAAATTTCATATTTAAATTTCATATTTTAAATTTTGACAAAATTTGGATATCCTTCTGGGAGTTCAGAAAGAGGTTTTGTTCATCCTGGATCTGTTTGGAGCTTGAATCAAAGTTAAAGTGCAAAAAAACAGAAGTGCTGGTGGGAAAGCCCATGGCCAGAAGCGCTCAGGAAGAAGTGAAGAGATAGATCCTAAAGATTCGAAGAAGGCAAAGCACCCACTGCCAGACTCAATTAAAAAACAAAACAGAAACAAAAAAAGAATTCCATGCCAAGAAGAAAATTGTTTGCAATAATATGACAGTGAAACCATTTCTCAAGTTTATTCACCTGTGGATTAGTCTCTGTGTTCTTTCTCTGTCTTCTTTAAACTCCTTTTTCTTTAGAAACTGCCAAGTGTTGTAGTGGTAGCAAAGACGGGACTCTAATGTCAGCAAATTTATTGAGAAAAACCACGAAGAGAAACTGTTTCTTTGCAGTGAGCCTCAAAGATTGTACCTCCCATTCTTCAGGTTTATGGAGGAACTTGGCTGCAGGTTTCCCCTGGAAAGAAACAACAAGGGTTTGGAATTCCAGTCGGAAAACTTAGGTCTTCCTGATTTCTGGATCAACGCAGGGGCAGAATCCCAGTGAGTACTCGCATTGTTGTGAGACAGGAGATCCTTGGATAGGAACCCACTAATTGATTCTCAGGGCTTTAAGTGCCTGGCTTCATGTGTTGGCATGTTATAACTTGTCTTATTTCCTTTATTTTATTTAGTATAAAATAATAATAAACAGGAGCAGGAGAAACAAGGTCTGGTTCCCATATGATTAAAAAAACAAAACCAAGCGGTCTTGGGTTGGGTTAGGAAGTTCTCTGAACTTTGAGAAATGACCTCAAAACTGGCTGAAAAACCCAAGAATGAAAAATGGCATGCTGCAATTTCCAGGAGGATGCTGGAGAGATGGGCTTCAGACACATTTCATTTTGCATTGTTATTAATGGCTTGGAAAGAGGCTATAAACCTATTATGGCAATTATATCTTCAGATGAGGGTAAATAGGATGGTGTTAGAGACACTAGTGAGGAAGGGACATAGTACAGAGCAACCTAGAGAGATTAGAAATATGGACAGGAAATGAACAAATGAGATCAGCCTGGGAAAGTAGAAACATGCATCTGGAGAAGTACATAATTTGAAAAACAGAGAGGTACATAAAGGAAGGGTCATACTTGGAAAGCAACAATGGTAAATGGGCTTTCGAGCGGATATCCATTTTGGATATGTTTGAGACATGATGGAAAAATAATATGAAGGCCTGGTGTTCAGATAGCCTTTTGGAGAGCATTTTTTTCAAACAAGGGCACTTCCATTATCTCATTTGATTATCAGCCCAAAGAGGTTGGAAGTAAATAATTTATTCTCCATTAAAGAGATGAGGAGAGGTTAAGTGAGTTGCTTAAAGTAAAACAATTTGTTCATAAAATAGACTTGGTTAAAACATGGATCTCTTGACTTTTTTTTCTCTTTTCACGACAACACCTTGTCATGACGTCTTGGATCTCAGAATAGTAACTGTCTCTGGCTCAGGATTTACCCATCTCTTTCTGATATTGTGCCCAATTTTATTTCATCTGAGACCGAGCTTAGTGTGACTGAAACTCTGAACAGGGGATAAACCCCACCCTGCCCCACAGTCCTGTATTTCCAGGATGAAGTGAGGCAGTAGGTAATGGATGGTGGATCTCTGGATTAGGAGTCAGAACCCTACACTAATGGTGTCACTAACTTCAGGGTTCCGGGTGGGCAAACCATATGCCTTCTCTAGTCTCGTGTGTTTTACCTGTAGGACTGAGTGGGTAGATTGCTTATGGTCTCATGGAATTGATCTCTTTGAAGATCTGAAAAAAGGATGAAGCTCGTGCAAATAGACAATCAAAGACAGAGACCAAGAAGCCCGAGAGGTGGTGGGGGGAGAGGGAGAGACCTCGACGCAGATGCGTGTGACATCCGGACTTGAACACTTATTAGCATATGGCAAGCAGGCAGATTTACGTTTTCAAGGATCGCCATTGCAAAACTTATCTCAGGCTCTTCTCTTGTGCTCGTGTTAGTTCCTATCTTAAAGCTGACTCGTCATTTTTTTTCTTTTCCTTGGTAATGAAGTATGAGTTTCGGTGCACCCTCATCTGCCCCTTTTGTGTGGACCACAAGTAGAAATCACTAGATGTCTTTTGAGTTCTGCCAAGCTCATTATGGCCTCTATGTCCACATGGGTAGGCTCCTTGCCGCCATGTTTATGTCATGATTCCCCCATTCTGTCTCCATAGGTGATTAGATTGTAGGGTAACACCTGGCTCAAGCAGAGCCAGTTCCTTCCAGTTGGGAATTAGAACCAAGAGATACTCCTTTTATTCTCTCAGTATGATTAGAACAAAGAAATATGGAGTAACTGAATGTTTAGAGAAAGGATGTAGCTAATGTTAACAGTGAATGTCCGTGAGGCCTTAGAGGGGAAAAGAGATGGGGGCTGACAGATCCTGATTCCAGCCTGGCTGGATACCTACACTTGAATCTTTTTAATGCAGTCCCCTCCACCCCCATTTTAAAAAATTGTTTTATTGAGATTAACTTTTTAACAAGATGTTTTCACTGAGTCAACTGAATTGATATCCTGTTGTCATGCAAATAAGCCCATCCTAAACTTTTTCCACCTCAGCCAACCCATTAGCCCTTCAGGATTCTTCTCCAAGGTGGGTTTACATTTGGTATGAGGTTGTTTGTGTATGTGTGTGTGTGTGTGTGTGTGTGTGTGTGTGTGTGTGTGTGTATGCATGCGTGCATGTATGTATATATGTATGCTGGTACGTATTCATCCAAGGCCATCATTTAACACACATCTCATAACTGCCTTTTTCTATGTGCCTAGGGCACTGTGCTGGACCTGGGATACAGTAATGAATAAACAGAGCCATACCCTCAAGGAGCCAGAGGAAGATGACCAACAAAACAGATAATCATAACATACGCTATAAGCGCGGTGCTGGAAGTTGGCAGAGACTCAGGGAAGCACCAGGGGTCACTGGATGGGTGTCTGGGAAAGCTTTCTGGAGAAGGTAGTGCCTGAGTTGAGTCATAAAGGATTGTTTGGAGATTCCCAAGTTAAGAAGGGGGATGATCGTTTCAGCAGAAGGTATGACATGGGCAAGCACTTGGAGGCAGGAAACAACATGATGTGAAAGAAATGCCTGGTTCCTAGGGTTATTGGAACATAAAGTACAGTAAGGAGTTAAGAGAGATGAAGCCACAGAGATGAGGAGAGGCCTAGTATGGGAAGTTTTGTTCATCATATTAAGAATCTTAGACTTTAACTTGAGAGGACTGGGGAATGATTGGAGACTCCCATCCAGATAAATGACATTGAACATGAGAGAAGAATGATAAGAAGGACCCAAACTGGTTGAGGTTGATCCAGGCAGGGGAAGCAGACGGTACAAAAGCACCAAGGACTAAGGCTCAGGTTTCTGGCTAAAGACCAGGTGAAACGAGGTATCACCCACTGAGGTGCAAAGCATTGGAGAAAGTACACAAGGTTCTGGAACCTATCTGAGACATGTTGAGTGTTCCGGTTTCCCTAGGAGTCAGATCATAAGACAAGATTAACGTGCAGAAGGTTTTCTATGGGATGCTCTTGAGATCAACACCAGTGGATGGGAAGGGAGGGGAAGGGGAAAAGGAAGCAGAATTGAGTAGAAGGAAAATGTAGCTTCAACAGAAATCACAGCTGGCCCTACCAGGAGGTCCGGAGAGAGGACGAACCTTCAGATCTGACCTGAGTCATTTGTATCGTTGGATGTGCGCCACCCCCCAAGGCAATGTCATCTGGGGCAAAGTGGACCTCCTTAGCTGAAGCAACATGCAAAGGTGGCTGACAGATGAGAGCCTCTGCTGGTGGCACTTATGTAGCTGGGATCATGAGCCCTTTCCTCCTGAAGGGGGATCTGGGTGGTGCACCACAGAGCCCACCACAGTGGGGAGGAGGTGCCTGTGGCTTCAGGTGGAGACACCCCTTGTGCTATTGACACCGAGAGAGGAGGTCTGGCTAGGGGTAAGGACTGGGAGGTGGTGTCGCATCAGTGATGAGAATGCTTGATCTTTTCGGGCTCATGCATGCTTTGGAGAATCTGAAGAAAACTAGAGACTCGCCCTCCCCAGGAAAAAATGTGCCAAAATACATACCTTACAGAATTTGTTCGGCTTTCTTTGGACTGGGTGCATTCAATAACACTCTGTACCCTGGGCCACATCATGCAGTATTTTAATTATTCAGGTCAATCCATCCAGTTTCTTGAAGCATTCACAGAATATCAGGTACTGTCCGTTATTTCACCTAATCCTCATACCTCATATAAGTTAACCATATTAGCCCATTTTACAGAGGAGGAAACTGAGTTTAAATGAACTTGTCCAGGGGCGCCATTGTTAGCAGGCACCACATGGCTTAGAATTGCAATCTGTGTGACTAGCAGAGTTGGATTCCATGTCTGAGCTCCCTGGTGGGCTCTCTGTGTGCCCACTTGGGCATTATCAGGGTAACAGTGGATTCTTGTCAAGTGGGGAGGAAAGCCAGCGGCCCCGGGGATCAATCAAGAAGGTTTATGGACACCACCCTCCAGCAGCCGTCAGGGTGCAGAGACCTGCGTTGCTGGGGAAGGAGAATCTACTGCTGGCATCAGCCAGACGGCTCCAGGGTGCAGGGGAGGGGGGCGCAGGCCAGTCTCCCAGTGTGATGTTAGCTTGAGGGGGGCCCAGTGGTCATAGGAGTTTTGGCAGGGGAGGAGGACCAGCCGGTCCCTCACTCTGTCCCTGGTGGGCAGGTGGCTGCCTCAGATATTTTTCTCTTGTATGGATGTTGTCATGGAAAATAGCCTATCTTATGTTCTCAAGTTCATGGGCTAGTTACTTTCTATTTTACTTGAAAAAAAAATGTCATGAGTGTCATTCGTACTGTCCTTACTTCTAAGAGCCTTTACCATCTTTTTATACTAGTTAATGAGAAGTCAGTTAACAAGACTACAGTAAATTTGTCATCACAAAGTCAATGAGTCAAATCAGCCTTCTGTGGCAAACATAGTTTCTACCTTTATCTGAGTAGGATCTCTTACACCAAACTTTGTGATAAAGTAGTTTCCCATGAGAACCTTTCATAGTCCCAAGGTTTTAAGTGAGGAGACCTTGCATTAAAACATTACAGAAGCTTTAGGGATTTAGAGAGAAACTCAACTTTATGCTGACAAAATAGAGACTAAATACAGATTCACCTTAAATTGTTTAGTAAATGTGTAAATATTCAGTAACCGTTTCCCTTAAAGCTACCCCTACAAGTGATTTCCAGGGCTCCTGCTTAGAAAAAAGAGAGTGTCCCCAGTCTTAACTTTAATTTTAATTAAAGCTGAGTCAAAGATATGCGACTGTTTATAATAATTGTTTTCCACAGTGGCATTAGCTTACAACAGAACCATTATTCTACTAACCAGCATCTTGTTATATGTTACTTTCTCTCTTGCTATAGAGAATCCCCAGGAAATGTATAAACTAGGCAAGTGTCAATAACAAAATGCGTTCATCTCTCCTATCAGCAATACTTTGGGGTTTTTGGAGGTCATTGGAAATTATTTGTGGCTATGAAGTCATGAAAACAGGACTCGGTTACTTTTAAAAATATGTATTAATTATACATACCTTTTTGGAAGATGCTCAGTATATTGTACTGTAAATTCAGACAGTCCTTATCGACTTTGGTTATGATTACAGCAGGGGAGCAAGAGTAGAATTTGACTGGAGCCTAGGTTGGTCAGGGCTTCTCCATTTTTTACCCACTCACTGTCACAGGGACTCCAAAACCTGTTCTTTTAATCACTCTATGCCATAAAGATACACACAAGCAACTCCTTTTAAATGAATCAGCTCATCTGTTTGTTTATCAGACCTGTTCTTTCATGTTCGAAAGAACATGTATGTGTCAGCATATCCACTCAGCTCTTCTACTGACCCATTTTACAGATGAGGCAAGCTTAGAAGTTTTTCAGGCTAATTCCAAAGTCAGCTAATTTGAAATGAATTTGGAAAACCTAAGTTTTTCTCTATTTCAGTCTCTGGTTCCTGCCTCTAATGTTTACTGTCTCCAATAAAAAAAAATGAGTATCTGGACCTTCAAAAGTGACCAAGCACTCTGCCTGGAGCCAGATCAGCATTTGTCTTGAGGTCGGAAATCCAGGGTTTCACTTGGGATTCAGTGCACACAGGTGACCCGTCCAACTAAGAAGCGCTTATTCGTTGACATACCAGTGATGTGTGGGAGGAGCCTGTTTTCCACTCCACTGTTCCTTTGGGAATTTGCTCAGAAAAACCTGTGACTAGACCCTCAGGTATATGTCTCTACCATTCCTATTTGTCTGAAAAGATAGGGAGCCAGAGGCTGATGGGGCCCTATGGCCCTGGAGCCTTTGCTACAGCTGAGTACAGGAAACCGGAGGGGAAAAAAAAAAGATATGCAGCCAAAGTCCCTTCCTGGAGGCGGATGGGAAACCTGGAAAATATAAACTGGGGTTGCAGCCTTGCACTTGGGGGTTGGCTTGCTATTTTGAGCCTCCATCCAAGAGTGAGTCTCACATCCCTCATCTGGGGGTGAGCTGTTGTGCTGGGCCCGGAGAGATCTGAATCCAATCACATGTGTTTCCATTCAGCCCAAAGGTGAAACTGATTGCATGTGACCGTAGATCCAGCAGCTCCAGCCCATGCTGTCAAACTGGCTTTTAGGAGAGGGTTGGGCAGTTCCAGGATTCAATCTTGTGGTTTAGGGCCCAATGCGGGTGGAGAGAGGGTGGGCTGCGGAGGAGGTTGCTCCCTAGAGATAACTCACCGCTGTCTCAGTTCTGAACAGGCACCAAAGTCTGCTTCGGGAAAGAACAGCCCTCACCTTTGAGACACAGAGTTCCTGTTCCATAATGCCTAAATAACTCAGTCTCCAAGTGGTCGGATATCAGAAATTCAGGTGACTCTAAGCCAGGCAGGTGGCATAAAAACATGGAAGCCAACCCTACGTGAAGGAAGAGGAAGCAGCAGACATTATAGCTAATTGGGGAATATGTTTGTTCCAAAGGGCAGCCAGTCTTCAGCTGTAGCTGACGGGCACCACTGTGTATCTACGAGCCCAGAATTGCCAAGTTTTCCAATTTTTAAAGAAATCTAAATTTGAATATGAAATCTATACATTTAAAAATGTTGACTAGGGCTTCCCTGGTGGCGCAGTGGTTGCGCGTCCGCCTGCCGATGCAGGGGATCCGGGTTCGCGCCTCTTTAGCAGCAAAGTATTAGATTAAAAACACAGGTTTGGGGCTTCCCTGGTGGCGCAGTGGTTGCGCGTCCGCCTGCCGATGCAGGGGAACCGGGTTCGCGCCCCCCGGTCTGGGAGGATCCCACGTGCCGCGGAGCGGCTGGGCCCGTGAGCCATGGCCGCTGGGCCTGCGCGTCCGGAGCCTGTGCTCCGCAACGGGAGAGGCCACGGCAGAGGGAGGCCCGCATACCACACACACACAAAAAAAATGTTGACTAAATAAAAAATGTCACTCCACATAAATATTCATTTAATACCAGCCTCACTGTTGCAGGTTGGGTTTCCTGGGAAGCAGATTCTGAGAAGAATAAGATGGAGGAAGCGTATTAGGGAGTGTGCTTAGGCTCAACATCTGTGGAAGGGAAGGGAAAGGAAGGATTGGGCAGAGAGGGAAGTTGAGCTGTGATGTGGTCTTAACAAAGGCTTCAGTTGACCTTATAGGTCTGAAACTGGGATAATCCATTAGAGTTGTTGCCCTTTTGTACCTGGGAGGCCAGGCTTTTATATACTCACATTAGCAATTACTGGATCAGGCTGCCCTTGCGGGAGTGGGTACCTTAGACAAGGGCAGTTTCCAGGAAGGAGCTGAGAGCACCTGAGGGGCTGAGTTCTTCAGCTCTGAATTGGGGGCTGGGTGGAGAGTCTTGTGTCTATGCAGACCCCTCCTTGTGTAATTTCTGGGAGCAAAAACTCCAGGATCTGTGTGTGCCTCTTCTCTTGGGGGTCTCAGGGCCTCTTTACCACGGCTGCTCTTAGGGCCACGATAGTACTCATTAATGTCCTCTCCTAACCATTCTAGATTCCCTTCACTCTTAGCTAACTCCTCTGCTGGTCCAGGTGGTGTACTTGGTGTTGGAACATGGACCTGCATCTCTGAGGGGTAAGAGACCCCGGTCACCATGTCCATCTCAGGTTACAGCTGGTGTACTTCTTCATTTACCATCAAGATCAGGCAGGGCTGTACCTGAAAGAACCCCTGTGGATCGTAAGAGTGTCCGACATACTCCTCCATGCCCCCATTGTGCAATAGCAGCCCTATCTCCTCCAGCTCATCACGGTCCTACCGAGAAGGATACCAACTCTCCTTCTTGCCTGTTTAGTCCCTGAGCACAAAGCGCCCAAGGTGCCCTATAACAGCTGTAATTTGTAGTTCAGCAGAGTTCTTGCTGTGCCCCCTGGGAGAAGCACTTGCCCTCTGGGGAAAAGACACTAAACAACCCAGAGTTGCAGGGATGGGAAACACATATTTCCCAATTGGGTCCCTGGCAGTGAAGGTAAAAGGGGTCATTCCTGCTTCTTCCCCTTGTTTCTGGGATCCATGTGTTCTTCCTTTGGAAACACAGCACCATATAAAGGGCACTGATTTACAACGCACAGTGCATCCTGGAGGGTGGTGCCTTATCCTTGCAAGGAGTCGTCTCTGAAATGGTGCTTCAGTTGTGTCTTCAGTAGGCCATTCCACCTTGCTCAGGTTGGCAGGTTCAGGATGACGCGGTATTTGATACAACTAGTGGATCCCGCAGTCATGTGGGCCTTTCTTGCATCTCATTTGCTGTTAAACAAGCCCCTTGGTCTGATGTGTGATGCTATGTGGATCCCATGCCAGTGCCTCAAACACTCCTTAAGCCCTCAAATAGGGTTGACTGAGGCCACAGCAACAGAAGATGCAAATCCATATCTAGAACATGTATTTGTTTCTGTAAAAGTGAATCACTGTGCTTTCCAGTGTGAAAGGGGTCTAAGGTCGTCTACACAAGTGGCTGTGTGTATCTTTGAGGCATGGTGCCATCTTGGGGAGGAAGTGTTGCTCTGTGTTGCTGGCAGGATGGATGTTTGACAGCACCAGTAGCTGGATCAGCACTAGTGACTGGGGTATTGGTTCCCTGCATGGCCTCTACCCCTGTCACCATGTCTTGTCTACTCCATCCATGTGCTTATTGAACCAGCACTGGGGTGGTGGAGGGTGATGGAGGGTGGCTGATGTCAGCTGACTGAGTCATTTAGTCTGCCTCATCGTTTAGTGCCTCTTCCGTGATGGATGCTCTCTGGAGGGCATTAAAATACAATACATGTATCTTCACTCTTTATGCCCACTCCCCTGGTCTACCATGTGCTGCTAGCTAAGGCCATCTTTTCCTTGATCTTTAATCTTTCCCCTTACCGCCTAGGAATACTTCAACACCATGTATAATCTTGAGCCACTTTTCTTCTTCAACATTATGTATAATCTTCAGTCACTGTTCTTTCCAAAGTGGATGACTAGCTGTACTGTCTGAAACTCTGGACATTTGGGAAGAGATCTCTTCACTATTGTCTTTCAACACCACCCCTGGGTGGGACTGTCAAGTGGCCATGGTCTGTTTTCAGTGTGATCTAGATGCCGAGCCATCCCATCTAGAAATCAGGTTCAGGTGTTTTCCTCCTCCACCAGCTGATCCTAACAGGGCCATAGGTGTGTGCTAACAGAAAGGTACTGGAGCAGCAGTAGTGGATGACATGGGAGACGGGGCCACCTTCTCAGGTAGTTTATTTGTGCCCTTCAGCCCTTCTCATGATCATCTGCTGCTTGGCTAACTTGGTCTTGTGACTTGGTGGGTCTGATAGAACCCAGCTCATGATGGACATTTCTGGCCACTTCATGACCCTGGTCAAGCCCTCCACCTCTACCAGGGTCCAGGAGCACTCAAGGACCTATTTTTCAAATAGTGCATAATTTTCTTACTGCAGGACCCTAAGAGTGTAAATTGTGATACTTCTGTTGGGACTGCATAACCTTCACGTGGTGGCTTTTCCCACCACAAATACCTCCAGCGCTGTAGAGTTTATTGGGTCTTATGGCTAAAGTGGTGGGGCTGTTTGCACTTGCATCCTGGATCTGCTGCAGAGCCCTTTCCTGCCCCAGGCACGGCTCAGAATGGACAGCCTTTGATGTAAATGTGCTGTAAAAGTATTTCCAGGACTAAGTTGTCTTTAAAACCTGAAGAGGTCTCCCAGGCTTTGTGCGGAGAAGGCCAGAGGCCTGCAAAATCATTCTCCACTGAGGAAATGAATGAGAACGTCCATCCAGGAAGAAGTAGGATTGCATACCTTGCTCCTGCTGATATGAGTTTTATTTTGGAATAAGCCCATGGGAATACTTTCCTGTGGCTATCATATTTTTTTTCTTTTTTTTGGCTTAGGTGTTTCAAGGGTAGGATTGTTAGGTTATTTCTGTGTATTTAATATGTAAACATCTAATAATAGCAGCTGAATCACCACTTTGATTTTCATTCTGTGACACTGGAAGTACACGACTAGGATTTCCTTTGTTTGAAATGTAGGTAAAATTAATGGACCCAAATGACTTAATGGGAAGTTCTGAGATGAAATGTTTATTCACATTAGAATAGCCTATATATTTCACAAAAGCCTGGTATATGTCTTTTGCCCCTTCAAAACTCTTCCGTATTTGTTTTGGGACTATGTTTTTCTTCATTCTTCAAATCAGGACCGGGGGAAACGTTTACCCATATTAACAGAGCAAAGTATAAATTTGTTTTTAAAAAGTAGAAAGTATTTTTAATAGTCAAAACTGTGTGATTTACTAAGCACTTATTTTAGATATTTTGGAGGTTAAAAGGAAGACAGAATATTCTTGACTCTCCCCTCTATTCAATTAATTTTCTCCCATTGATTCTACTCTATTCCAAGCTTTATAAAAGAGCTGGAGACTACCAAGATAAATAAGACATAGTCCTGGACACAAATGAGTTCAGCAAATAATAATCAGAACATTAAAGATAATGGTAGGAATAGCTGCTGTCTAATTAACTTTGTGCTAAGAGCTTTACGTGAATAATCTTATTTAATCTTCAATATGTTCACTGTCCTTTACCCCCATATACACTGGTGCCCTCCCTTCCCTCTTAACCAGCTTAGATCCCATGGTTTATCCTCAATTCCCTTGAGTTTCTTTCTCCCTTCTCAGCACTCATCTAGCAAAACCCTTGTGAAGGTCCATATGCTGCCTACTCCATGCCTGCATGTATACAGCGGTACATGACTGGAGGCGTAGCCACACCATGCTTATGGGTCTCTCTTTAAATTTATGGCCGCTACCTGAGGGGAATCCTTAGTGCTGCCAGGGAATCACACTGTATTTCCCTAGCCCATTTAATCTCCTAAAAACTGATTTTATACCAGCTCCTCTCCCCTCTTAATTTTCAGTATCTTCTCTCCCAGATTGTCTTAGCTGATGGCAGAGAAAACAGACACAGTCAGAAGAGAACTGCCATAAACTCCCACCATGAAATTTACCTAGCTGCCTGTCTCTGTGCTGGTATGCTCCTGGCTAAGGGGAAGCCAGGAAAGTGGCTCCATTTGAACACTAGATGTCACCTGTGTTGTCTATTCAAGAACCCCGACAGCAGTTGTTCCATTTCTCTCCTGCATCGTGAAGTTACCTCTTCTTTCTGAATCAGCCCCATTGGCATAAGCCGTGCTGTTTCCCTCATATTAGATTCTACTTTCTCTGCTAGTTACTGCTCCATATACTTGTCCCTGTTTACAAAAACCCCTTGAAAGAGTTGCCTGTATTAGGTGTTTCCAGTTTCCACTTTGATTTTCTTTCGGAAATGCTCCAATCAGATTTGAGCTCCACAACTTCATTTAAGACTGCTCGGGCACACATACACACATGGTAGGTACGCAGTAAATCTTACCAGAATAATTTAATACTTGCTTACACATACACAAAAAAACCCCACAGTGAGGTGGGTATGAAGATACTCATTTTATAGGTGCTCTGGTCAAGGTCCTTGGTGATTTCACGCACTGATGAACTCTCAGTTCCCATCGTCCTTGACCTTTCAACAGCATGTGAACACTTTCTCTTTTTAGAAATAATTTTATTTCTTGACCTTCACAATACTGTACTCTCATGGTGTCCCCGCTGTCTCATTGACCACTGTCTCTGATGCTTTTTCTGGTTCTTCCTTTACCCTCAGGATGCTTACTCATCTCAGTGCTCTACCTTCACTCACGTCCTTGGTCAGCTCACCCAGCATTGTTCCTTTATATAATAGCTAGAGGTTGACTGCTCCCAAATTTGTATCTCTGGCCCAGCTGTTCCCTTAGATTTCTCATCGCGAATATCTACCTGCCTGCTCAACATTTCACTTGGATGTTTAATAGGAAGGACCACAAGCATATTCCTGACTTTCCCCCCCAATCCCATTTCTCCCACAATTTTCCCTATCTCACCTTCATCTTTTGAATTGCTCAGGCCGACATATTTAGTGTAATCTTTGATTCCTCTTTTTCTCATACCCCAGTCAAATCCATCAGCAAATATTGCTGGCTTAACCTTGAATGATATCCAATATCTGACCATTTCGCACTGCTTCCACTGTTACGATTTGGTTCAAGCAATCGCCATCTCACCAGACCTTCTGTGATCCCTGATACGGAAAATTCCAGCCCATCCTCAAGACACTGGAATGACTTTCATTTCCCCATCCCTGCTTTATTTATCCCCAATGCACTTGCCACCATTTTAAACTCTATATACTTTTTAAAACACTGTATAATTTTTTACTCTTGATTTATGCCTTCTCTAGAATGGAAGCTTCAAGAGAACAGGGATTTTGTCAATTTTATTCAAATATTTGTATCCCTAGTGCCTAGATACCCATAATAGGTACTCAATAAATTTTAGTTGACTGAATTAATAAATCATCACAAAAACACTGTATGGTAGGTAATAAGATGCTCATTTTAGAGGTGAGGTAACCAAGGCTCAGAAGGTTGAAATAATCTGCTGAAGGTCATAGTAACAGGAGCTGGATGAATTGGAATGTGGTGGAGGTCCCTCTGTTCCCAAGCCCAGATCCTTAAACAGTATACCATCCTGGATTCTAGTCCATAGTTTTCCTTCTGAACTCAATATCATTTTTTTTCATTTTTAATTAATTTAATTTATTTTTGGCTGTGTTGGGTCTTCACTGCCGCATGCAGGCTTTCTCTAGTTGCGGTGAGCAGGGGCTACTTTTCGTTGCAGTGTGCGGGCTTCTCATTGCGGTGGCTTCTCTTGTTCTCTTGAGCACGGGCTCTAGGCGCACGGGCTTCAGTAGTTGTGGCACACAGACTCAATAGTTGTGGCTCACTGGCTCTAGAGTGCAGGCTCAGTAGTTGTGGCACCTGGGCTTAGTTCTTCCGCGGCATGTGGGATCTTCACGGACCAGGGATCAAACCCGTGTCCCCTGCGTTGGCAGATGGATTCTTAACCACTGCGCCACCAGGGAAGTTCCTTCATTTTTTTTAAAAGGAAGTTCTTTAAATTAACACAAGGCCTTTGATCTTCTCTTACACTTTGATGGCAGCTCCTTTTGAGCCACAGCTCTCTAATCACTGCTCAGGTACCAAATCTATTCTACGGAGTCATTCTTTGGCCCATGTATTGCCTTGGAATTTTGTGATTGTATCCTATTAGCAAAGTGATTCCTCACCATCTTGAATTCACTTGCTCTGAAATCTAGAATCAGGAAACTCTAAGAAGGCTTACAGAAGCAAAAATAGATATTCTTAAATCTAGATTCTCACCACATGCCCTTCAATTACAGGAAAGTTCTTATTCCATCTCTTTCTTCAGACACAGTTTGAAACATTCTTACATTCACTCACCTAATAATAATTGACCAGTTTCTATGGGCGAGGCCCTATTTCACACACTCAGGACTCAGCAGTGAATAAAACAGACACATTCCCTGCCCTCAGGGAGTTTACATTCTAGGGATGAGAAGGAAGATAATACTTAATAATAAAGTAATATATTATGTGGTGAAAAAGTACTATGAAGATAAATAAAGCACAGAAGGGGGCTAACAGGTGACAGATGGTATTCTCTTGAATAAGGGTATAAAATAAACTACCTGAGATCTGGGATATTATTATTATTATTATTGACATCTGTAGCACAGGGTAAATACTGTGTGAGTATTGTGAGAATGAATGAATAACAGTGAAGAAGAGAGCCCAGTTAGGAGGTTACTGCAGTAGTCCAGGTGATAGCTGATGGTGGCTGGACACAGAGAGAAGCTCTGTAGATGGAGAGAAGAGATCATAGTGTGTATATATGTAAAAGACAGAACCAATAGTATTTCCTGACAGGTTGGATGTGGAGTGCAAATTGGATTGGACTGAAGGAGAGAAGTCAAGGTTTGGATGATACCAAACCTTTGGCCTGAGCAACTAGAATAAAGCCAAGTAGCCTTGACTGAGGTGTGGGAAGTCTATGGATGTGGTAGGTTTGGTGGCCAAAATTAAGTTTCTTTGCGACCATAAAGTCGCTCAGTGTCTCCTTCTCCCTCTCTCATAGTTTCCTGAGATATCTAAAGCCAAGTACTGCTGTGTATCCAAGGAAAATCATTCAGTCATTCTACTGTGGCAAACATCCATGCCGGTTCCACTCCTCACTCTCTTGGCCAGACACAGAGGCATCCTGTGTTGATCACGGCCTTTCTTCTTATTCCTTGAATAAGAAAGGCACCGCCAAGGAAGGCTTTTTTCTTCAAACTCATCTTAGACACTTGATTTTGATTTAAGAAAGAGAAAGATGATTGAAGGGGATGAAAGAGGAAAAAAATAGTGTTTGTTGTACATTTCTGCTGATGGCAACAGCTTGAACCGATTAGCTGGTTATTATGCATTCCTGTGCATGGCTTTTCACAGCAGTCTGATCCAGAGAAACACATCACAAGTCCTATTCTGCATGGCTTCTTGCATGCAAGCCTGACCTCAAAGAGATTAACCAAGTCTTGTAATTTGAAACAACAGACACACACAAAATCATCAAGTGATCAAAAATATGGTATAAATCTATTTAGTAGAGAGTGTTCTGGATTATAATGACAGTAACAGAAGAGATAATTAGGATGCAAAGAAAGGAAACAAAAACCCGACAAACCCATGAAATTAAAAAAAGGAAGGCAGTGGTATTTCTTTAGGATTGTAAATGTCCCCTACATATTTTTTGCTTTTCCTAAGAAGAACTTGCAAGATCCCTTCAAATAAATTTGGAGCAGTTAAAACTATGGGAAAGATTCAGAGAGACCTCTGCAGAGTTGCATAGTATGTAGTTAATTCTCTTTTTACTCTGTTCTAAATATAATCCTGCTCATTTGCATGCCAATCCCCAGAATGCTTTGTAATTTCACAACTCTTGGCTAGTGGTCTCAGCACTTAAGCTTTAAGAACAAAGCAAAATGTTTAGGGCGTGCCTGTTGCTTCAGTCATTTTTTTCCCCCCTGTGCTTTGCAAAAGAGTACAGGGAGGTGACCTTTTTTGCATTCATCCTCCAAGAGTATCATAGAAATAAAGTAGAGAATGCTGTGGACTTCTGTGAAGACGGCATTCAGTCTAGTTACCCATGAATAACCAGCCGCTGGATTAACTCACTTGAGAAGGAGTGTTTCAGGGGGGCTTAGTCTGCCGTTTGATTATGTGACCAGGCTGGTTCATTTCAGGTTTATGGAAAGCCCAAGCTGGAGTATTCTGCACCCTCTTTCTGTGGATGCTTTATATGGCTTCTCTATTGCAAAGGAAGCCTTCAAGTTAATGAGGAGATGTCCCGAACTGTGGTCGGTGGCCTGCCTTGGAGAAATGTGAATTCAAGATCTCTAACAGAGACCTAGTCATGCTCCGTGATATCTACAGAATTTCTATTTAGGGAGGATTAGGATCCACAAGGGGGTGTGGTGGTCGTGGGAGACTGGTCTTGAGAGGGCTTTATAATTTTTGCATAGCAAGCCATTTTTTTTTGTTGTTGTTATCCAAGTGGTATATTTGGGATTTTTTTTTCAGGAGAGCTGAGAAAGCTCCCCCATCCGACCATCCCTTAGCCCCGAGCCACAGTGGCTCACAAAACATGCCCTTCTTGGCCGTTTATTTGAAGCGGGTAGCAAAAGGATAATATATTCCAGCACCGAAAGGTCATGTTTTTGCTCCTAATAGCACATTGATCTCTGTCTATCAGCCCTGCCTAAAGTAAACTCGGCATTGTGAACAGCGCACACCAGATCGCTCACAAAACCCACGGCTGCGCAGTAATGTGCCAGGGCGTTTGGCTTCTCACTACAGGTGTTTTCTACTCTTTACTCACCGAGCAGCGTTAATGCTTTTTCTTCGATTCTGAGAGCCAGACAGTGGAGTTCCTTTAAAACATTATTTTGAGAATTATTTTTTACAATACAGAGAACGGCTGATGGTAGCTGACACGGTGCCCCCTAGCAGCCCTCCCAGAGTGAGGGGTTGCTTCGCATTTTCTGATGCGTATTTTCATGGTCTCGGGATAGCAGCGGCCGGCCAGGCTGCACAAAGTCAGCCCAGGTCTCGGCTTACTAAGGGGTCGCGGCGGCTGTTTACACACCCAGCGACCAGCAGAGGCGGCGCTCGGCCTCCGCGGTAACAAAGGCAGCTGCATCCAGCCCGCGCGGTGGCAAAGGAGAGCGGGTTCCGGGAGGGAAGTCCAGGGCCGTCTCCTTTCTGAAACCAGGGTGGGGAAGGTGGGGAATCGGATCACGGGCAAGTCGGAGGCGTGGGCGCTTTCCCGGGCTGCGGCGGGGCCAGGAGGGCTACGCTGGTGCTTCTCTGCCGCCGACACCAGGGACTGCAGCATCCCCGCCCCGAACAGTCCCTCGCGCCCCCTGGTGGCGGTGGAGCAGGCTGGCTCCGCTGCACTCGCAAGTCACCAGAAAAAAAAAAAACGAAGAAAAAGTGGGTGAGGCAGATGCAAGGAGGAAAATCAATAGGGATAAGAGAGAAGAGGGAGGAGTCGCAGATCAGCCATTCTTGTCTTACGGGGTCCCAGCTGGCACCGCAAAAGACAGGAAAAAAAAAAAAAAGCCCGGGCGTGAACGCGAGTGGAGGAGGGTGTGTGTGGGGGGGTCGGGGGTGAAAGGGGGACCGGGGAGATTTACTATTGTCTCTGGCAGCCGCCGCGGGAGCCGGGGAGGGGGGCGGAGGCGAGAGGAGGAGGCGGCGGCCGCGGCCAGCGCACCATTCGCTCCACCTGATCTTGGGGCGCTGTGTGCTGAGGAAGGCGCGGGCGAACAGGAGTAGAAGGAGGGAGGGAGGCAGCTGCCGCAGCCACCGCCGCCACCATGTCCTACCAAGGCAAGAAGAACATCCCGCGGATCACGGTGAGTCGGACGCCGCCGTGGCTCGCTCGCTCCTGGCCGGCTGCACCGCGGGGTGGGGGGGCGGCTTGGATCCCGCCGGCTTCCCTGGGCTGGTACCCGGGGAGGGACGGGGGCCCGAGGCCGGGGCCGGGGCGGGGGTGGTGGTGGTGTGTGGAGAGCGGTGGTCAGTCCAGCCGGCGCGGCGGGGCGCCACCCAGACGGAGCGACCCTGGGATTTGGGGAAAACCAAACAAAGAGGAAACCCAAACAGTGGCGTGGAGAACTTTGGATTCTTTATCTTCCTTTCCCACCACCCGGTAGTTTCCAAATTACACAGGGGTCTCGGCCCTCCCTGGACCCCCGCGCCGCCTGGGTCGTCAGTGTGTGCTGCCCCAGGCGAGGTGTGTTTTTTGTAGAAGGTTCCGTTTGGCGGGGCGGGGTATGGAGAGATGACACCTTTCCCCAGGGGTGCTTGGTAGCCCGACCGCGCCCCTCTCTGAGCTCCAGCCCTGTGGCTCCCCGCCCCCACCCCCCGACCCTGCCACCCCGCGACGGTGATGGGATGCCTGGACATCCGTCTTCACCTTGGCTACTCCTTGCTTGTATTCACCCCAGTTCGTATTTCGGTGTCTCATACTCGGACTGGACAGCTAACGTGGCTGTAGTGAGAATGACCAACTTTTTTTTTGCCTTTGATGCATTTACATTTTTCCTGTCATTTCTCCTCCTCATCCCAAGAAAAGACTGAGTTTTTAGAACAGATTTTAGTTTGCGGTGGCAGGCGCACGCTGTGTGCATGCCGTGTCCAACTGCCATTGTGTGCAAAGCCGAGCCTCTCGCGGCCGGCGGGTGTCAGATGCGCTGGGCGAGCATCTAGGGCGGGGTGGAGAGGAGATGTGCCATAATCAGGTACAGAAGCCTCATCTTCGCTGGCGTCCAGCAAGCAGCTATCGCGGCAGAATACCGCGCCCTGGTGCGGGATTCCTCCAGGTTGCGCTGAAATGACGCCTCGAATGGAAGGGACATACGACAGGCTGGAATGGGCATTTTCAAAAAGGGGGCAAGACAAAAACAACAGAAAACCCACTGTCATTTGTTAGTTGAGCACGAAGCAGTGCGGTTGTGCTTTGTCTGTAGTGAATGGGTTGTGTGTGTGTGTGTGTGTGTGTGTGTGTGTGGTGGGGGAATGGGTGGCTACTCCATCTTTGCAAGACGAACAAAGGAAGTGATCAGCTGGCCCCTGGGAGGCTCTGCAGCTGCCCTAGGGCAGTGCTGTACCTGCTACTGTAGTTCATTTGCCGGGATCCACTAGGTTTTGCTGTGGGCATGAGTCTCTTTGCACTTGCTGGGTTAGGCTTGGAACAACCTGATTGCAGTGCAGGACCTTCCCCTCTGCAGGCAGGAGGAAGCTGTTCTTGCCTCTAGTGCACTTTATTGTCAAGTGGTTTATTTCTATGGCAGTACCCTACCTTTTTCATGCACCTGAGCTTCACCGGACACAAGTGTGCCCCACCCCTACCTGCTGTCCACTTGGTCCTAGGGAAGCAACACTCCCCAGGGGGATAGAGTTGGGATGGGTAGGGATCCTTTTGCCAGGTAGAGGCATTGGGTTTAAGCCCATCCTCCTTGACCACTACCTGATATCACTGACTTCACATTATTGTAAAAGCATAGTGAGTCTTTTATAATACACAGTATTTTTTCAATGCCAATTGTCTTTGCAAAGAGCTGTGGATGGTATTATTTGTTTTAAAAGATGATTGAGACAAAAGCTCAATTTTTATACTTATTTCTCTAACTCAGGAGACATGAACCTCAGCTCTCATGCTATGTATGATGTGTGGAAGTTATGTTGCATATATGCCACTTGCTTTATATCCAGTGTGCATTTGGCAGTTCTCCTGTCTGGAATAAGCAGAGAACAGATTATTTTTTTCTTCCCAGTCTGAAGACCGCAATGGTTCTTCTTATGGATTCAGCCTATGCTATGGCATTGAGAGCCATGCCCATTCTTAAGCCACCTTTAAGGAAAGATACAGAAATTTAGCCCATATGATAACAGCCTTAGAAGCTCCTGTAAGTGTGGCTGGGCCCTAATCCCAGGGCCAGGTTTACAGGGGGCTCCCTTTTGTTCCCGCTTGGATGCTCTTCCCTGGGGTGCATCCTTCATTTTCAGTGCTGCTTCCATCCTTTCTCTGCGTGTGGGGCGTGGTGCTGCATAGCAGGCTCTGCCTTGAAGCTAAGGCTGTGCCTTCGGCAGCTGTGACGGGAATGGACGGTGGCTGTGAATTTCTTCCAGTCGGCCTGACTTGCATTCATTGTTGAGAGGGGTATGGGCTGGGGAGAGGCAGAGGGGCATGGCAGGATGGGAGTGTGGGTCCTTGGGGGCAAGGAATCCATTTGTTGATTTTTCTCATGCTTTGTTTTTGTATTTCCTTGAACAAGAATTCTATTTTAGAACAAAACAGTGTTGTAATTTTTGTACATTTGAAGGTCCATAGATGATTATGGTTATCTACATACTACCAGGGGTGAGATACCCTTCCTAGGTATAGCTAAAAACAAAAAAATACGGACACAGGCCTACATATACAGAAAATATGATTAAAGGTCCAAATAGAACATATGTCTCCTGCTGTCGATTCTAGTCCGTTTTTTAAAATGGTAAGATTATGGAATTTGAGTTAAGTTTCCTATCCTCTCTCTATTCTGTTCTGTGAACTGCCCCACCCAGTAGCTGGAATGTCACTGTAATCTGAGGACTGATGGGGGCAGTCTTTCTTGCTGAGTACCTTTGCCTCACAGGCACAATTTGGGGGACACAGTAAGGTTTTGTTTGCTTATTTTCTGCTTTTCCTTCTACCTCTTTTTGCTGCCCTCCTGAGAGTAAAGCCTTCCTACTACCCTGTATTTATTGGTTTCCTGGAAGGGGTTATTTCACTGTCGCTGGTAGAATTGGCTGGGGCTTTCCCTGGGAGTAGCTCAGGCCTCAGATCTCATTGTTCTCAGGTCACCTACCTGAGTAATCTGCCTGTCCTTACCCCAATACTAGCCCTTGCTTCTAAATGGCAGAGACAGCAGTTTGGGTGGCCCAGCCAGTCAGAGCAGGGAACCTGGTATTGTCATCCACCTCTGTCTCTTCTGTCTCCCACAGTGCCTGGCACATAGATGCCTAGTGATGATTAGTTAAATCAATAAATGAATTAAAAATTGTTCCTACTAAGAACAGCTCACACCTACCGAGTGTTTATTTTGTGTCAAGTATTGTGCCTTATATGCATTGTTTCATTTAGTCCCTCAAATCAACACTGTCTGAGAGGTACCAGAGTTATCTCTATTGTATAGATTCTTTTCTTCTGCCCGGGGTCATAGATTTAATAAGTGTTGGAGGCAGGGCTCAAACCTCCACACCTGATGGAAATCAAAGTGCATGTCCCTCACCGCCCCACTGGTTTTGGTGGCTCTGCCCGTACCATCACTATTATGTGGTGTTAGTAGGGCAAACGGTTTAGATCCTATAACATGGTCTTTCTTACTTTTTACATTGAATAAATGTAAACTTGGGGGATGGTAGCTGACCATCTCAATTCTGCTGGTAGAAAGTTTGGCAAATCATTGTATTCTTCTGAGATGAGCTACAACTTGAAGCTGACTGCAAGAGTGGGTGGAGATCTAGCACTTAGGTTCCAGTGCTTTGCATGTATTCCCTTAGCAGGGTCTCTGCAAAAGCCCATTTTACAGTTCAGGAAATTGAGACCTAGATAGGTGAAGTCAGTTATCCGGAGTTGCACACTGAGGATTTGAGGCAAAGCTGGAAATCAAACACAAGTCTTGTCTGACTTCACAGCCTCAGCTGCTTCCCAGAGGTACCTGCAGTGGAGATTTTGAAAGCTGTGGATAAAGAGCTCCAGAATTCCCTCTAGGAGACAAATCACCGAGAACTGGCTTTTGGCAAATACTAATTGGATTTCTGTAAATACTGTCTTGCAGCTCATGCATTTCTGCCACATTGAAAGTTGGGGTGTATGTGTGTGATGTTAGGATTGCTGGAAGACACATCCTCTGTCCAGAACACGACCTGGAGAGTTTGGTTTAGGGCACGTAGTCAGGGCGCTGTGATCTCATTTGAAGAGTGTGATTGTGAGCATTGTGGGTGCCATGGGAATTTTTCACTTGGGAGGAGAAGTAAAGGAGCCATGTGAACTGGAGGAACACCCAGATCTCTGCAGCTGTTGAACTGGGGGCCTTGAACTAGACTAGAAACTGGGGAAGGGACAGGTGTAACTCCTTCCCTGGATCTGTGCCTTCCTTTTGCTTCAGTAGATGTCACTTTGGATGGGGAGCAAATATTAGGAGACTGAGGACCAGAGTTTGGGAGACCAAAAGAAGAGATGTCACCCAAAGCCAGCTTGATCTGTGTAAGGCATCTTGGAAAGGAAATTCCAGAGAAAAGACAGAGGAAAAATATCAAAGACTTAGGAATGGGAAGCATCTTAGATATCTGATCATAGAAACCTCAGCTCAAGCCCTGCCTGGGGTGTTTGTTTGTTACTTTATTATTATTATTATTTTTTTTTTTGATGTACACGGGCCTCTCACTGTTGTGGCCTCTCCCGTTGCGGAGCACAGGCTCCGGACGCGCAGGCTCAGCGGCCGTGGCTCACGGGCCCAGCCGCTCCGCCGCATGTGGGATCTTCCCGGACCGGGGCACGAACCCGTGTCCCCTGCATCGGCAGGCGGACTCTCAACCACTGCGCCACCAGGGAAGCCCTGTTACTTTATTTTTTGAACGGGTCTGTGGTGATTCGCAGCCAGGTTATTCCTCTTGCTCAAACACTAGCAAAGTGCCTCAGGTGGATAAAGAGAGCTCTGACTATTAGTAGCTGTGACAGAGCCAGCTGGGCCCTTGGGGGAATTCTGGAGGAATAGATTTCCTGAGAGGATTCAAGTCTGTGTAGTAGAACTGTCAGTTTATAAATAAAAATCCTCCCTCATTATCTCCCGGGGATGTTGAAAGGCTCAGATGAAAGAGTGACTGTGGCCAGTGGTCTCTGAACCCCGAATGTATGCAAGATAGGAAACACTGATTTATATATAAAATCTTAACTACTTTGGAATGTGGAAATTAATAAAGGAGGACTTGACAAAGGTCTGGAGTACGAAGAGACTACTTAGGGATCAATGTTTTAATACAAGTTTTCTAACACAAACAAAAATTAACACAACGTTATACAGAAACGCTTTTTTTCCTGCTTTAGTTATGTTACAGTATTTCTCAGAATTATGCTTGTCTTTAATTTCTGACATGCTAACGAGGCCATCAGACTGCCTTTGGACTTGGATACAGAGACTCTCCCTTAACCGAAAGAAAGGGCATTTTCCTTATTCAGTTGAACTATATTGCTTTCAGTCCTAATCAGCTTCTAGCCTAGACTGACCACAGATTATGGATACCCTTTCTAGCAGTTTCTTCACAACTCACTGTTGAATGGCTTTTTCTCTGTCCTTTCTCCTTAGTTATGGAGAAAAAAATGATTTGAAAAAGAACCAAGAAACTCTCATATCCTAAAGGGCCCTCTCTTCTTTACCCATTGACATATTTCATAGAACTGTTTATGTCTGTTTATTATTATATTTGAAAAATCACAAAATGTTTACAACAGTTGGAATGTCTCCCTAGGAGGTAAATGTACCTCTCTTTGATTAAATCACTGCTTCTAATCATAAAGGGACTGGAAATGTAAATATGCCATCACCTCCTGGAATGGATGCTAATCAGAGGACTGGACTGCTCCCTGGCCACACCCTCCTCAAATCAATGCTCTTCTTTACCTTTTCTCCTATTTTCTGTAGCCAGAGGGAAACAAATGAGAAGGACCCTGGACAACCCAGAGAAATAGGCTCCTCTCTTTTCAGACTCTTCTACTGTGAAATCCCCCTTTCATCAAATTCAATATGTATCTATTTCAATATATGAAATAGACCAAAAAAATAATTTGGTGGAATAGGGTGAGCCCCTCAACTTGGCCTCTTCTTTGGCCCTAGTCTGTATGTGGAGTCTAGTATAAAAACGACTTCTCTGGGGGAACATTTCTCCTGTTAACTAGATTACAGGGGACTCAGTGCTTGGAGTAAGGATAGTGGAGCTATTGTTTATCACTACCATTTATCGAGAGCCTTAGCGCAAATCACATGGGTTATCTCATTTGACTCATGACAGCTCATATAGCTATAATGGTTAACCATCATTCTGTGTTCTGGATAGAGGCTCAGAGAGATTAAGTAACTTGACAAAAGTCACACAGCTGCAAAAGTAAGATCCTGGCATTGATCCTCCAGGGATGAGTTAGTTTCATAGGCAGGAAAGCAGTAATTCCATACTCACAGATGACTGTCCCCACCCCCTTGCCACCAGCTAGCCAGACCTGTTAGCTCAGAAAAGGGGGCCAGCGTTCACACGGTGGAAGGGGTGGGAATGGTCAGGTCAAACCTTATCACATCACCACTGGAACGACTGAGTCCATGTCCTTCTAATAGTGGTTCGTGCATTGCTCTGCCAGCTGTCTGAGTTAGCTTCTGGCTCTTTTCCCCAGGAGCATGTGTGTGTTCGGGGTGGAAATGCAGATGCTATTTTTCTGCCTTGCATAAGTGCAGATCTGGGCCCAAGGCCCCTTCTCACTCTCTGTCCCTGTCCTCTTCCCGGACATAGAACGAGCCAGGCTCTCTGTTCTCCTTCAGCCAGGCCGAGGAACAGAGGACACACCCGGCACTCTAAGCCAGATGGGGGAACTCTACTCGGGAATGGTCCAGGAACGAACGGGAACATCTGGAACTAAAGGGCACGATTCTCTTGGCTAAGTTAGTCTTTTTTTCTATGGATGGGCTGGACAGTGAGCTATGAAGGATAAAATGAGTTTTTATTTTTTAAGAGAGGGGTTCCTCGGACAGGTAGAGCAAAGGAGCCCTCTTGTTTGATGACACAGGGAAAGGAAGAGCGCCCTGGATGGAGTGTTGGCACATTGTGGTTCAGGCCTGCCCTCGCCTCTAATTTATGTGTGACTCTGGGCAAACCCCTTATTATCCCTCTCAGATTCTGCATCAGTCAAATGAGGGCATTGAACTAGATAATCCCCAAGTCCCTGCCAGTGCAAATGACCCTGCGAGCCTTTATTTTGTCTTCTATTTTCTCCTGAGATCATGGTCAGCCCTCTGTACTATGTTCCAAATTTGCAGAGAGGAGTTCTGATCCCTCCCCATAAGGGAAGAGAGAGCAGTGAGAAAATGGATGAGGCCAGTAGTTGTTGGCTTAAGCTCAGTGGGACCAGCCAACATCTGTGTTGGATATAAGGGTCTTTGGTTGTTTTTTACCCTTAAAATCCTAGCCTTTTTCTCATTCAGAGAGTAGACTTGGTTAATAGGCTCTGTGCAAGAGAGCAATGGAATAATGATGTTTGATAGGTTCTTTCCTTAGCAGAGCTTTAGTGTTAAATTAAATGAGTATTATTAAAATAATACCACGATTCATTCGCTGGAACATACAGTGTCTCTTCTGGATAAGGCTACCATTGATAAGGGCACAAAGGCAACAGTTGCCCCAAATCTAGACTGGTCAAACAAACAAGCAAACCAACAGGGAACAGCTCTGAGTCTATAGATGCTCCGCAAGCTCTTTTCACTTGCTTTTGCCAATATTTGAAATGCGATGGCTCCCATGCGATGGAAATAACTTCCCCCCAAAGGCCAAATAACGCCACGGATGCTCCATGAGGTAGGGATGGTTTTTTGTTTCACTGCCACTGAATCTCCAGCACGTAGCCTTTGGCTGGCACATATTAAGCCCTCTGTAAACATTTGTTGAATGAATGGGTACATTTATTTAACATTTACCTTGCAGGAATAATTTCAAGTGAGAAAATGATCAGATGATCAGAACATGTGTACATTTGGCTTCTACGTCATCCTGCATTTCACTGACAACTTTCTAGAATATTAACTTTTAAGAGATAAGGCTTGGGTCTAAGAAACCAGCATGGGATCACTGGACGAAGAGAAACATGACAGCGCTTCAGCAGACCAGTCGGAGTTAACTGTAGTCTGGGACCTGACTGGGGCAGATGTGCCAGGGAGTCCATCCATCATTTGTACTTCTTCCTTCTCAGGCCTCCACTCCTCTCCTTCCAAATTCTGCTTCTGGCCTCATTTTCAGCCTCCTTCAGGGGCCTACCTGGGTACTTCTTACTTGCAAACAGATTCATCGTTTCTCTTACTGCAAATGATTTAAAAGAATTAATGGAGACCTTTATGTCCTCTTTCAAATAGAGAAAACTACATGACTGAACCAGGATCTAACAGAGATCTTAACTGATCTTCTGGGCTTTCTGCCTTTGCCCAGAAACCACAAGTCATTCTAGTTCTTAGCAGCCAGTAGATAGTCTAGTGTGCATTTGCACAGCGAACTCCACCTTTCAGAAAGCTTGGCTAAGGAGCAGCCTGTAGTTCCTTCTCATTTCTCAAGTAGTGTTGGCCATTTTAAAATGGAATGTTTTTGTGCTTGTGTGTGTGTTTTCCCAGAGATTTCCGGTCCCTCATCCTATTGTGTCTGTCAACTTTCTCTGGGCTTGCAGCTATTCCTGTTATTAGCTTTTATTCTAAAATTCATTTTTGGTTTGAGGGATGGGGACAGTTAAAGCACATTTTACCAAGCTCATTTCTGACTGTAAACTATGCAGTCGATGGTCTCAATACTCTAAGTGTAATAATAATCACTAGATCTTTTTAAGGGGAGCATCTATAAGGGAAGACAAAGGGGAGAATTAAATATATTCATGGAACTTAAAATAATGCATTTGAAGTACTATGTGTATTAAAATGTGTCTTATATAATTAATCATGTATAATAATACCTTTTTTCTATTTTTGATTGAATAAATACTTTATTGACCACCATCTCTTTGCCTAGCAATGTGATGCTTGTCGCAGAAGCATCTAAAATAATGATAAGAATTAACATGTATTTATCATTTATTAAGTGCTTTCTTTCCCTTATCTCATGCAATCCTGAAAACCACTCAATTAGGTATAGTTGGTTTTCCAACTAGATCTTCCCATTTTATTGATGAGGAAACTTTGAGAGATCAGGAAATTGGCCTAAGATCACACAGGCCTTTCAGTGGTGGAACCAGAATTCATACTGACTCAGAACCACATTCTTAACCCCACTCTACGGTGCTACCTTAAATTCTACCTTCTTTTATCTTCTTGCACCTCTGGGCTCATGAGACATTGGTCCCAACTGGAGTTCACTTAAGTCCAGGGTTAAGTCCTCCTCCACACCTATTTCCAGTGGGGCATGAGGGTCAGGTTATGGCAGATGGGAAGCACAGCCAGTGGGTGCCCTGGTCTACATGGGGTTGGACTCGGGAGCCCTGCCTGGTTCCGGAAGCTCTCCTGCTTTCCCCTTGGAGCAGCCTTGCTTCCGGGAATGTCAGGAGCAGCTCAACACTGTTTGTACTTTCAGAGCCAACTTGCCAGGAAGGTGCTCACTGTGCCCAGCCCCCAAGGCTATTTGAGTTGAATTAGCAAAGATGCCAGTGAGGGCTTCTTCTTCAGGTGGATTTGAATGCCACTTTCTCATTCTATATCCCACACTGGCCTCCCCAGCTTCTTGAATAAATCCTAAGCAAGATTCTGCTGAGGTTTTGACTTGATGGGGCTTTGTAAAACTCATGGAATCAGAAGCTCCTTAAAGAGTTTCTCAGTCAAGTCTCCCCTTACCCCTTACAGATGAGGAAACTGAAACCCAAGTCTCAATCTGAGACTGACTGAATTAGGGCTTTTTCAGCTGTCTGGTTTACTGTAGGACACTGAAATTTACAAAGTGAGTAGGAATTTTTTTCCAATTACAAAAAAAAAAACCCTCAAAACCAAAAAAAACCCACGATGGTTGTAGAAATATTTACCAAAAAAAAAAAAAAAATGAGGACAATAAAAATAGGCTACAGTGAAATCATTCAGTGATAGTCATTGTCAAGTTTGAGTATACCCATCTAAAATTTTTTCTTCCTACGATATATGCTGTTTATTAAAATAGTATGACATATTGTTCATGCTATTTTATGTCCTGTTTTTCATTCCATAATATATTATGACATCTTTCCATGTTTTAAATATTCTTTCATAACATAATTTTATTCTTTTTTTAAATTGAAGTATAGTTGATTTACAATGTTGTGTTAATTTTTGCTGTACAGCAAAGTGGTTCAGTTATGTTTATATGTACAGCACAGGCTCCGGACGCGCAGGCTCATTGGCCATGGCTCACGGGCCCAGCCGCTCCGCGGCATGTGGGATCCTCCCAGACCGGGGCGCGAACCCGGTTCCCCTGCATCGGCAGGCGGACGCGCAACCACTGCGCCACCAGGGAAGCCCCTTTTTTATATTCTTTTCCATTATGGTTTATCACAGGATATCGAATATAGATCCCTGTGCTATACAGTAGGACCTTTTTGTTTATACATCCTACATATAATAGTTTGCATCTGCTAATCCCAAACTCATAATCCACCCCTCCCCTACTCCCCCTCTGCTTGGCAAACACAAGTCTGTTCTCTATGTCTGTGAGTCTGTTTCTGTTTTGTAGATAGGTTCATTTGTGTCATATTTTAGATTCCATATATAAGTGATATCATATGGTATTTGTCTTTCTCTTTCTGACTTATTTCACAAAGTATGATAATCTCTAAGTCCATCCATGTTCCTGCAAATGGCATTTTTTCATTCGTTTTTGTATGGCTGAGTAGTATTCCATGGTATATATATACCACATATTCTTTATCCATTCATCTGTCGATGGACATTTAAGTGTTTCCATATCTTGTGAATAGTGCTGCAATGAACATTGGGGTGCATGTATCTTCTTGAATTACAGTTTTATCTAGCTATATGCCCAGGAGTGGGATTGCTGGATCATATGGCAGCTCTGTTTTTACGTATCATAATTTTAAATACCTACATATTATCCCAGTGCTTCAATTAATTCCATTTTATTTGATTTTTTTGGTTGTTTCCGAGATCTTGGTACTACCAGCAAAAATGAAATGATGGGTGTGTTTTCAGTTACTGTTTTTTAGCTGAAGTTAAATTAAAAGCTACTCCAGGATGAGAAGTTGAGTAACTTGCCCACAGTTCCTCAGCTTGTGAGTATCAGACTCTGATTTGAGTCCTAGTATCTTTAATCTTTGTCTTATATTCTTGTCATCACTCCACTTGCTCCAGCAGTTTTGCCGTTTTCCAGGGAAAACTCTGCTTTCCGTCTTTGTTTTCTCCTTCTCTCCAATGAGCACATTTGTTCCTTCACCACCACCCTTGCTCGCCTCCCTGTCTTGCTGAGGCTGTTGACATTTGTGGAGGTACACAGTGTCTTAGGACCAAAAGCTGCACAGCTGGAGAGGAAATATGCCCATTCCTTTTTCCCCTCCCTTGCCTTAATGGCTTAACCTGTAAGCTTGGGAGCTGGTTTTAATTTCACATTTTCTGTGTGTATGTGCGTTTGTTTTTAAATTTTTTCCCCCTTAATTCTTTCAAGGAGACCTTTATTTGAAATCATACACTCTTTCCCTCCAAGCCAATCTGTGCCCCATATCTTGATGAGATTACTTTGTTTGGCGATATTGATAAATTCAGAATGGGGTTTCTGGTTTATCCAACTAAGTTGGTTTAAATTATGGCCTTACACAGAGAAAGGGCTTTAAACAACCTAAAACATTTTAAACCAATTGAATGTAATCCTCTGCTTCTAGAAAAATTCATCCTAGGTTTATTCCATAAAGAAGGCATGCTTTTGTTTTGTTTTGTTGTTCTTTGATTCCAGTTATTTCATTGCATGCTCTATCTCAGATTCCTTGCTGTGAGAATTCAACTTAGCTTTGCTCAGTTAAGGGCAGGAAGAGAAATAAGCGATCCATTATTGCAACCCTCTCATTTTAATGATTAAGAAAAGGCGGGCCAAAGAGGGAAGATAATTTGCCAAAGGTCACACAACAAAATAGTTTTTAAAAACATGAGGCAAAGGACTCATTTCCCTTGCTCTGGCTCAGTGCTTTTCTCACAATTTCCCCCCCCCCCCAGGGGGAAAATGTGAGGGGTGGGGGTGTTATGGGCAGATTTGTGTCCATTCAATATTCATGTGTTGAAGTTTTAACCTCCTAGTACCTCAAAATGTGACTGTATTTGGAAATAGGGTCTTTAAAGGGGTAATTAAGTTAAATAAGATCATTAGAGTGGGCCCTGATCCAGTACGACTGGTGTCTTATGAGAAGAAATTAGGACACAGATACACACAGAAGAGAGACCGTGTGAAGACACAGGGAGGAGGAGCTGGCCATCTACAAGCCAAGGAGAGTGGCCTCAGAAGGAACCAACCCTGCCGACACCTTGACGTTGGAGTTCTAGCCTCCAGAACTGTGAGAAAATAAATTTCTGTTGTTTAAGACAACCAGTCTGGGACAGTTTGTTGTGGCAGCTGCAAACTAATATTGGGGGGAAGTTAAGAACAAAGACATTTAAAATTCAAAACTTCAAACTGGGGAAGTTCTCAATGAATAGAAAAGGGAAACCCAGGTTATTAGTATTTCTAAGAAATAATGCCATGCCAAAGGCCATACTAACTTGATTTTCAATCATATTTTTATATAGGCATCTCATTTCATGCTTATAACATGCCTAAAGTATAGTTATTATTAGTTCCACTTTACAGATGAGGAAACTGAGGCTCAGAAATTTAACTTATCTAAAGTTTCGTATTTATGAGCTAAGGGGTGGTGTTAGGTCCAAATCCATCTCCTTGTCTAACTTTAAAACCCTCACCCACTACACTGAAGTTAACCCAAGCGGTTTAGTAACCATTGTTATCAAGTTGCTTAAAGTTAGGAAGAGAAAAAATGTACTCTGAAGTCTCAGTAACCTGGAATCCACTTAATCGACTGAACAGGAAATATTTGGCCCTTGATTTTAGGGTAAAAATGAAGATCAGGGAAATTTTAAAAGATAAGGTATTTGAGGTCTACTGCAGAGTCTGCCCAGTGGCTTATACCCTCACACGTCAAAGTGGACAGCTACACATAATGAAGGATGAATGTTCATAGCGATGGGCCCCAGGCCCCAAAGAAATCTGACCCATCAGAGGAGAATCAGTTACGTGTGCTGGGTCACACTTGCTAAAGCAGGAAACCAGACCCGTATATCTGTAACATGAGGGGATGTGGAAACTGTGCCAGAGTTTTACAATTACTTATTTTAGAAGTGTTTTCAACAATAAGACCTGATAAATATGTAATCAGTCAAAAAAAATCAGATGAACTTGAGCTGCTGGTAAAACCACTTGTTATGATATGGGAAACAGAAGGTGCTTGAAATATTGAATGTGGATGGCTCTCTTGCAGCTGTGTCCTCCCTGTTTTAAGGTTGTGTGGTCTATCATTTCTAAAACATATGGGTTAAACTTACTTGGACTTTATCAGTGAGAAGACACAATCAAGTTAAGAGGTGGCCAGGCTTTGTTTCCAGCAGATATTGGGGTTAAGGCCCAGCTCAGCTATATAGCAGCTGTGTAACTTAGTGGGCTCTACCTTTAAAAGAGAATTTTAATCCAGCCACTTCTCACCATTTTTCATCCCTGCCACCACCCTAGCTGAGCCTCCATCACCTTCCCTTGCAGGAACCCTCCAATGGTCTCAGTGCTTTCACTTTGCCAACCATCAGGTCATTTCTCCATGCACAAGCAGAGTGATCCTTTTCAAATGTAAATCAGATCAAGTCACTCCCCAGCTCAAAAATCTGTTGCACTTGGAATAAAACCCAGACCATGGTGCTCAAGGTTCCACGTGCCCTGGCCCTAACTATCTCCACTGCCCCCAGTGTCTTGGCATCAGCTGTCCTCCCTTCTCACTCTCCCTTGGACCTGATGTGTTTATCTGCAGCTCAGAGCTCCTGTCCTTGCTGCACCCTTGGAGTGGGGAGCAGTCTCTTTTTCTAGGAGTCTTTGCTTGTGGAGCTCAGTTTGGCTGATAGCTTCCTAGATATGCCCTCTTTGAAGACCTGATCAGAAGCAGTCCCAGACCTTCTTCCAAGCCTCCATCCCCTCACCTCTTTCTGTTTTTAAATTTTTTTAAATTTGTTAGTTAAAAAAAAAAATTTGTTTTGGCTACGCCGGGTCTTAGTTGCGGCATGCGGGATCTTTAATTGTGGCTTGCGGACTTCTTAGTTGTGACATGCACACGGGATCTAGTTCCACGACCAGGAATCGAACCCGGGCCCCTTGCACTGGGATTGCAGAGCGGAGTCTGACCCACTGGACCACCAGGGAAGTCCCTCACCTTCTTTCTAAATGTCACTTATCACTGTTGAAATTACAGTACTTATTTATTAGCTGACTTATTCTTTGCTGTTTCAACCCTTACAGTTGCAATGGCAGGGAATTAATTTTGTTCACTCGTGTATCCCTAGTACTGTGAAAAGGAGGCATTTACAAACGTTAAATGAAAGAACGAATGGCTAAATAAATAAATGAATGAAAAGGCATGTTGTTCCTTTACTTTAAACTAATGTGCTTTCCCTTAGTAAGTAGTTTAGGGAGAACGAGTGTCAAGGAAACAGGGTTATCAGAAGACAACTAAACTATCTGCCCCATGGTCTAACCTCAAGTGAATGAAATGATCAGTGAAAGATGAAAAAGACTTGGGATAACAGACAAAAGTCATAACACATAGATGAAAACCTGCTGCGTCTGAGATGACTTGAAGAGACTTGCAAAGGTCCTAACTCCTTTGCTATTTCTTTTAGACACAATTTAATACATGTCACAACACACATCTTATTCTGGTATGCAGAAAACACCTGCAACTGTAAACTTCAGTTGCCTTAGCACTTTTGGAAACATTTCTGAGCAGAGACACATCATAAAAGAACAGACTGTTTTGGAACTATTCCAAAGAAGATTATTCTCCTGGTGTTAGAATCACAGAATGTGAACCAGTGATCATTGGGAAGAGAAGCGGGTAACTCATGGCTTTGCAGGTAGGGGTGAAGTCTGCGGGGCCCTTAGCCACAGGGAATCAATTCCTGTAATGTCAGCATAGCATTTGCAAATAGAAAGCAGTCTTGAACATATCCCGGGAAGTGCCTGTAGGGTGAAGCCTTAGGTCTTCATTGAAGATGAAGAAACCTTTTGTCACAGCAGGATTAACTGCCCGCTAGTCTCATTTTTGCGTTCTGGTAATTTTCAAGTGGTGCCTCAATTATATTTATTTCAAAGGTTCATTTCATTCCAAGTCTGCCTGATCTCCTGAAGTCCTTGTTCTCAGAGCATCTGCAGTTTTCTCTGTCCATATAACTTGGAGAAGTTTGGGGCCGAAGAGTCAAAAATAGTCAGTGCTTAACCACCGATCTATCAAACGAAAGCAGAGCTGTGGGTTTGCAGGTACCAGAAGGCTGTGACCCAGAGAGTCAGTCATCACCACTGTCTGCTTCTTGTGTCAAGAAAGAGCCAGAAAAAAAGAAGGAATGCCCCACCTCCTCTGCTTCCCATACTCCTTAGGAAGTATGTTTGGGTTCTTATAGGAAGGTAGTTAAGGCCTATATGTAAACTAAAGAGAGGTGAAAAGTCAAGCTACTTTTCAAAGTATTGACATGAGAAGATTGGAGTCCAACTTTGAAAGAAACGTGCATCTCTTGAGCACTGCGATGCACCAGAATTTGGGCTTGACTCCTGACCTCAGTCCTTTGGAGCAGATGTCATTGTCCTCATTTTACAGCCAGGACTGTGACTGTAAAGCCCTTCTCTCTTTCACCATTCCACTGAGCTGCCCTGGAAGATTCACCACTTAGATCTTTTAGCTGCAAAGTGACTGACGAGGCAGCCCCCTTTGCTGTCCTGTACAGACCCAATCTCTGATGTCTGGACTCCTTGGCAGAGCAAACCGCGAGCATCTCTGCTCTTTGGAACAGTCCCTCCCTCCCATGCTTTCTCTCCGAGGGCCCTTTCTGTGGCCACGTGGTGTGAGCTGCAACACAGCAGCGGTACGTTGTCGACGCATCCACCACGGGCCAGTTTTCGGAAGTTGCAGAAGCCAGTGGTTGTGTGTGCTTGCAACCGCAATCCCCAGGCAGCCCTGGCCAGTTGAAAAGTATAAGGTCAGACCTGGAGAAAAATCCTTGTGGCCTTCACAAATAGCTGGGGAGCAATTGCCTGCCATGTGAAGGTGCCGCTCACACATTCCAAGGCCCAAGCCCGCATGGCTCCTCTGGGGATTGCATTTTGGCTGGCTTTCAGATTTAGTGAAAGAGTTTTTTGTTTCTGAGAAGCAATAGTGGGAATTCACTGGGCTTTCCTGTCATTCCAAAGGCCCAGTCAAAGCCAGCTGCCAGGCACATATGATCAAAGTGGAGAGAGAGCTGCTTCTAAAAGAGCGAAGGGGGGCTTCCCTGGTGGCGCAGCGGTTGCGCGTCCGTCTGCCGATGCAGGGGAACCTGGTTCGCGCCCCGGTCTGGGAGGATCCCACGTGCCGCGGAGCGGCTGGGCCCGTGAGCCATGGCCGCTGAGCCTGCGCGTCCGGAGACTGTGCTCCGCAACGGGAGAGGCCACAGCAGAGGGAGGCCTGCATACCACAAAAAAAAATAAAAATAAAAATAAAAGAGCGAAGATGGTCCCATTCAGTGGACAGCAGCCCCGAGAGGCAAAGTGCCTTGCTTGGGTTCGCAGAGCTGGGACCAGAATCCAGGTCCTGACTACCGTTCCAGGCATCCGTACTACCTTTCATTGCCTTTCAGTTGGTATGGCCATCTCAGTTTAGGGGTAACTCGAGTCCATCCATCAGCTTCTACCAGCCTGTTAAATCTCAAGTCCCCATTCCTGCCTATTTGGTGTGTGGCTAACCAGCACCTCAAAATTATTCTTCATACTCTCGCACCCCAACTTTGTGACTCGTTTCTCTTCTGCATTTTTATTCATCGGTTCTTCCTGGCCAACCTGCCTTGAAAGGTCATTTACCTTTGGCACTTCACTTCCTATCTAGCTATCTATCTGTCTATCAAAGTAGAGTTGATTTACAGTGTTGTGTTAGTTTCAGATGTACAGCAAAGTGATTCATATATATATATATATATACACGCACACATATATATTCTTTTTCAGATTCTTTTCTATTATAGTTTATTACAAGACATTGAATATAGTTCCCTGGGCTGTACAGTAGGACCTTGTTGTTTATCAGTTTTATATATAGTAGTTTGTATCTGCTAATCCCAAACTCCAAATTTATCCCTCCCCAACCCCTATCCCCTTTGGTAACCATAAGTTTGTCTTTTATGTCTGTGAGTCTGTTTCTGTTTTGTAAATAAGTTCACTTGTATCATTTTTTAGATATCACATAGGAGTGGTGTCATATGGTATTTGTCTTCCTCTGATTTACTTCACGTAGTATGGTAATCTCTAGGTCCATCCATGTTGCTGCAGATGGCATTATTTCATTCTTTTTTCATGGCTGAGTAATATTCCATTGTGTATATGTACCACATCTTCTTTATCCATTCCTCTGTCGATGGACACTTAGGTTGCTTCCATGCCTTGGCTACTGTAAATAGTGGCACGTCACTTTCTCTTCCCCTTCAGTTGCTAATTAGATTCCAGCTTTCCTCTGCAGTGTGCCATACATGTTCTAATCCATACTGTTGCTGTCATCTGGACCATAGCAAACTCCTTACTCTTTTTTCCTTTTTATAATTTTCTATATTAAATCCCTTTTAAAAGTTATAAAATGGCATATGCATTGTGCAACTAGTGAAATAATGTATGTAAATAGAGGAGAAAGAGAAAAGAAAAAAGTTCCTTATACCTCCTCCCTTTGCATCCTTTTCCCCTACCATACCTAATGTTGACAAATTTGATATATATCCCTCCAGGCCTTTCTCCTGCTCACACAGAAACATAATAATAGTATTTGTTTGTTTGCTTTTGCAAGAACAGTATCATATTTTGCACATTGCCACTTACTTATTTTAGATATTTCTTCAGTTCAATATATAGATTTAACCTATTTAAAAAGTAGCTGCACCATAATCCACGGTGTGGCTGTATTGCAGTTTTATTAAACTGTGTCCCATGGTTGGACGTTCAGGGACTGGGCTGGATGTTTTCTGTTTGCCTCTTCAGTTGCCGTCGCCAAGGTTTTCTGTCCTGCTCCACACCCTGGGCCTGTCTGGGCTGCGTCAATAGGTCCTTTGCCCTTGGGCTCCTGGTTGGATTTAGTTGATGTGGCACCACTAGGGGACTGGAGGGAGGGTGGACCACGAAGTCAGGGTGTTTTCCCTCTGATTCCTTGCTGCTGGGTTGCTGTGGAGTGGCGACGTGCCTCTGCTGGAGGTCACAGCAGGCGCCCTCTCCGTACAGCTTCCCTCTTCAGCTCTGGTAATCACTCCTCTGGCCTGCTTGGGCCTGGGGATGGCATTTCTCCCTGCTCTTGGTGAGCTCTGGATGCTGCCCATCCATTTAATTTCCCTAAACCCTGCCCACGCTTTGTTAAACAATCTTTGTTAAATGCACTTCAATAATCCAATTTGAGTATTCCATCTGTTTCCTGGCATCCTGAGTGATACAGGTTGTTGCTTTTCCTCCCTCCCCCCCTGTACCCCCCACCGCTTGCTATTACATTCTAACTAGTTCCTTCCTTTATCTCCAGCACGGCCATTCTGTCTCAGCTTTTTTTTTTTTTTAAACTCTGCGATTGTATTTCACTCATTTTCTCAAAATCCTTCCACAGCTCCCCAGGACCTATGGGATAAAGGTCGAACCCCATAGCCAGCCACTGTTTGCATCCCCTTCTTCCAGAATCCAAAGCATCAGGGACCCCACCCTTTCCACAATTTTCCCCTGAAATGCATTTCTTGCCTTGATACGTTTGGTTTTCCCAGTGACTGGTTATGATACCCGACCCTGCACTAACCCCCCCTAAGCTGCCATGTCTTCATCAACCCAATGGGGAGAAAACAGCAGATAATTCATTTCGTTGAGGATTAATTGAACAAAATGTACATAAAGCTTCTAAGAGTTTCTGACATGTAAGAAGTTTTCAGTAAATGCTAGTTACGAATTATTGTTCCTCCACTTGCCTTGGGTCATACCTGTGTGTCCAGATTAGCCATTTTCCCAAGACCCACCTTGGCTTGCCTCTGTGGACCCTTCTTTGATTTCTACCAGAGGATTTTTCTCCCATTTCTCTCTCTCTCTTTTAATTAATAGACTTTGCTCTTCAGATCACTTTTTTTTTTAACATCTTTATTGGAGTATAACTGCTTTGCAATGGTGTGTTAGTTTCCGCTGTATAACAGATCACTTTTAGGTTTGCAGAAAAATTGAGCAGGAAGTAGTAAGAGTGCCCACCCATGTACTCCCTCCCACTTCCCCCCACCCCACGTTTCGCCTTTTATTAACATATTGCATTGGTGTGGTAAACATTTGTTACAGTTGATGAACCAGCATTGATATGTTATTAATGAAAGCCCATAGTTTTACATTAAGGTTCACTCTTTCTGGGGAGTACCTTTCTGTGGGTTTTGACAAGTGCATAATGCCTTGTATCCACCATTAAAGCATCTTATGCAATAGTTTCACTGCCCTGAAAACTCTCAGTGCTCTGTCTGTTCACCTATTCACCCCTCCCTCCCACACCCTACCTCCCCAAACTACTGGCAACCACTGATCATTTCACTGCCTCTATAATTTTACCCTCACTCTTTTTACTTCACATTACTATTTGTGGTCATGGATTAATTTTTCCGACTGTTTTGTCCTTGCCTTCCTGTACACCTAACATAACATCTTCACAGCCAGTAGTCACACAAGTGTACATTTCAGGAATGAATTATTAAACGTGTTTATCCCTAGAATCAAGACCTGGTTGAAATTTCAGGCCCTCCTTCCTGATGAAGTAGGCCTTTGGCTTTTACACGGCTCTTGAGCTAATGGGACACAGGGTCCCGTTTGAACATAGCTGGACCCCAGTTTCCTAGTGTGCATATGGGACAGAGAGCTTTCACCCATAACACATGGATTTGAGGCCTAAAAGGAACAATGCAAAACAAAACAAAAAAACCCCAAATAACAAACACAACACAAAACTCTCTTATAAACCCAGACCAAAGGTGGCCATGAATTAGATCTCTAAAGCACTGACTTTTCTTCAATCTATATTCTACTTTATACTCTGTCCTGAGCCACACATTTCTCAGGCACTTTATATGTAATAGTAGTAGCTACCTTACATTTATACTGCAATTTGGATTTGCCTTTAATTGTACATGTACATAATCAGAGCAATAAAATAGGTGGTAGCACAATCGTGAAATTAGTAGTAGTAGTAATATTTGTAATGCCTGCCACCCATGGAGCTTTTTCTAAGCGCCCCGACCCTGCATCATGATGTTTAATTCTCACAGTAGCCGGGGAGGTAGGCATTAGTATCTGTACTTTACAGATACGTAAACGGGCCTTTTTAGAGAGCTACACCTTCACTCAGCTGAAGAAGCTGAGGTCCAGAGCTGGATCAAGCCACTTGCCTAAAATCACACGATGAGTTAGTAGCAGAGATGCCAATGCAGCTCTGGCTTCCAAACTCCCTTGGTCGCTACCTAAATTCTGAATGGCTTTGCAAACTGTGATTAGGGCTGGTTACCATCCAGACGGCAACCTTTCCATTTTTCCTTCCCCAAAGCCCAGCTAAAGATGGACCACATTTTTTTTCTTGTACCCAGCTTTGTCACATCCTATTTTATGATAAGGCATACTTGTTCTCACACTAGATTTACCCACCCTGCCCCTCTCTCTCCTCCTCCCTAACCTTCTGAAACGGTGATCCTTCATTCCAATCATCTCCTCCGTGTGCTGTGCTGCCCAGTACCTGGGACGTCCCTGTGACTCTGCTTTGGACACTGCTCAAGCCCACGTTGGCTCTTGCTGGTCCATGTCGGTCCATGTTTCAGGAGCAGGGATGGTAGTCCTGATACGTTAGATCATTTTAGGGGATTTCCGAAGAGGGCATTCAATAACACTGAACCACAAAGAGAGAAATTTTGTCCCCTTTCTAATTATTTTTCTAACCTTCTGAGCAGGTCAAGGAAAAAGTCTTAGGATAGTGCTACTTTGTCTTGAACCCCACCCCTCCACTCCCCGCCCCACCCTGACACTGGGTAATCTTCCTTTTAACAAAGGTAGCAGATCTGAGCTCGTCCTTCAGAACCCTTTTGTGAGGGCAGAGAATGGAGCCAAAATTTCATGAGGTTTTTATGGTATTCATTCCTAGGTTTACTGTCTATTTTTGGTAAGTGATACTGGCTTAGAATTTATGGGAGTGAGACAGTGTTTACTTTTAAAATATATTTATTTCAGGATAATATTAAGTAAATCACAGTACAGTTTGTACCAGGATCTGTCCAGTATCATGAAAATAGCACAACAGTGACTGAGGTTTGGGCTTCACAGGCCCAGATGACCTTCCTGCTTGAGGTTGGAATGGCTTTGTGGCTTCTTCCGTCCATTGCTGTGTCATCCCTCCCCTGCCCCTCCTCTGGTTCCCTGTCTGGTTATCCACTCGTGCTTATCCGTGTCTGGAACCCTGTTAAAGACTGGGAGAGTGTTATCTCGGGCTGGGATTAAGATGTCATCCACGGTTCATTTCCCCACTCCAGTCTGACCCAGGGCAGGGCACATCACTTGTCTGGCCCTTCGATAATTACGTCTTCAGAATGGTGAACGTGAAGTTCTGGGGGGGAAGAATGCGCACAGCTGGCTTTGATGTTCTAGTTCAGAAGAGGAAGCCGCCACCCTGCCCCGGTTGATCCTGCCCTTGGCTACTGCTTCCTCTGCATTACTGCTTGCCTACCTTGTGGTCTGTCCTTCCAGGGCCAAACCAAACACATGAAAGAGACAACAGTGCTTGCCATTCATTATGCATTCTTCTCGGTGGGCTGTGCTTTGAAGGGAGTGCCCCCCCCCGCCACTCTCCCCTCCCCACTCTCCTCCCCACCCACTCCCACCATTAGCCTCCATCGTGCATACTTGGTCTTAAGTATGTTTGGGTGGTGAGAGAAAGGATGTCTTTGAGATTCATCTGTAGCAGTTTAGAGGTTTGTAATAGCCAGCCCTGTACAACTATGCCCGGTTTCAGTAAAGACTCAGAGCCAGGAAACTGCATTGCCCTTCAAGAAGTCTTATTTCCTCCCGGACCTTACTCGTTCTCTCCGTCTCCATGGCATGCTTGTCATTGAGGGGCCTGGAAACAGATCCATGCATTGGGCAGGGAGGGTGAGTTTGGGGGCAGGTTTGAGACCTTGCCACCCACTCCGCATTCCTGCTGGAGGAGAGCAAGTAGATTGTTATCTGCTCATGGAGCCTTATTTCCAGTGGAAGAGTGACCTGGAGGGGCCGTGGGAACTTGTCCTGTGGAAGTGGGTTTAAAAGAAGAAGTCTTGGCTGACCTTGGCAGCTGGTGGCAGGAGCTGAGAACAGTTGCTGGGGGTTGCCTGGGGACTGGCGCCTCTGGAATTCCCTTTATGGCAAGGTCTGTTAGATTTTGATTAACAAAGTGTTAGTTCAGTTCTTCTAGAATATTTGTGAGAGGGCCATTGTACAGTGGCCAGTTATGATTGAAAGGAAGAATAATTATGATAGTAGCTCACATGTACTAAGCATCTATAAATTGCCAAGCAGAGTTCAGCCCTTTACATATAGGAACCCCCATAATCCTAACCAGCACCCTGAGAGACAGATATCATTGTCCCCCATTTCACAGATGAAGCATCTGAAGCCCAGAGAGGTGAAGTCACTCTCCCAAACACAGCTAGTGTTCGTTGCAGAATTCAAACTCATGCCTGTGCATCTCACCCAAGGTTGCATATTTAACAGCAGAGGTGGAATGAGAACTCTGGTCTCCTGAAAGCCTATTCAGTACCTTTTCCTAAATACGATGTTGAGGCAACCAGGACTATCTTAGAAAGCCTTTTCTCTGTCTTCTTTAAATGATGCTGCTTTGGGGAAGAAAAGCTACCAGATTTCATCTGTGTAGTCTATCCATCCTGTTGTATTCTTAAGCATGGGAGTGTTTTTAGGGAGTCAAATCTAATTACCCAGATCGGAATTTATTTTAAATAACCACCTGCGCCTTCATCTGGACTTTGAAAGGATCTTGGGTCCCCACTGAGGGTCAGAGTCTGCGCATTGTGATTTGAACACAGGTACTAAAAGATTTTATTGTGGAAGACTCCTTCTTCAGTTTATAGTCTCTCTTTCTCTTCCTAGGATTATAGTTTTTATTCTGAGCTGCTGGCATGTCTGCAGAGTATAGGACAGATGTGTCCTAAGTACTGTTCTGGGGCTGATTTTACTGACTGGGAAGAAATCCACGGAGGGCTCTGGGTTCTCTGGGAGGCATATTCTCATTAGCTCAGACAGACGTGGTAATTTAAGTTCTTTACATTGAAGCCTAGGTGAGGAAAACTAAAATGGGAACCAGCATCTCCAACCGGCTTAAGTTCAAGATCCTGTCCTTGCATTTTCTATTCTAGTTTGAATCACAGCCATTCTTAACAGCATCCCTTGTTATAAGTTTATTTCCTCCTCCCTTCCCTCCCTTGCTACCCCTGTCCCCTCTGTACCTCTGTCTTTTCTCACTCCCTTCCTTCCTTCCTTCTTTTCTTTGTTTCTCTCTGTCTCTTTTCTCTCCCATTTTCTCACAAACTCTTGCTTTTTATACTTAATTTTTCTAATCATTGTCATATCCTAGTGAAGGAAAAAGGGTTGGACTTTATCAAACTTCAAGGGCCTCTGCTACCCTGGATTGTAAATCAGGTCCCTTTATAAGCTGCATTAACACATTCAGGCCATAAAGGGCAGGTCTAATCCACTGATTTTATAAGTAGTGGCTTACAAGTGATTGGATTCCTGAAGTTTCCTACTGCAGAGGAAGTCAGCCGTTCCTGCTCTGGAACTGTCAGATGCAGTGTCAAACAGAGAGGACAGCCCTGTCGGAAAGAGCCACTTGGCATATGGTTTAGGCACTATTGGTGCAGTGGCCTCAGGTGGAAAAGCAGTTTGGTGCCAAGAGATGGGAGACCTGGATTTACTTCCAGCTGGAACTAATCAATGCTGTCACTTGGAGAAAGTCATCTCTCTCTCTTTGTAGATCTCCTCATTGGGAAAATGGGAACAATAATCCCTTCTGAGTATGCTTCTTAATTTAAGGCATTTTATAAAAATTTAAAGTACTGTAAATAATGAGTGGAATAAATATAACTATTATTTATAGGTGTTTACTGTGTTAGATATTTTATATATACATGCACACACACACATACCTTTCCCCCTTCATCCACCTCATTTAATCCTGGTAGCCACCTTGAGAGGTGAGCTAGGTGTTATTATCCACTCTGAGCTAATAAAAAACTTGAGGTGCTGAGAGGTTAAGTCCTAACTCAAGATCACACACCTGGTTAAGTGGTCGGCCCGATTCTCCCTAGTAGTGGGAGAACCCAGTGGAGCCCAAGCTTGGCAGCTGGCACGCCTGGCACCCCGCTGGGCTGCAAGACCAGGCTGCACTCAGCCCTGGGGGCCATGCAGGGCCCAAAGCAGCCAGAGTCCTTGGCCTGGAGCTGCAGGCTCTGAAGAGCTTCATCTTGGGTTCCAAATACCCTCCGGACTATCCCTGTGTGCTCTAGAAGTACCATCATCCTTTCTACCTATTAACGCATGAGAAACATTGGTCGGCTCCCATCTAGACCACTTCACCTCCTCGGGTGTCAGCTGTCGGGTTCCTGACCGCCTCAGCTACTGAGAACAGAGAGCAAAGAGCCCCTCAGAGCCACACTCACCTTTCTAACACCGTCGAGGGTAACTTTTAACCAGAGTTGTCAGAGTTGTTCATCTTGTTGGCTTTGGGCCCCAGAATGTGTTAACTGTCTAAGGCTGGTCCATGACTTCACAGACAAGCATGTTCCATAACCAGGGAGGTCTGGTTTTATGTGGCCTGGGAGTGGTCAGTCGTCGCATCATTCTTCAATGCCAAGTCCAAGACTTGCCTTTCAGATGCTTCTGTGTCTAATGACTGTTTGCCTGGGTTGTCCTTTGTAGTGGATCTCACATGCATCGAAAGAGTTAAAATTAATAAAGCAGTTTTATTAACCACTTTAATAAAAGTTCAGGGGACAAGCTGAAGACCCCCAGGAACAGCATTTGCTTGAGCTCTGTGAGTTGTGGTTTTGATATCTCTGATCTACATGATAAAGACAAATAATAATATTAATACTATAGTGCATAGAGCAGGGGTCTTGTTACTCCCATCTCTGAAACTTACATCAGGCCTATAGTTCATCTTTGTGCTCTGTTTAGGTTCCTGATGACTGAGTCAAGCTTGTTTCACTAGCATTTGAACAGGTTTTTTTTTGGTTTTTTTGGTTTTTTTTTTTTTTTTTTTTTCGGTATGCGG
>NC_041221.1:142737137-142758436 GCF_002837175.3 Physeter macrocephalus | reverse complement strand
TTTTCGGTATGCGGACCTCTCACTGCTGTGGCCTCTCCCGTTGCGGAGCACAAGCTCCGGACGCGCAGGCCCAGCGGCCATGGCTCACGGGCCCAGCCGCTCCGCGTCATGTGGGATCCTCCCAGACCGGGGCACGAACCCGGTTTCCCCTGCATCGGCAGGTGGACGCGCAACCACTGCGCCACCAGGGAAGCCCCCCTGAACAGTTTTTAACGATGCCATCTCAATGATGTTAATTCCACTTGGGTAACCTCTTACTACACCCCTGATGTACAAGGGGCCTGAGATAGCTTTTTCCCCTTTGTTGATATTTGATGCTTATTGAAGGAAGTGATGATCCCCAGTGGCTCAGGACTGGATGCCCCCAGGCAGGAGGATGGTCATATTTCATGGCTGGGCTCAGTTCAGGCAGTAACTGTCCCCTTTCCCTAAACCAGCGTACTTCAGCTCTTTGCTAGAAAGATAAAGAGCATCAGAAAAGCACTGAGCTGTGGGGGGAACTCTTAGAGTTACCAAGATTATTATTAGTATGAAGCTGCTGCTGGAGAAGCTTCTGTTGCCTTCACAGACACACAAACTGTGTCTGGGGCCGTGGTTCCTGGTGCTGGTCTGTGACTTGGTGTGGGCTGGCTGATGGCTGCCTAAGAGCCGTTTATAGAGCTTATAAAATACATAGTTGTTGGCCTAGAGCAGGGCCAGGGAATCTATATTTTTCTAATGTGCACCCTAGTTTGAGAAGCACAGTCCTAGGACTGCCTCCTATAATTTTGCAATTACTGTTAAAGTGGTAGATTACAGTAGCCTTCAATTAAAATTTTTTTTTCCTTAGAAGTCCAATATTCCGACCACTTCACATAACTTTCTGACTCAGATGGCCTTTTTATCATTCTGATATATAATACAACCTCCTATGTCCCACCCTTCAGCCATTCATTTGACCAATATTTAACAGCTATCGAAGATGGGAATAAGGTAAAAAGATCAAAAGACACATAGTTCTAAGACTACAGGAGTCTTTGGTCTAGTCAGGAGACTGATGAACAGTAAACCAACTCTTGTAGAACAATTCATTCTTTCAGCTACAGTGGGAGCAGGTAGAATTTGCTGGAAAGTCTGGTAGTGCATCCTGGGGGAAAAACCCTTTGATTGAGGCTCGACAATGGAGAGGATGGTTGTCAGTGGTAGGTGAACATAGGAGAAGGCGGAGAGAACATCTTTGCAAAGGCTTAGTGGCCAGAGAGCCTGATAGGTGGCTAGAACTACATGTCTCTTAGTTTTGCCACCATATTAAATATGAGGCAACATGTGATAGAACCTAACAGAGTGGATGTGCTGACAGAGGCCACCTCTTGAGGGGCTTGTAGATCGCGTGTGGTAGTAGTTTGTATTTGACCTCATTAGTACATCTTCTTTGCCATATATGTAGGTTTTGTCTACACCTCATTGATCTGTATCTTTAAAAAAATTCTTCCCCCTGACAATACAGTATGATGAAATTTCTTATTCTTACCCAATACCTTGGAAGCAGGAGAGAGTAAGTGGTAATTGGCTATATCCCCAGAGGAGCCCTAGCTTCACTTCTCATTTTCTGGCCCTGTTCACAGTCTTTGATTTCGGAAGCCAGAAGTCAGCCTGTCTGTGGGGCTTCCTTCCCCCATTAAACCTGTGTCCTTTTTTGAAAGCCCTACCTCACCAGCATCATCTCATGCCATTTCCCTCCTTGATCCCTAAGCTTCCTCCACACTGATCTTTTTCAGGTTTTCAAAGAAACAAGACTTCTTCCTCCCACAGGGCCTTGGCACACACTGTTCCCTCTGCCTGCAGTTTTCCATCTAAATTGATCTTCCCTAAAAAGGCCTTTTCCAGCCTCTATTTAAACAAGCCCCACTCCCTTGTATTTTGTGACACTTGATACAATTTTACATTGTTTTACTTATTTTGATGACTTTATTTCTTTATTGCTAGACTTCTCCTTAAGTTCCATCAAGGCAGTGACCTTGATGGTGTGGCTCACTCACAATTGCATCCTCCCCGCCTATTTAACAATAAATATTAGATACTTATTTGCTGAGTGGATGTGTGAATAATGGATGGATGGGTGGATGGATGGGTGGAGAGTTGAAGTCTGTATGTTGAATTCTTAACAAACTGCAGCCCACCATTGTTTTTCAGGTTGCAGTTCCACTCAGCCAGGCTCCTAGGGATTCTCTTCTCCCCTGTGAACCCAACAAAGCTATGTCCATCCTTCATGCTGTGGTCTAAGCTCCATTCATTTAATGAAATCTGTGATCTCTAAAGCTGACAAGTGATGTGTGTCTCTCCTGACTTATAAATAAAATATAGGTTTATATTTTGTTAATAACCTCGGAGTGTATGTGCCTTGTTTCCAGTTGGATCACTTATCCAAACTTCATTTAAGTTATAATTTTTAAATAGACGTTTCTCATAAGAAAAGCAATTTTTTTCACAAGAAAAGCAATAAAGAAATATGTTTCAGAGAATGTGAGAAATACTGAGTATAGTGAAGCAGATATGAATCCTGCATAATTTCTCCACCTTGAGTTATACATGCCACAACTTTGTGTGCATGTGTGCACCTGTATAAGTATCCTGAATTTTAAACATAACATGATCCCCCTGTCATATAAAGACTTTCAAAGGCCATTTCATTGTATGCCTGACGCTAAGTTCTGTTTTGGGGAATCACTATGGAGTGCCAGCAGAATACCAGACAGAGTGCTAGGCACTGAGGTAGATGTTATCCCACTTTGCATTATATAGTGCTTTCTGGAAAAAGACACTATAAAGAGTAGCTACATTTCTGAGTGGCTATGATAGGTTGCAGAAGCAAGAGGTGAAACTCCAGAATAATTTGAATAGGGTCAAACGAGAAAGACTGGGTACCTAACAGAAAGACTGAGTGCACTGAGCACACAGATGTCTTAAGAAAATGGTTTCTGCTAAACCTCTAAAACAATGAATTGGGAGAACCTCGGCAGACCTCTGTTCTCTGAAATCCTAGCTGTGAGAATGACTCCTGTTTTCCTTCTTTTCTAGAGCGACCGTCTTCTGATCAAGGGAGGCAGAATCGTCAATGATGATCAATCCTTTTATGCTGATATTTACATGGAAGACGGCTTAATAAAGTAGGTATATAGTACCCTTGGCTTTGTCTTTTGAACTTCGTTAGAGGCTCAGAAGAAAACTTGCTTCTTATCAAACTTCCCCACATTGATAAGATATTGTATAAAACTGGTATATCCAACCCACCATATGATCCATCCCTGGCCTCATTCAGTTTTATTTTTATCTTGTTCAGCTTCATTAGCTAGCTTAAGATTCTGGTTATAGATTGCTTACTTATCTTTGGAAACTTGGCTTAGGTACAACTTTCTGTAGGCAAACATTCCTTACCAGCCCCTAAATCTAGGCTAGCCTTCCCTTTGATGAGCTTTTAAAAACCCTGTGCTTTTATCAATCATAGCAATTCTGACACTGTTGGCCCTCTTAGAGCAAGGACCATGTCTTATTATTCTCTGTATTTACAGCACTTAACCCAGTACTTAACACATAGAGACTTCTGTAAGAGCTACGTTTTATTGAGTATATAGTATGTGCCCGGCACTGCGTTAAATGTTTTACATGCCTTATCATTTAATCTGCCAGCAATCCTATGAGGTGAGTACTCTTATTACCCCCTTTGCAGAGGAGGATAGAGGAGAAAGAGAAACAGAGAGAGTAAATAACTTGCTAAAGATCAACATATTAATCAGTGCATTGAATGAATGGATGAATGAATGGATGAATGGATGAATGAATAAACAAATGCAAGAATGAAGATATTTGTGTTTGTTAGCCTTGCCAATTTGCATAGATACTTTTTCATATTAGAAGTAGGAAAAACGGAATTGTTAGACAAGCCAACCAGTGTAAAACTGTACTTTCTTCAAAATATGAGCCACGATTAATTCTACATTTTTCTCTTACTAAGACATTATTGTGTATAGTCCACTCTCTGGCGGAAGTGTGTTCCCTCATTTAGAGATCTTCAGAGTTGGAAAATAATTTAGTACTTAATGCTTCTTCCTCATTCCAGAGCTCATGGCAGGCATCACTAATTGATCACAGAACTTTTCACAGTTGAGCCCTAAATACAGGCTCACAATCAATCTTCATGCAGTGATTCAGGCACCTACTACCATAGTTGAATACATAAACTGAGTCTTCTTTGCCATCTCTATTAAAATAGACTGGAAGGCCACTTGCCAAGGGTGTTATAGAAGGAATTTAACCATCAGATGTTATGTGTTGGTGGTGGAGAAAAGGGTGTATAAACATGATCTTCATCCAGTCCTATAAAATGATATATCTCCAACAACATTCTTAACTCACAGACCATAAAAACAAATAATTTCCTCCAGTTTTTACTGAATTGTTTCCTGTGAAGATTGATGGAGTGCCTGATATGTGCAAAGAAGTTGTCTCAGGCACGGGACACGTACCGTGTCACATGGTATGGTAGATATCATTGGGACCCAAATCATCGTGCTCTCTTCCCCCAGGGACTTGAGAGTCTTTTAGGGGAAGTGACATGTCTGTACATGCAAAGCACATGACATCACCAGATAATATCAATATCGAGTATTAAGTTAGTAGAACAGATGAGATCCAGAGGAAGGAGAGGGCTACGTGAGATCAAGATGGTTATTGATTATAATAGCTGATATTTACTGAATTTTCATATGCCTAACTAATAGTGTTCTTTGGGCTTAACAAAGATTAACGTTTAATCTACACAACAGACCTATGGAGGAGGCACTTTTTTTTTTTTTTTGCGGTACGCGGGCCTCTCACTGCTGTAGCCTCTCCCGTTGCGGAGCACAGGCTCCCGACGCGCAGGCTCAGCGGCCACGGCTCACGGGCCCAGCCGCTCCGCGGCATGTGGGATCTTCCCGGACCGGGGCACGAACCCATGTTCCCTGCATCGGCAGGCGGATTCCCAACCACCGCGCCACCAGGGAAGCCCAAGGAGGCACTTTTATTACATTTTACAGATGAAAAAACTGAGACATGGTGAGGTTAAGTAACTTGGCCGAAGTCATAACGCTAGTATTAGCAGATCCAAGATTGCGAATCCACATAGCCCACATCCAGGGCAGAGCCACACTCTTAATTATTAGACCTGGCTGTCAGTAGAAACTTGACCAAGGAGGGGAGATGGAAGCTAAGCCTTCAAGGATTAAGGGGACCTTGATTGGTTCAGTGGGGAAAAGGAGGGAAGGCTTTTCTTTTTCAGACTGGGTGTTATACCAGTTGTCAAAATTGGTAGAAGCATACATACATAGGCACACCCAAGCCAGGCAGCTCTTCATGCCCTTGGTTCTCAGTTCCCCTTAGAGGTGAATCAGTGAGGCAGGGACATGGGAACACACTGGCCAGTATCTGGACTAGAATGGAATTAAAATCAAGGCTGCATTTTTTCCACAGTGTGTTTTGAATTGTGGTGTTTCTGGAATGGCAGAGTGGTGGTGTGGTAAGGGTGAACTCTTAGAGATGTCAGAAAGACTTAATTTTAGTTGTAGAACTTAGATTTTGTCAGGCAAGTGCTAGACTTCTTCCTACCCCAGCAGAGTATCTTTCTTAGCTGGCTATGAACAAAAGCGGAAAGTATTCATGCCACTGGCAGTGGGGTACATGTGTCCCCAAGGTAGGAGAGGGCTCATGATAAGGTAGAGCCTTAGGAATCATAAGTCTAGGTTTTCCCTGGTGGCACAGTGGTTTAGAATCCATCTGCCAATGCAGGGGACACAGGTTTAAGCCCTGGTCCGGGAAGATCCCACATGCCGTGGAGCAACTAAGCCCGTGCGCCACAACTACTGAGCCTGCGTGCCGCAACTAGTGAAGCCTGTGCGCATAGAGCCCATGCTCCGCAACAAGAGAAGCCTGCGTACCGCAACGAAGAGTAGCCCCTGCTCGCCACAGCTAGAGAAAGCCTGCGAGCAGCAATGAAGACCCAATGCAGCCAAAAATAAAATGAATAAAATAAGTTTAGTAAAAAGAAAAAAGAATCATAAGTCTACCTGGAATTAACTGGATGTTTCAATCAAGGATGTGAACTAAACAACATAGATGGTCTGTGCGGTTACATTGTGCTAGGAGTAGTTGTATTTGTCATTTGTCTTGTGTAGTGTGCCCTTGGCATACTTATTGGCTTCCTTCCCAGACCAGTCTCCCCGTCTCTGCCTCCCTGGGATGCTCTGAAGCTTCTTGGGTGAAGCTGTATCTGGTGGAGGTTGTCATAATCACCTTCCTTGGCTTGAAACTTCTACTGAGATGCTGACCATACAAAAGCAGCTGGCGTAGGCATCTGCATCTTTGGCTTCCTCTTGGAGAATCTGCCATCAGCTGTGATTGACGGATAAACTATCAGGGAAGGATGGAATTGAGAGTGAAGTCGGAGTTGTGAAATGCCCCAGACAGATTCCATTTGTTATTAGGAGCACAGATGAACCCATTTAGAGGATAGCAAAGTTCACACACCTGTTCTTTAAAATGATTCTTTACCTCCTTCAGTCTCTCCTAACAGTTCATTATTTTACAGCCATTCGGTCCTTCTGCAAATGTTCTTCCTGACCTTTAAATAAAGAAAAAAATGAAAAGGATAATAAAAACACTTATTAAAAAATATTTATTACACACCCTATATTCTAGACGTGGTTAAACCACTGGTGTTACAGTACTAAGCCGGGACACATGGTCCTACCAAACAGCATATCAGATTGTTTTGTGTCTATAAAAAAATTGTTTTCTGGATGGACCTAGAGATTATCATACTAAGTGAAGTAAGTTAAAGACAAATATCTTATGATATCACTTGTATGTGGAATCTAAAACATGATACAAATGAACCTATTTACAAAACAAAAACAAACTCACAGACATAGAAAACAAACTTAGGGTTACCAAAGGGGAAAGGGGGGTAGGGATAAATTAGGAACTTGGGGTTAACAGATACACACTACTATATATAAGATAAACAGCAGGGTCTTACTGTATAACACAGGGAACTATGTTCAATGTCTTGTAATAAAAAAAATGTTTTCTGTTATGGATACCTGTCTTTATTTGTTTCTAGATTGCTAAACTTGTGAATCACTTGCAAAAGACTACTTTGATAAACATAAGTTACAACATTTCAAATCCTTATAATACTATGTTTATCTTGGAAGTCATTCTTTTAAATTGCTGGTTGTTTCCCTGTCTCACCAGGCAAATTGGAGACAATCTGATTGTCCCTGGAGGGGTGAAGACCATTGAGGCCAATGGGAAAATGGTGATTCCTGGAGGCATCGATGTCCACACTCACTTCCAGATGCCCTACAAGGGAATGACCACAGTGGATGACTTCTTCCAAGGGACCAAGGCTGCCTTAGCGGGGGGCACCACTATGATCAGTAAGTCCCCCGACTTTACACATTTGTGTAGAGCGTGCGAGGGGTCCTAGGGAGTGAGTTTAACTAACATGTTAACTGCAGTGGTCTCTGCTGGTAACTCGTACACTTCCCCTCAATTCAGTTTTTAGACTTTCTGCCTGATGAGACCTGAGAAAAGCTGGTTATAGTGAGGACATTGGCAGCTCCTGTAACCGCATAGAGGAGATTCAGGAGGTTCATGACCTTGAAAGCATCTGTCTTCTCTGTCTGCCTTAGAGCAGGGGCCCGGTATGCCATGGGTGGGGAATCAGCACTTATCATCTCTGGGCCAGTCTCTGCGGAAAGTGGACTTAAAAAGTTGTGGATCGTGGGCAAAAAGCGATTTCAGGACTTCCAACTTGGGTCTGAGGCAGCAGGGGCAGAGAGTACAGGCAGAGCAGTGAGAATGGGGTTGAGAAGCATCCCATGATAATGATAATGAGACTTGCAGTTCTTGAGAACTTAGGAGGATTCAATGGTGGTTAGTGTTATTTGGTCTGTGCTGTATCTTTAAGATTGGGCAAGCTGGGGGGTTGTTTCTCTTGTTTTGTTTTTCTGGTGACTTTTGCAATTCCAAAGAAACCTAGGGAGTTGAATGCCAGGATTACTGAGCAGATAGCATTCCAGGGCACTCCTTCCTAAGCCAAAGGAATCCCAATGAATTGGCTCCCGTCCCAGCCCTGGCCCCCAGCTTGGTCAGCAAGAGCACTGTTTACCACAGTATACATCCACTTGAGAACTCAGTACAGCCTGAGCCTTAGACTTACTCACTGTCTTTTGCTTCCTTTCAATGGGAGTAGTAGCAGGGTTCAGCTCTAGCTAGTTGGGTGTGGAAACCCAGGAAAATTGTGTCAGGGCCATAAAAGGTGCAATTCTGGGAGACCAAAGCCTTTCTTCAGCCAAAGGGAGGAAGCCAGCTGACTTCTCGGCAGCTGCCTGCCCACGAAGGCCCTGTTGTGGGTCCAGGCACCAGTAACATAGCTCCATGACTTTGCTTTCCGATAAGTGCACTTAAGCTGCCTGTGCTAGAAGGCTGAGGAAATGAGTGATCTTGGCCTGGCTTTCTGCCATCTTGCCGAGGAGCTGGACCTGTTCAGAACCCTGGACATATGCATTAGGCTTGGGCTTCTGCACTGGGCTTCTGCGTTAGGGAAGGAGCTCCACATGAGAAGAGAGGAATGCATACAAGAACGACAGACGTGTACATGTCCTTTGTAGATAGTTAAAAAACCCTAGGTATGCAGAAAAGAAAAAAACCCCATAAATCTCACTTCACTGTCACAGTTTGGCCATTTTTTTTTCTATTTAACAAAAAGGATTGTAATAAACATACTGCGCTTTGGCCTTCTATTTTCACTAATTAATATGTCATGTATATTTTTCCATTCATTTATTTTTATTCTACCAAATTTTAAATGGACTCCTGACATCCGTTTTATGAAGGTATCACAATTTATGTATTTAACCAAACTTCCCTATTGTAAGACTTTGTTCCCAGTTTTCCACTTACATAAATATATAAATAGTGGCAAACATCTTGAGAACCCAGATTTTGCAAATAGCCATGTTTATTTCCTTAGAGATAATTCTTAGGCATAGGAATAATTGTTGAGGTATGAAAAATGTCATGGTTTTTGATACACATTTCAAAATTGTTCTTAGGAAAGTTGTACCAATTCATACTTTCTCTCGACTGCCATGGGGAACTATGAAATACTCTAATTTTTGCCTTAACTTCACCAATGTTATTGGTGTAAATCTTATTCTTTTTAGAAGTATTATCCACCATTGCAGGTACTGCAAGAGTAGGTTTTGGCCTCAGAAAAACCATATTCTTGATGAAAGTTTGCATGGAAATAGTATCTGTGGGCCAAGCGTCAAGTTCACTTAACTGATACTAGGTCTTTCCTACGGCAGTAAACACGAGGATTCATCCTCTTGTGCCCAGACGTAACTTTAAAACCCCTCCTTCTTCCCATAGAAGGGAGTCCAACTTTGATCACCAGCAATGACTCCTGTAATAGTGGTAATAATGGCACACAGTAGGTGCTCATCAATTGATAGCTAATATTTATGGAGCACTTACTATGTGCCAGGCATCAGGTGAAGCACTTTCCATGCATTTTCCCATTTAATCCCTTAACAAACTTAGAGGGAAGGCAGTGTTACCCCTGTCCCCAACCCCACTTGGTGCCCATTTTAAGAATGAGAAAATTAAGGTTTAGAAAAGCTAGTAATTTGCCCAAGATCCCATAGTTAAGTGACAGTTGAATCATCAGCAACGTTGAAACCACCCGGGAACCCTTTCTAAGGTTAACCCCGTGCTCAAGAAATAGAGACTTTGCTGTCATAGCTAAGCAAGCAAGAGCAGACCTGTACAGAGGGGACCAAAGGCTGTGTCGATGAGTCGCCCATGCGGGGCCTCTGTTGTTCAGTTGACCACGTGGTGCCCGAGCCCGAGTCCAGCCTGACGGAGGCCTATGAGAAGTGGCGGGAGTGGGCCGATGGCAAGAGCTGCTGTGACTATTCCTTACACGTGAACAGTGGATGACTTCTTCCAAGGGACCAAGGCTGCCTTAGTGGGGGGCACCACCATGATCATTGACCACGTGGTGCCCGAGCCTGAGTCCAGCCTGACGGAGGCCTATGAGAAGTGGCGGGAGTGGGCCGATGGCAAGAGCTGCTGTGACTATTCCTTACACGTGGACATTACCCACTGGAATGACAGCGTCAAGCAGGAGGTGCAGAGCCTTATCAAAGACAAAGGTGAGCCCGGATGTGCCTTCCTCCCTTCCCCCTTGCCTGTCCTTCCCATACTGTCCACTCATTTAGTCGCTTCTCCTTGCTGGACCCTGGAACCTTGAGTATGAATGCCGGATATAGGGGTACCACTATGGACCAGGCACTTTATGCCATCCTACTTATTCCTTACGGGATCCCCATGAGATAGGGATTATTATCCTTACTCTGCAGTTGGAGAACCTGAGACTCAGAATAAGTAGCCCAAGATCATAGAATTTGTAAGCAGTAGATCTACCCAAAGCCTGTGCTCTGCACCTCCGTGCAATACTGCCCATTGTACAGAGGAAGAAACTGAGGTCAGGAGAGGTTGACGTCTTACATAAGGTCATACAGCTAGTACATATGAGATTAGGAATGTTTAACCTCAATCATTTTGATTCCAAAGATCCAACCATTACTATTATATAACAATAAGCATCCTCGGAAAAGGGTAAGACATTTCTGGGAGCAAAGATGTGTTCGTACTCCAGATAGGAGCTTAGGGCCTGAAAGTTGTGTGTGTGTGTGTGTGTGTGTGTGTGTGTGTGTGTCTGCGTGTGTCTGTGTCCTCTCTATGAGTTCATGATTTAGGTTCCCATTGACTTAGATTCTTCTGTGTTTACTTCTTTCTGTGTTCTGATGGTCAAGTATTTCACACACGCACCACCCCCTCTCCATGCACGCAGACATGTGATGTGCTTCGCATCCGAGGGGGGCCTGGAGGACTTAGGGGAGTATGAGGAATGGCCTGTGCCGGTATCCATGGCAAAAGGAAGCAGGCCGGTGCAGAGCAATAGGATAAATGCTGCAAGATGCAGAATATTGTTATGATAGTAACAATAGTGCTACGATACTAGTACTAATAGTATTATTATAATTATTATTATACTAATTTTATAATACTGTTATCAGTTAGCAGTCTTGATGCAAAGGCCAGGAGTGCAGTGGAAGGCAGTGTGCTCGGGGTTAGGGGGAGGGGATGACCTCCAGAGGACAAACTCTCCTTTGCATCCCCCCCTCACCCCACAAGTTCTGCCCAGTTCTCACTATCTGATACAGAGGGTGAGATTAACCCCTCCCTTTTCTTGTTTTGGCCGCACAGCGCGGCTTGCGGGATCTTAGTTCCCACACCAGGGATCGAACCCGCGCCCCCTGCAGTGGTAGCGTAGAGTCTTAACCACTGGACTGCCAGGGAAGTCTCCTTCCTCCCTTCTTTCTGTGTCTCCTTTCACACTGCATCTCAACTAGGTAGAAAAGTGAACGGCTTTAACACCCACTTCCCTTCCGAAGGGCCTGAGTCATACCACGGATGACCCAGAGGCTTGTGGGAAGGGTTGTGTTGGGAAAAACTGCCCTGAGTTGCACCATTCTGGGTAGGAAAGGTCCCAGATTACAGTCCACTTTTGGCCTGGAATACTGTGGGCTGAGATGGCCCTAATGGCCGGAGAACAAAATTACCCTCCTTTCCTCTAAATGACTCTCTGTCCCCCAGTCCCACCTATTTCTATAAATTACTCTATTAATAGTGTATTTGGGGGGAGAAATTAAATGGCTCTTTCCTTGTAACGCTGATGACTTAGATATTTAAGCCCAAGGTGAACCTTGATTTCTCTGCATTAACTCTGTTACTTCCCCTAGGACAGGCTCTAGATTTTAGTTCTCTCTCAGACCCAACACCTTGCCCAGGCCTGGTGGAGAGCAGGCACTCACAAAGAGCAAAATAAACCACTCCCAGGAGATCAACCACGTGCTGGTGCTAAGAGTTCTGCATGTGTTGTCCCTTTTAAAGTTTCTGACCACCTTATGTAGCAGGGTGGTGTTATTTTTCCATTTTACAGATGAGGAAACTGAGGCTCAAGGGGTTAGGTTTTCCAAGCTCGCTGACCCAGCACGTGGTGCCACTCCTAGTGTGTGTACACAGCTAGTGTGCTGCAGTGATTCTTGACACGGTATCCTGCCTTGAGCAGTGTCGAGGCTTGTTGGCCCTCTGGGCTGGGAACAGTGGAGGGGGAGGCAGGAAGGAACCGCAGAAGAAGAGACCATTCTGATATGACGTCATAGGAATCGTCAATTTTACAGGGTAGAGGAGGAAATAGAAAAATGCTCTTGGAGAATGGGACGCATCCGCTTTGCATTGGGCAGGGGCCTGCGATGCCCTCGGGGCCCCGGGGGTGTCACAGTGGGAGCACAGGATGCAGCAGGGTCGTAATAATGCTGTCTTCCTCCTGTCTTCCCTCCCATCCCTCTCTTGCAGGGGTGAACTCCTTCATGGTTTACATGGCCTATAAGGATTTGTATCAAGTGTCGAACACAGAGGTAATAACCCATCACTGTGTGGTTTGGGGTCTCTGGATGGCTTTCCTATGGTTGCTGGTGACCTTGGCTCTTTGCACATGAGTTACTGTGGTCAGTGTGGGAGACTGCTGGGCAAGAGAGCTTCCTGAAGTCCTCGCTGTCCATGCTACATTTTAAATAAGGTAACGGGCAGGGTGCCAGGGGCAAGGCAGACAGGGAGCTAAAATTTCAACTGGCAGCAGCTTTCTCAAAACGATAAGAGGAAGGGCGTGTCTAAATCTCCCATCTACCAAACAAACTCTACAGCCCTCGGGAACTCAGGGGAAGTGTAAGTGTTCAGCCCTGTGGGATTAAGGAGGGCCGTCTACTCTTTGGGGTAATCGTACCAGCTTGCCTCTGACTCTCTCCGAAATGCATGGGGTGTGCTTGTTTTAGACAAAGCTCAGCTTCTCAGAAGAAATACAGAAAATGAATTCCCCTACCACCTGGCAAGGACACAAGGGTGGTCTGCCTTGAGGGGCTAAGAGATAGAGGTTTCAGCTTTTGAGTTAGCTTCTGGCCAGGCTGCAGTGCGTTTCAGGAGTGTTAAGAAGGATTCTGAAGATCTGTCTGAGTTCAGTGGGAAGTAATTCCATTTAAAGTGTGTGCAGGAGGCAGAGTAGGGGAGTTAGTATCACTCTGTTAGATGTGTGCCCTGTCTGCGTAGGAGACATGCTGGGTTCCTTATAGAGACAGCTTCCTAGAGTTCCTTTGGATTAGCACTCCTCTTTGGTTGTGCATGTTTTAGTCTATATTTCTGCCCTAGTCACTTATTTCCTCTAGTTCATCCCATTTATTTTAGCTCTGGCCCTAGTCGTTGGCCCTTGCATGAGATTGCTAAAAGCATTGTGTCTTGTGAATGTGACAAAGACTCATTTCTGTTTCAGCTGTATGAGATCTTCACCTGTCTGGGAGAGCTGGGAGCCATCGCTCAGGTGCACGCTGAGAATGGGGATATCATTGCCCAGGTAACGCAGCGCAGCTCCCTGCAGTGCACTTCCTGCTTGGGCTAGGGTCTGCGTCCCATTTATTTTCTCATTTCTTCAGTGTTGCCAGAGCTCTCAGTATGTGCCAGGCACCCTCATAAGTACTCTGCTAAGAACAGAACCTGCCCTCAAGGACCTCACAGTCTAGGAGGAGGAATTATGAGGGCAAATAGACAAGCGAGGGAGAAAGCAGAAGCTGGAAAGCAGGGAGCCGTCTGGCCATTCTGGGGAATCAGAAAAGGCATCCTGGCAGAGGAGGTTTTCACATTGGGCCATTTAGTGGGAGAGCATCGCTGATTCTGTTTTGAAAATGAGTCCAAGGTATGTGTCATGCTCAGTCCTAAAGAAAAACTCTAAGACAGCATTTTTCAGAAGCTGGAAATCTGATCCAGGACTGCCTGGATCACGACCTTAGATAATAAAGAATTCAGGTCTTGTGGGGATCAGACATCCCACTGATTTCCTAGAAATCATATTGAGAAACCTGAGGAAAGAGTGATGAAAGCAAGGGCCCCAAGGCCCCAATTGATCATTTGTAAGGAAGCAGAAAGCACTTCTCTCTCCGTCTCCTGGGTTGCTTAGTGGGCTAGATGAACAGATGTGTCTTCGCCAGGGTTTTGTTTATCTCAGAAGTGTTCAGGATTGGCTTCCGCTAGGAGGCGGCAGCCAGCAAACAGTGTCAGCTCTCTTAGTCCATTTGATAACATTAACAGCAAGAAACCATTATTCATTCTTTTAAGAGTATTTCCTCAGTGCTTTGTGCCAGGCACTAGGCTATAGCGGGGAGCCAAAACAGATGCATTCCAGAGCTCTCGAGTACTCGGGCTGTGCTTTAGAAGTTGTCCAGGACATGGGGAATGTGGTCGGCAGGGGTGTGGGAACACATTGAGGCCGACCCTCATCTCAGACCCATCAGCTTCCAACAGCAGGTCCCACCTGGGGAGCGCTTCCCACCATGTGCCAGGCCCTGGTCAGGGCTCTCGTATGTTCCCATTTAATCTTCGCCCAAGCCTTTCAAGATGGCGCCCACCCTCCTCCCTGTTTTATAGATGAGAACACTGAGGCGCTAAAGGATGAGGTCACTGGCCCAGGGATCACAGCCAGCAACTGGGAGAACACAATCTTAGCTTCTCGGGGGATGTGCCTCAGTGAGCATCTTTACCCAGAGATGGTGGAGAAGGGTCCTTCTCCACCAGTCCAGCTGCGGGCTCCCGGAGAGGCAGCGCCCCGGCTGTGCAGGCTCCAGCTGTTAGGATTTCAGACTCTCAGGGCTGTCTCTCTAGCGGAGGAGGTGAGTTAAGCGTGCAGTTTCCACTCCCTTATGACCGAGGAGGTTAATTAGTCAGGCCCCTGATAGCCTTCTCCCACATCCCCCGCACACCCAGATAATGAAGTCATTTTCCGAAGAGGCTCCAAATGCCTTGCTCCCATGGGAGGCATCCTGGTGGTGGTGGAGCTGGCTCTCCTCCCCACTCTCAAGCTTTCAGTGCAGCAGCCAGACGCCCCAGCCCTCCCTCCAGATGCCCTAGCAATCAGACTCCCAGCTTCTTCATCCTAGCCTCTGTGGAGGCAGACGGGCTCCGGCTCACAGCCCCTTTCCAGCTTCCTTTTGAGGCTTCTTAGCACAGAAGTGTGTCTGCTTCCTCACCGCCTCCCCGCCTCCGCCCCACCTTGGGAAGATCTGTTCCCGGTCAGGAAAAGAATAAGGGCGTTTTTCCATTTGGATGAGTTTCGTGTATATGTTTATTAAATTCACCTCAAGCTGAAAGATTTTATCACGTTGTTTATTTAAATGAAGGCAGCTGCTATACTCAGAGTTTTTGCTACACTTTATGCAAAGTGACTAAAGAGCAAGAAGAGATATTTTCTAAAGGTACCAACAAGGGACATTTTCACAAGTTTCAAGCTGGCAGGGCAGTCGGAGAGTACAGCGTCTTTAGCCATTCATCCAACAGATATCTACTGAGTGCCTACTATGTGCCATACCTTGGAGGGGGAAGGTGAAAAAGACAGGGTCACTTTCCTCATGGAGCAACCGAAACTGTGACGTAATTACAGCAGCGATCGGTGCCTCTAGGTGCCCACACCTCCCCCACCCATGTCAGGTGGCATCCATGGGTCTTTACATGTTATTCTTAACCTTCCAGCTGTAGGGACACCGTGGCTTTGTGAATAGGCCATCCCAACGTGAGCAGGGCACTAGAATCACCCGTGGAGCTTAAGGAACGATCCCTGGGATTCTCCGAATTCCGGAGATCCAGATTCGGGAGGTCATAGGAGAGCTCAGTCAGGTGTATTATGGAAAAGTTGCCCTGGCGATTGGAATGTGCTCGGAGACCATTGTTGGAGCGAGTTTCATCCTGTGCGTTGTCCCAGCACTTTTGGACCAGATAGGAAAGAGAATGTCGTGTAAGATGGAAGATGCTCTATTTGGACACCTCAACCCTTGTGTGACTTCACGAGGCAGTTCGGAGTCAGAAGTCACCAGAGTTTGGAAGAAATTGTATTTAATCTAAGCTTTGATACATGGAACAGGAAGAATGAAAAGTGGAGGTACTTTGCTGGAAGTATCAGCCTCTGACCTTTGGTCCAGTTCTGTCAAGCTAGAGGCAGTGACCATTTTACTTCTGGTGGCTGCTGATAGTATATGCACCTTCCTTCCTCCTCCTCTTTAAAAAATGTACGTGAAAAAAAAAAAAAAAAACCAACAAAAAAAGAGTTCTTCTTTTCCAGGGCGAAGGGATCCCTTCCTTTCTAAGTGTCTCATAGTTTCCAGGTGAGACAAAGCCTCGTTCAGCTCCCTCCCTCCTTCATCTCCTGTGTCACCAGCGCGAGGTTCCTAGGAACTGGCCTCAGTGCTTGAGCGTGAATGCCTGCAAAACTGCAGATCTGCTGCTGAGGATTTGCGCCAGTTCCCATTAGCCCAGCCTCCTGCTTCCAGAAAGCTGGCCGGTTCTGAGGAAGTTAGCCATCAGCTATGAGGGGTAGAGAGCTCTGCCACATCCACAACCTAGTTAAATAGAATTTGACCAAAAGGCTAAGTCAGGTAATGCTGTTTAGAGGCATGATTTAGTCTGGTGAAATTCTGAATCTGCTTATTATAGCCGAATATTTAAAGCATGAGAAAGCCCGAGGGGCTTATTAAAATACAGAATCCTAGAATTTATCTCATATATTCTGACTTGGTAGACCTGGGTAAGGCTAGACATCTGCACTTTTAACAAAAGCAACTCAGCAGATTCTGATGCAGGTGGTGGATGGAGCAGACTTTGAGAAACAGAGCAGGAAACTGTAAGCTCCGTGAAGTTAATTCAAGTGTGTAACCTGGAACCTCTCCCAGAGCAGGTACTCGATACATTTTGTTGAATGAATGGGTTTCAAAATGCATGAATGAATAAACAAACGAGTTAAGCCAGTGTCCTTTCAGAGGTGTCTGCATCTGAAAGAAATGAAGAATAAGTGAGCTGGTGCGACTTTTGACGTGTAATGGAGAAAAAACTTGATACTTTGACAGACTGTTGTCCTTTTAATAAAAAAAAGCCACCCTTAAAGGTTCTTTTCTTCTCTTAGTTAAGACTCTACCCTGTTTTGCAATTCCAGATATAGAATTAACAAATTTGTTCAACATCCCCATTTGATTCTTTATTTTCCCTTGAACAACACATCTTTAGATTAGAATATACCAGCCTAACTTTTTCTTTTTTTTTTCTTTTTTTTTTTTTTTTTTTGCGGTACGCGGGCCTCTCACTGCTGTGGCCTCTCCCGTTGCGGAGCACAGGCTCCGGACGCGCAGGCTCAGCGGCCATGGCTCACGGGCCCAGCCACTCCGCAGCATGTGGGATCTTCCCGGACCGGGGCACGAACCCGTGTCCCCTGCACTGTCAGGCAAACTCTCAACCACTGTGCCACCAGGGAAGCCCCAGCCTAACTTTTTCTAACCTTGGTTGAGCTCATATAAAAACTCTTCTCTATTCTTTTCTCATTCTAGGAGCAAACCCGGATGTTGGAAATGGGGATAACCGGCCCAGAAGGCCATGTACTGAGCAGACCAGAGGAGGTAATTTTCAGGAGGTTGGGGTAGGGGAGAGGGGTGGACGGAGAGAAGCAGTAGCAACGGAGGCTCTTTTTTTTGTAGCCTCATCTTCCAGGAGACTCCCGTCACCGCAGCAGCCTGGTTTATGGTCTGCTGCCCATTTTACATTGTAGTGTTTGCGTTCAGCTTCCCCTCCATTGGCACACACACATAAGGTGGGTGAACAAACATCTCTGAAAGGTGGTGGGACCCTGTGAATACCAGACAGAAACTGGAACATTTCTTTCAAAGACCACATCTGACTGACCCAACTCAAGGCCCCTGAGGAAATTAGAAAGGAGAGGAAAGGGAGTGTTTACTTCTGGCCCCTAATCTCTCTAAAGACAATACAAGTCGGAGGGTGTTGCACAGTTACTCAGTAGGAGTGGTAAATATCTAAATCCTTTCTCAATCATGTGAATCTCAGAGGTTCCCACTATTCCTTTATTCCATATTATAAGTCCTGCACAATATCAGCCATATCGACAGGGGGCCGAATGGGTTTGTCATAGACATTATATCTGTAGATTTGTGTCTGGTGATGAGGACATCCAGGTACGTTTTTCCCACGTGTAAGATGAATGCTGATTAGCATCAGTGCTTAGGAGCTAAAGAGCCAATGAATGGCAACTAGTGGCTGATTCCACATCTCTGGGCTGTCAGCAACTTCAGCTGCTGGCACAGGCCCGGAGCTGGGAATGGGGTTCCCATATGGCTGACAGCACATTGGCTTTGGGAGATCAGCCTGGGCCTGGCACCTGCAGCAAATTCCAGGCCCTCCATGTCAACAAAGCAAATCCTTTTCCTGTTGTATCATCCCAAGCTCCATACTCTACAACAGGTAGAAGAAGGAGCCAGAACCAGAAATCACAGTATTCCCGTTGGCCGTCTCTGTTAGGATCTTTTTTTTTTTTTTTGGCGGTACGCGGGCCTCTCACTGTGGTGGCCTCTCCCGTTGCGGAGCACAGGCTCCGGACGCGCAGGCTCAGCGGCCATGGCTCGCGGGCCCAGCCGCTCCGCGGCATGTGGGATCTTCCCGGACCGGGGCACGAACCCGCGTCCCCTGCATCGGCGGGCGGACTCTCAACCACTGCGCCACCAGGGAAGCCCTGTTAGGATCTTTTTAAAAAAGAAAATGTAGCACACATAGAGAAAACTGTTCCTATCATAAAGGAATGGATTTTCCCAAACTGAACACACATGTGTAACTAGCACCCAGTTGGAGAAACAGAACATTATTAGCACCCTAGAAGCTCCATTGTGTTTAATGATATTTTTGTTGCCAGTTGAAATAATTTTTAATTGTGTGATCAAGGTTACAGTCACAGCCCTCCAGAAAAGTCGATCTCCTTAATATCAGGTCCATTCTTTGGAATATTTGCCTATACCCAGTACTATGCTCATTGCATTTAATGGAGATAAAGGTTATCCTTGCCCCAGTCTTGGTATTATCGTTACATAAAGAAGCAGGAGCTCAGAGAGATTAAGCCACTGACCATCACGTTTGAAGGACTGGAAAATTGTTTACCCTGTTTGAGTAGGCCAGGGTGAACAGCACTGTTTGTGAAACTTTCCTCCAATGCTGTTCACTGTGGAGAAGTCCTGGCAAGATCGATTTCTGCCGCAGCAGCCAGGGGATTTCTGAGCAGAGTCTATTTTTGTTCCTTGGTTTGTTTTTCCAACCCCCCCCCAACCCTACTCTCCTCCTGTTCCCATCTCCTTTTTAGTAAAAAGCCTCTCAGCTGCAGATCTCGACAACACTGGAAGCCCTTTTGGGTGAAGTTGGAGGGTGATGTAACCTTCCAAAGATAGTCATGTTGTCAAGGTGCTGAAAACCCTGCGGTGCTTGTGGGCGGGGGGGGATGAGATCAAAGGGGCCGGGACTGCAGTCGTGGAGGAGCTGGAGTGGTCAGCACAGGCATGAAGAAGGAGGCATGGGTGCAGGAGGGGCAGCCCCTCTTCAATTCAAAGCACACCTAGATAGCATCTGGAGTAATGCTGTTCAGAGAGCTGAAGCCGAGGCTTGGAGACAGCCACTCTGACGTCTGGGTGCTTCAGGAAGGTGGCCACATTCACCTGTGCTTGGGGCTCCAGGATCTTGATCTCACCACGTGGAACAAAGTGCAGCTTGGGGGATGCTAGCTGGACCAGCCAAGTTCTTACAGCCTTTCTCCTAAGTCACACTCACCAAGGGCAGTGACTGGTTTGCGTTATACAAACACTGGGCATGTATCTGCAAGCTATTTTTGATATTTTTTTAAAGTGTTGGGCTGCATGGCTAACCAGAGGGTCATATGCATCCAAAAAGGAGCTGTTGTTGATTGAAAGGAAAAACGCCAGCGTGTCTGCGTTGGGCTGAATTGGACTAATTCGGGCTTTGGGTAGTAACGCAGGCTCTCCCACTGGTCGGAAGCTGTCATCAGCAATACAACCAATAGCCAGCCTTCAAGGAACACTTGCCTTGTTCCAGGATTGAGCTAATTGCCTTACAAGGATGAACTCTGTTAATTCTCTGAACAGCCCTGTGTGTCAGGTCCTATTATTATCCCCGCTTTATGGACCAGGAAGCTGAGTCTTTGGGAAGTTGTGTAACATCCCTGAGATCACCTGGCTTCTAAGTGGCAGAACCAGAACACAGATCCAGCTCATGAGAGAGGCTGAGCTCTAAGGTCCTGCTTTGTTAATAAAATAAGGGAAGATTTATTATTTCTTACTCATTAAATTCAACTGGGTCGGTTAGTGTATTTGAAAACATGAATTCTACATTAGGGTGGGCTGGAGGAAATCAGTGATAAAAGAAATCTTTGTGTTGCGAAGCCTGGGAATTATTAGTGTAAGAAATGCCTGTGGGAACGAACCCATCACTGACCACACATTGCTGCAGGAAAGGACTTAATGCCTAGTTGCCTTCACTGGTTATTTATACATACTGGTGTTGGGATTGTGTTTTGCCAGAGATTCTGCCCTAGGCAGATTGGGGAGCAAAGACTTCCATCACATGTGGCCTTTGTGATAATCACAGGGAGAGGAGAGAATAGGCCAAGGGAAAACTCTAGCTATGCTGATGCAGCGCCCACTCTGGCCAGACACTGCTCTCACCCCACCGTCCCCTGCTACACCCTCCCTATCTCCACTTCTTTTTTTAATTTTTAATTTTTATTGGCATATAGTTGATTTCATTACAGAGTATCGAGTGGAGTTCCCTGTGCTATACAGTAGGTCCTTATTAGTTATCTATTTTATATATAATAGTGTGTATATGTCAATCCCAATCTCTCAATTTACCCTTCCCTTCCCCCCACCCCTGGTAACCATTTCTATGTCTGTGACTCTATTTCTGTTTTTAAAATAAGTTCATTTGTACCATTTTTTTAGATTCCACATTTAAGCGATATCATATGATGTTTGTCTCTCTCTGACTTACTTCACTTATGATAATTTCTAGGTCCATGATAATCTCTAGGTCCATCCTTGTTGCTGCAAATGGCATTATTTCGTTCTTTTTTATGGCTGAGTAATATTCCATTGTGTGTGTGTGTGTGTGTGTGTGTGTGTGTGTGTGTGTATACCACATCTTCGTTATCCATTCGTCTGTCGATGGACATTTAGGTTGCTTCCATGTCCTGGCTGTTGTGAATAGTGCTGCAATGAACA
>NC_041221.1:142725609-142736925 GCF_002837175.3 Physeter macrocephalus | reverse complement strand
TTGATTTGCATTTCTCTGATAATTAGTGATGTTGAGCATCTTTTCATGTGTCTGTTAGCCATCTCTATGTCTTCTTTGGAGAATGTCTGTTTAGATCTTCTGCTCATTTTTGATTGGGTTGTTTGTTTTTTTGACATAGAGCTGCATGAGCTGTTTGTATATTTTGGAGATCCCTTGTCAGTCACTTCATTTGCAAATATTTTCTCCCTTTCTGTGGGTTGTCATTTTGATTTGTTTATGGTTTCCTTTGCTGTGCAGAAGCTTTTAAGTTTAATTAGGTCCCATTTTTTAATTATTTTTTTTATTTTCATTACTCTAGGAGGTGGATCAAAAAAGATATTGCTGCGATTAATGTCAAAGTGTGTTCTGCCTATGTTTTCCTCTAAAAGTTTTGTCGTGTCCAGCCTTATATTTAGGACTTTAATCCATTTTGAGTTTATTTTTGTGTTTGGTGTTAGGGAGTGTTCTAATTTCATTCTTTTACATGGAACTGTCCAGTTTTCCCAGCACCACTTATTGACGAGACTGTCTTTTCTCCATTGTATATCCTTGTCTCCTTTGTTGTAGATTAGTTGACCATAAGTGGGTGGGTTTATCTCGGGGCTGATCTCCACTTTTGAGAAGCCCAGTAAAGCAACACAGCTGGGAAGCTGTAGTTCTGAGGTTTGGATCCAGGGCGTCTAGCTGCAGATCTTCCAGGCTTTTAACCTCTGTGCAGCACTGCATTCTCAGTTTGTAGAGACAGGGGAGTGGTACTCTGAGAGGTTCGTGCTCCCCTTGACTCCCGGGGACTTTTTTTTGCAGCTGGAAGCTGAGGCTGTGTTCCGTGCCATCACCATCGCCAGCCAAACCAACTGTCCTCTCTACGTCACGAAGGTCATGAGTAAGAGCGCAGCCGACCTCATCTCGCAAGCCAGGAAAAAAGGTGATTTGTGCTCCGAAGATCTCAGAGCCCCTAACAAGCCATGTGGCTCCTTTCCCTTGGCTGTCCTGTATAAATGGTGCCTATTTTGCTCATTGCCTTGCTCTCAGGGAAGCCCCTCATCCTTGTTAGCCCATTGGATCCTTTCTGTATCCTGTGTGGATGGCAGGATCCCAGATTTCTTCTACTTGGCAGATGAGTAAACTGAGGCTCAGGAAGGGTAAGTGGTCTGCCTGAGATGACACAGCTTGAATCAGTTCTTTGGAGAATTGGTGCATCTCTTTTCCTCCCTGTGATCTTTCACTGTCAGTTCATGTTATCTGAACTTTATAAATGGACATATTAATGAAGATTATATTTGGTGCAGCAGTCAAAGACCCTACTCAAATGGACTTAAACGAGTAAATTATTGGTTGAGGGTGTTTCAGGCATGGCTGGATCAAGGGGTTTAAACACTGATATTAGGGCTCTATCACTGTTATTCCTTTGTGGACTCTGCTTTCCTCTCTTTTCAGTATGAACAAGGACAAGAATAAATGCTAAGAGCTGCTTTTGTCCTCCACACTTGGTGGGGGCATGGTGAGGGAGTAGAGAACATCTTTTCCAATAGCTCAAGCAAAAGTCCCCAAGAACACTGCCATTGCCTTGGCTTGGGTCGTGGGCTCATCTCTGAACCAATATCTGCTCCAGAGATGGTGTAATTGATTGGCCAGGGTTGAGGGCAGAGTACAGGGAGGAGGTCCCACCCCCTGTGCCACGCAGGGTAGCACAGGTTATTTCAGAGAAGGCGTTGAATGGGTCTCCAAAGGACGTCCAGCGGTGTGGCCTTCATGACCCAGCTCTGTCCCCATGGCCTTCTGACTTACGCTTCTTTTCTCCACAGCTGTTAACTCGGCTTCCTTTGCCCACCTCATGCTAAGCTCAAGTTTACCCTCATTTCAAAACTTGCTTTCCTGCTTTCCGTTCTTGTCCTCAGTGACACACTAATGGGCTCACTTGTGAACAGAGTGTGGTTGAGACGCGGGAGCCGTAGGGCTCTGCGTTTGGTTGGGAGGGAGGCTCTCCTAGGCCCGGCTGTACGATTGTGACTGCCGTGTGCCAGTGGGACCAAGCTGAATGATTCATCTACCAAACCCAGAACTGGTCTGTAAAACAACGCATGTGAGTGACTGGGGCGGCTAAAAATAGTTCCAGCTGACTGATGGCCGAGTGTTTGGCTGCCTGGCCTTCTGGCAAACGGGACCCTTTTCTTACGGGAGGGGAATCTCTAATTGCCCTGACAGCCTTTCTAGCTGGCTGATTCTGGGGCACCACCTGCCTTACCCTGCTCACGGGAAGCCTGCTGTTTTCTCGCTCAGCTTTTAAGTGTCTCCATATGATATGGCCTGGCTGCTTCACTGGGTATGAGTCATCAGGACAGAACCACGAAAGAAGCCCAGTGCTGCTTACCCGTTCTTGGAGAAGGGAAAGAGGAAAAGAAAAGTGCACGGGGATACCTCCACTCCTCTCCCCATGGCCACCTACTATCCTCACCCTCTCATGCCTCCTGCTGATGGCCACATCCTGCTTGGGACCCATTCTCGGATGACCTGGGGGCTTCAAAGACAGTGTGTTTCAATTATGTGCTGGGTCTTATTTTAAATTCCACGTAGAAAAATTCCTCACCCTTAGCCTTCTGGCTCGTGACTGTCTGGCAAGGAGAACTAGTACAGCTGTGTCTCCAGGGTGGAAGGGAGGCATTATTTTAGTGATGAAAAACGGGCTGCTGAGATGGAAGCCAATAAACATCTCATGAACCGTCATTCTCAGGGAAGGAGTCAAGAGCATTCAGAGCAGGAAGACAGTGTATGGCAGGGTTCACTCTTCCCTCTGGACCAGGGGACTGTTTAAGCCCTAGGGCGTTTAATCCCCAAGTGCTCTTCAGCGTCTCTGCACGGCTGCTCAGAATCAACATTAGGCATTTCAGTTTAATGAGGACCAACTGTATGCCCTGCATTGAGGGAAATACTTTAAATGTATTATTATGTAGAATTCACAAAGCCGAATTCACCAGGAGAAACTGGCATTTATTATCACCATTTTTCAGATGAGGAAATTGAAGCACATCTTGTCCAGAATCTCCCAGCTTGGAGAGCTAGTCTCCAAATCCAATTGTGTCAATAATATAATTGCAATCTCTACTTACTTTAGTCTTCCATCTAAAGAGTCCACAGGGAGAGGTCTTCTACTTTTAAGGTTGTATTTCTCTTAATAGTACTTGAATGCTTGCCTTGACTTTCATTTCTTTGTAGTCCCATATGCTTTAGTCTGGTAAATAGTTTTGGAGAGTCCTTGAAATTCTCTTTAGTCCTGTGTGGATCCTTTTCACTGCCGCCCCAAAGAGCAGGGCTGTCCTATATGAATCATTGCCATTGCTTCCTTCTTTTGCCCATGGCAGACATCACAAATCAATCATGAGCCTTTTCTAGTAAGACCAGAAGCATATTTAGAATTCTTCCCAGCACAGAAATCCAGGCAACTAAGACCAATTGATTGGAGTTGAAGCAAGGCAAAACCTGTAATCCTAGCCATACAGCCTTCTTAAACTTCCACCTTGTGGGGAACTTGAATGTGGAAGATGGAGGACCAAACTTAAAGAAGCCAAGGGCTGCACAGGCATCATTAGCCCAAGATTCTGGCACAGAGAAACTTGGTACCAACCCACCTTCTATGAGATAGCAATTGCCTTCTGTATCACTATCCCTTCTTTCAGAAGCTCAGTTTAGATCAACGTATGTCCCAGTATCCTTCCTCCCCTCTCCTTAATTTGGACATTCCGGCCTCTCATTCTAGACACAGGGTCCGGGAAGCTAACCTCAGCTTTGCTGTGTCCCTGGTTGTTGGGTGTCCTTGAGCAAATCACTCATTGCCTTAGGTTAAGGAGTAACAAACATGATGCAAATAAGATGTATCATCCTCAGGAATTGGTTTTACTTTGTGGAACCAAAGCATGTCTTTGCGACAGCAGGATGTAGCAGTTCCCAGTGATGTGGGCACATATGGGGCTTTGGGCTTCTACAGTGTGGAAGAGTCAGAGGTGTAAAAGAAATCACATTTGCTTAGCGTCTCTTATGCGCCAGACGCTTTGCGTATGCCAAACCTTTCATTTTCACAAGGCTGAGAAGTAGACATCGTCTTATTTCATCAATTCCAGGACCTATTTATTCCACATTTTAACATTTCTGAAATGAAGATGAATCTTACAATTAATATATATATATATATTTTTTGCCTCAAATATTAATTTGCCTCAGAATTTGAGAATTGATGCTGCATCTTGCAACCAGTGGCTTCTACAGAATACAGAATCGTTCCCATTTAGAAGATAGAAGAGCAGAGGCTTAGAAAAGTGGGGGAACATGGGCTTGAACCCAGGCCTGCCTGACTCCAGAGCCTCAGCCTTGAGTAGGCTTGGGGGCTATGATTATCTAAGCCCGGCCCAGGGCAGCACATACGTTATATCACCCATTGCCTCTGTCCTACCTGTTCCAGGAAACGTGGTCTTTGGGGAGCCCATCACCGCCAGCCTGGGCACGGATGGGACCCATTACTGGAGCAAGAACTGGGCCAAGGCGGCTGCGTTTGTGACATCCCCACCTCTGAGTCCTGACCCAACCACCCCTGACTACATCAACTCCTTGCTGGCCAGGTTGGTGCAGAATGACAAGTAGTGGGCAGTGTGTGGAGGCATCTTGGGAACGATGGGATGAGGACTGGAGCCGCCCATCCATCAGCTAGACTAGAGTCTGCAGTGAGGAAAAAACATCGAGAATTCCCCTGCAGTGTTGAGCACAGATAACAGGCTCTTCCCCATCGTATTTTAAAAGATACTACAGTGATCATATTAGTAACGGTAACAGCAGTTAATACATATTGTATGTCAAGTACTAGGGTGAGATGACACGTGTGGTCTCATTGTTCCTCGTAACAACGCTGTGAGTGAGGCACTAGCATCACCATTTTACAGACTGAGCAACTGAGGGTCCGGGAGACAAAATCATTTGCCCAGTTTTGATGACCACCTAACCAAAATTACAGGGAGACTAGTTTGCTGCTGCCCTCTGTGGATAAGTCCCATCCCTCATTTGGGTCCTATTTGTTACACAAGAGGTGATCTAATCCCACCCCCTCATTTTCCAGGTAGGGTAACTGAGCCCTAGGGAGGGGAAGAAATTCACCCAAGTTCGCATAGTTGGCAAGAGGGAGAATAAGGATTCCAAACTCAAGTCATGGCGCTCCACGTGCTTAAACTAGACCCTCATTTCTGGGCCCCTGCGGTGCCTCTAGCCTCCCCATTCACATGGAGCTTTTCTCCTTTGCCAGTGGGGACCTGCAGCTCTCCGGGAGTGCCCACTGCACCTTCAGCACTGCCCAGAAGGCCATCGGGAAGGACAACTTCACAGCCATTCCCGAGGGCACCAATGGTGTGGAGGAGCGGATGTCTGTCATCTGGGACAAGGCCGTGGTAAGCATCAAGGTCATAGGAGGGCATCCAGGGCCAGATCAGAGCCTCCTGCCACTGTTCCTCTTTGCCCTGTGATGGGGGTGCTGGGGGTGCAGATGAGGCCTCATACCTGCCCAGGTGTCTCCTACAGCCAGCATTGTTCTCAATGGTGAAAAACTGAAAGCATTTCCACTAAGATCAGGAACAAGACAAGGTTGCCCACTCTCACCACTCTTATTCAACATAGTTTTGGAAGTTCTAGCCACAGCAATCAGAGAAGAAAAAGAAATAAAAGGAATCCAAATAGGAAAAGAAGAAGTAAAGCTGTCACTGTTTGCAGATGACATGATACTATACATAGAGAATCCTAAGGAGGCTACCAGGAAACTACTAGAGCTAATCAATGAATTTGGTAAAGTAGCAGGATACAAAATTAATGCACAGAAATCTCTGGCATTCTTATACACTAATGATGAAAAATCTGAGAGTGAAATTAAGAAAACACTCCCATTTACCATTGCAACAAAAAGAATAAAATATCTAGGAATAAACCTATCTAAGGAGACAAAAGACCTGTATGCAGAAAATTATAAGACACTGATGAAAGAAATTAAAGATGATACAAATAGGTGGAGAGATATACCATGTTCTTGGATTGGAAGAATCAACATTGTGAAAATGACTCTACTACCCAAAGCAATCTACAGATTCAATGCAATCCCTATCAAATGACCACTGGCATTTTTTTCAGAACTAGAACCAAAAATTTCACAATTTGTATGGAAACACAAAAGACCCCGAATAGCCAAAGCAATCTTGAGAACGAAAAATGGAGCTGGAGGAATCAGGCTCCCTGACCTCAGACTATACTACAAGGCTACGGGAATCATGACAGTATGGTACTGGCACAAAAACAGAAATATAGATCAATGGAACAGGATAGAAAGCCCAGAGATAAACCCACACACATATGGTCACCTTATCTTTGATAAAGGAGGGAAGGATATACAGTGGAGAAAAACAGCCTCTTCAATAAGTGGTGTTGCGAAAACTGTTCAGGTACATGTAAAAGTATGAAATTAGAACACTCCCTAACACCACACACAAGAATAAACTCAAAATGGGTTAAAGACCTACATGTAAGGCCAGACACTATCAAACTCTTAGAGGAAAACATAGGCAGAACACTCTATGACATAAATCACAGCAAGATCCTTTTTGACCCACCTCCTAGAGAAATGGAAATAAAAACAAAAATAAACAAATGGGACCTAATGAAACTTAAAAGCTTTTGCACAGCAAAGGAAACCATAAACAAGACGAAAAGACAACCCTCAGAATGGGAGAAAATATTTGCAAATGAAGCAACTGACAAAGGATTAATCTCCAAAATTTACAAGCAGCTCAATATCAAAAAAACAAACAATTCAATTTAAAAATGGGCAGAAGACCTAAATAGACATTTCTCCAAAGAAGATATGCAGATGGCCAACAAACACATGAAAGAATGCACCATGTCCTACCAAGGCAAGAAGAACACCCCGCGGATCGCGAGCGAACGTCTTCTGATCAAGGGAGGCAGAATCGTCAACGATGATCAATTCTTTTATGCTGATATTTACATGGAAGACAGCTTAATAAAGCAAATTGGAGACAATCTGATTGTGCCTGGAGGGGTGAAGACCATTGAGGTCAATGGGAAAATGGTGATCCCTGGAGGCATCAATGTCCACACTCACTTCCAGATGCCCTACAAGGGAATGACAACAGTGGATGACTTCTTCCAAGGGACCAAGGCTGCCTTAGTGGGGGGCACCACCATGATCATTGACCACGTGGTGCCCGAGCCTGAGTCCAGCCTGACGGAGGCCTATGAGAAGTGGCGGGAGTGGGCCGATGGCAAGAGTTGCTGTGATTATTCCTTACACATGGACATTACCCACTGGAATGACAGCATCAAGCAGGAGGTGCAGAGCCTTATCAAGGACAAAGGGGTGAACTCCTTCATGGTTTCCATGGCCTATAAGGATTTGTATCAAATGTCGATGTTTCAGCTGTATGAGATCTTCACCTGTCTGGGAGAGCTGGGAGCCATCGCTCAGGTGCACGCTGAGAATGGGGATATCATTGCCCAGGTAACGCAGCGCAGCTCCCTGCAGTGCACTTCCTGCTTGGGCTAGGGTCTGCGTCCCATTTATTTTCTCATTTCTTCAGTGTTGCCAGAGCTCTCAGTATGTGCCAGGCACCCTCATAAGTACTCTGCTAAGAACAGAACCTGCCCTCAAGGACCTCACAGTCTAGGAGGAGGAATTATGAGGGCAAATAGACAAGCGAGGGAGAAAGCAGAAGCTGGAAAGCAGGGAGCCGTCTGGCCATTCTGGGGAATCAGAAAAGGCATCCTGGCAGAGGAGGTTTTCACATTGGGCCATTTAGTGGGAGAGCATCGCTGATTCTGTTTTGAAAATGAGTCCAAGGTATGTGTCATGCTCAGTCCTAAAGAAAAACTCTAAGACAGCATTTTTCAGAAGCTGGAAATCTGATCCAGGACTGCCTGGATCACGACCTTAGATAATAAAGAATTCAGGTCTTGTGGGGATCAGACATCCCACTGATTTCCTAGAAATCATATTGAGAAACCTGAGGAAAGAGTGATGAAAGCAAGGGCCCCAAGGCCCCAATTGATCATTTGTAAGGAAGCAGAAAGCACTTCTCTCTCCGTCTCCTGGGTTGCTTAGTGGGCTAGATGAACAGATGTGTCTTCGCCAGGGTTTTGTTTATCTCAGAAGTGTTCAGGATTGGCTTCCGCTAGGAGGCGGCAGCCAGCAAACAGTGTCAGCTCTCTTAGTCCATTTGATAACATTAACAGCAAGAAACCATTATTCATTCTTTTAAGAGTATTTCCTCAGTGCTTTGTGCCAGGCACTAGGCTATAGCGGGGAGCCAAAACAGATGCATTCCAGAGCTCTCGAGTACTCGGGCTGTGCTTTAGAAGTTGTCCAGGACATGGGGAATGTGGTCGGCAGGGGTGTGGGAACACATTGAGGCCGACCCTCATCTCAGACCCATCAGCTTCCAACAGCAGGTCCCACCTGGGGAGCGCTTCCCACCATGTGCCAGGCCCTGGTCAGGGCTCTCGTATGTTCCCATTTAATCTTCGCCCAAGCCTTTCAAGATGGCGCCCACCCTCCTCCCTGTTTTATAGATGAGAACACTGAGGCGCTAAAGGATGAGGTCACTGGCCCAGGGATCACAGCCAGCAACTGGGAGAACACAATCTTAGCTTCTCGGGGGATGTGCCTCAGTGAGCATCTTTACCCAGAGATGGTGGAGAAGGGTCCTTCTCCACCAGTCCAGCTGCGGGCTCCCGGAGAGGCAGCGCCCCGGCTGTGCAGGCTCCAGCTGTTAGGATTTCAGACTCTCAGGGCTGTCTCTCTAGCGGAGGAGGTGAGTTAAGCGTGCAGTTTCCACTCCCTTATGACCGAGGAGGTTAATTAGTCAGGCCCCTGATAGCCTTCTCCCACATCCCCCGCACACCCAGATAATGAAGTCATTTTCCGAAGAGGCTCCAAATGCCTTGCTCCCATGGGAGGCATCCTGGTGGTGGTGGAGCTGGCTCTCCTCCCCACTCTCAAGCTTTCAGTGCAGCAGCCAGACGCCCCAGCCCTCCCTCCAGATGCCCTAGCAATCAGACTCCCAGCTTCTTCATCCTAGCCTCTGTGGAGGCAGACGGGCTCCGGCTCACAGCCCCTTTCCAGCTTCCTTTTGAGGCTTCTTAGCACAGAAGTGTGTCTGCTTCCTCACCGCCTCCCCGCCTCCGCCCCACCTTGGGAAGATCTGTTCCCGGTCAGGAAAAGAATAAGGGCGTTTTTCCATTTGGATGAGTTTCGTGTATATGTTTATTAAATTCACCTCAAGCTGAAAGATTTTATCACGTTGTTTATTTAAATGAAGGCAGCTGCTATACTCAGAGTTTTTGCTACACTTTATGCAAAGTGACTAAAGAGCAAGAAGAGATATTTTCTAAAGGTACCAACAAGGGACATTTTCACAAGTTTCAAGCTGGCAGGGCAGTCGGAGAGTACAGCGTCTTTAGCCATTCATCCAACAGATATCTACTGAGTGCCTACTATGTGCCATACCTTGGAGGGGGAAGGTGAAAAAGACAGGGTCACTTTCCTCATGGAGCAACCGAAACTGTGACGTAATTACAGCAGCGATCGGTGCCTCTAGGTGCCCACACCTCCCCCACCCATGTCAGGTGGCATCCATGGGTCTTTACATGTTATTCTTAACCTTCCAGCTGTAGGGACACCGTGGCTTTGTGAATAGGCCATCCCAACGTGAGCAGGGCACTAGAATCACCCGTGGAGCTTAAGGAACGATCCCTGGGATTCTCCGAATTCCGGAGATCCAGATTCGGGAGGTCATAGGAGAGCTCAGTCAGGTGTATTATGGAAAAGTTGCCCTGGCGATTGGAATGTGCTCGGAGACCATTGTTGGAGCGAGTTTCATCCTGTGCGTTGTCCCAGCACTTTTGGACCAGATAGGAAAGAGAATGTCGTGTAAGATGGAAGATGCTCTATTTGGACACCTCAACCCTTGTGTGACTTCACGAGGCAGTTCGGAGTCAGAAGTCACCAGAGTTTGGAAGAAATTGTATTTAATCTAAGCTTTGATACATGGAACAGGAAGAATGAAAAGTGGAGGTACTTTGCTGGAAGTATCAGCCTCTGACCTTTGGTCCAGTTCTGTCAAGCTAGAGGCAGTGACCATTTTACTTCTGGTGGCTGCTGATAGTATATGCACCTTCCTTCCTCCTCCTCTTTAAAAAATGTACGTGAAAAAAAAAAAAAAAAAACAACAAAAAAAGAGTTCTTCTTTTCCAGGGCGAAGGGATCCCTTCCTTTCTAAGTGTCTCATAGTTTCCAGGTGAGACAAAGCCTCGTTCAGCTCCCTCCCTCCTTCATCTCCTGTGTCACCAGTGCGAGGTTCCTAGGAACTGGCCTCAGTGCTTGAGCGTGAATGCCTGCAAAACTGCAGATCTGCTGCTGAGGATTTGCGCCAGTTCCCATTAGCCCAGCCTCCTGCTTCCAGAAAGCTGGCCGGTTCTGAGGAAGTTAGCCATCAGCTATGAGGGGTAGAGAGCTCTGCCACATCCACAACCTAGTTAAATAGAATTTGACCAAAAGGCTAAGTCAGGTAATGCTGTTTAGAGGCATGATTTAGTCTGGTGAAATTCTGAATCTGCTTATTATAGCCGAATATTTAAAGCATGAGAAAGCCCGAGGGGCTTATTAAAATACAGAATCCTAGAATTTATCTCATATATTCTGACTTGGTAGACCTGGGTAAGGCTAGACATCTGCACTTTTAACAAAAGCAACTCAGCAGATTCTGATGCAGGTGGTGGATGGAGCAGACTTTGAGAAACAGAGCAGGAAACTGTAAGCTCCGTGAAGTTAATTCAAGTGTGTAACCTGGAACCTCTCCCAGAGCAGGTACTCGATACATTTTGTTGAATGAATGGGTTTCAAAATGCATGAATGAATAAACAAACGAGTTAAGCCAGTGTCCTTTCAGAGGTGTCTGCATCTGAAAGAAATGAAGAATAAGTGAGCTGGTGCGACTTTTGACGTGTAATGGAGAAAAAACTTGATACTTTGACAGACTGTTGTCCTTTTAATAAAAAAAAGCCACCCTTAAAGGTTCTTTTCTTCTCTTAGTTAAGACTCTACCCTGTTTTGCAATTCCAGATATAGAATTAACAAATTTGTTCAACATCCCCATTTGATTCTTTATTTTCCCTTGAACAACACATCTTTAGATTAGAATATACCAGCCTAACTTTTTCTTTTTTTTTTCTTTTTTTTTTTTTTTTTTTGCGGTACGCGGGCCTCTCACTGCTGTGGCC
>NC_041221.1:142721783-142725596 GCF_002837175.3 Physeter macrocephalus | reverse complement strand
CAGCATGTGGGATCTTCCCGGACCAGGGCACGAACCCGTGTCCCCTGCACTGGCAGGCAGACTCTCAACCACTGTGCCACCAGGGAAGCCCCAGCCTAACTTTTTCTAACCTTGGTTGAGCTCATATAAAAACTCTTCTCTATTCTTTTCTCATTCTAGGAACAAACCCGGATGTTGGAAATGGGGATAACCGGCCCAGAAGGCCATGTACTGAGCAGACCAGAGGAGGTAATTTTCAGGAGGTTGGGGTAGGGGAGAGGGGTGGACGGAGAGAAGCAGTAGCAACGGAGGCTCTTTTTTTTGTAGCCTCATCTTCCAGGAGACTCCCGTCACCGCAGCAGCCTGGTTTATGGTCTGCTGCCCATTTTACATTGTAGTGTTTGCGTTCAGCTTCCCCTCCATTGGCACACACACATAAGGTGGGTGAACAAACATCTCTGAAAGGTGGTGGGACCCTGTGAATACCAGACAGAAACTGGAACATTTCTTTCAAAGACCACATCTGACTGACCCAACTCAAGGCCCCTGAGGAAATTAGAAAGGAGAGGAAAGGGAGTGTTTACTTCTGGCCCCTAATCTCTCTAAAGACAATACAAGTCGGAGGGTGTTGCACAGTTACTCAGTAGGAGTGGTAAATATCTAAATCCTTTCTCAATCATGTGAATCTCAGAGGTTCCCACTATTCCTTTATTCCATATTATAAGTCCTGCACAATATCAGCCATATCGACAGGGGGCCGAATGGGTTTGTCATAGACATTATATCTGTAGATTTGTGTCTGGTGATGAGGACATCCAGGTACGTTTTTCCCACGTGTAAGATGAATGCTGATTAGCATCAGTGCTTAGGAGCTAAAGAGCCAATGAATGGCAACTAGTGGCTGATTCCACATCTCTGGGCTGTCAGCAACTTCAGCTGCTGGCACAGGCCCGGAGCTGGGAATGGGGTTCCCATATGGCTGACAGCACATTGGCTTTGGGAGATCAGCCTGGGCCTGGCACCTGCAGCAAATTCCAGGCCCTCCATGTCAACAAAGCAAATCCTTTTCCTGTTGTATCATCCCAAGCTCCATACTCTACAACAGGTAGAAGAAGGAGCCAGAACCAGAAATCACAGTATTCCCGTTGGCCGTCTCTGTTAGGATCTTTTTTTTTTTTTTTGGCGGTACGCGGGCCTCTCACTGTGGTGGCCTCTCCCGTTGCGGAGCACAGGCTCCGGACGCGCAGGCTCAGCGGCCATGGCTCGCGGGCCCAGCCGCTCCGCGGCATGTGGGATCTTCCCGGACCGGGGCACGAACCCGCGTCCCCTGCATCGGCGGGCGGACTCTCAACCACTGCGCCACCAGGGAAGCCCTGTTAGGATCTTTTTAAAAAAGAAAATGTAGCACACATAGAGAAAACTGTTCCTATCATAAAGGAATGGATTTTCCCAAACTGAACACACATGTGTAACTAGCACCCAGTTGGAGAAACAGAACATTATTAGCACCCTAGAAGCTCCATTGTGTTTAATGATATTTTTGTTGCCAGTTGAAATAATTTTTAATTGTGTGATCAAGGTTACAGTCACAGCCCTCCAGAAAAGTCGATCTCCTTAATATCAGGTCCATTCTTTGGAATATTTGCCTATACCCAGTACTATGCTCATTGCATTTAATGGAGATAAAGGTTATCCTTGCCCCAGTCTTGGTATTATCGTTACATAAAGAAGCAGGAGCTCAGAGAGATTAAGCCACTGACCATCACGTTTGAAGGACTGGAAAATTGTTTACCCTGTTTGAGTAGGCCAGGGTGAACAGCACTGTTTGTGAAACTTTCCTCCAATGCTGTTCACTGTGGAGAAGTCCTGGCAAGATCGATTTCTGCCGCAGCAGCCAGGGGATTTCTGAGCAGAGTCTATTTTTGTTCCTTGGTTTGTTTTTCCAACCCCCCCCCAACCCTACTCTCCTCCTGTTCCCATCTCCTTTTTAGTAAAAAGCCTCTCAGCTGCAGATCTCGACAACACTGGAAGCCCTTTTGGGTGAAGTTGGAGGGTGATGTAACCTTCCAAAGATAGTCATGTTGTCAAGGTGCTGAAAACCCTGCGGTGCTTGTGGGCGGGGGGGGATGAGATCAAAGGGGCCGGGACTGCAGTCGTGGAGGAGCTGGAGTGGTCAGCACAGGCATGAAGAAGGAGGCATGGGTGCAGGAGGGGCAGCCCCTCTTCAATTCAAAGCACACCTAGATAGCATCTGGAGTAATGCTGTTCAGAGAGCTGAAGCCGAGGCTTGGAGACAGCCACTCTGACGTCTGGGTGCTTCAGGAAGGTGGCCACATTCACCTGTGCTTGGGGCTCCAGGATCTTGATCTCACCACGTGGAACAAAGTGCAGCTTGGGGGATGCTAGCTGGACCAGCCAAGTTCTTACAGCCTTTCTCCTAAGTCACACTCACCAAGGGCAGTGACTGGTTTGCGTTATACAAACACTGGGCATGTATCTGCAAGCTATTTTTGATATTTTTTTAAAGTGTTGGGCTGCATGGCTAACCAGAGGGTCATATGCATCCAAAAAGGAGCTGTTGTTGATTGAAAGGAAAAACGCCAGCGTGTCTGCGTTGGGCTGAATTGGACTAATTCGGGCTTTGGGTAGTAACGCAGGCTCTCCCACTGGTCGGAAGCTGTCATCAGCAATACAACCAATAGCCAGCCTTCAAGGAACACTTGCCTTGTTCCAGGATTGAGCTAATTGCCTTACAAGGATGAACTCTGTTAATTCTCTGAACAGCCCTGTGTGTCAGGTCCTATTATTATCCCCGCTTTATGGACCAGGAAGCTGAGTCTTTGGGAAGTTGTGTAACATCCCTGAGATCACCTGGCTTCTAAGTGGCAGAACCAGAACACAGATCCAGCTCATGAGAGAGGCTGAGCTCTAAGGTCCTGCTTTGTTAATAAAATAAGGGAAGATTTATTATTTCTTACTCATTAAATTCAACTGGGTCGGTTAGTGTATTTGAAAACATGAATTCTACATTAGGGTGGGCTGGAGGAAATCAGTGATAAAAGAAATCTTTGTGTTGCAAAGCCTGGGAATTATTAGTGTAAGAAATGCCTGTGGGAACGAACCCATCACTGACCACACATTGCTGCAGGAAAGGACTTAATGCCTAGTTGCCTTCACTGGTTATTTATACATACTGGTGTTGGGATTGTGTTTTGCCAGAGATTCTGCCCTAGGCAGATTGGGGAGCAAAGACTTCCATCACATGTGGCCTTTGTGATAATCACAGGGAGAGGAGAGAATAGGCCAAGGGAAAACTCTAGCTATGCTGATGCAGCGCCCACTCTGGCCAGACACTGCTCTCACCCCACCGTCCCCTGCTACACCCTCCCTATCTCCACTTCTTTTTTTTATTTTTAATTTTTATTGGCATATAGTTGATTTCATTACAGAGTATCGAGTGGAGTTCCCTGTGCTATACAGTAGGTCCTTATTAGTTATCTATTTTATATATAATAGTGTGTATATGTCAATCCCAATCTCTCAATTTACCCTTCCCTTCCCCCCACCCCTGGTAACCATTTCTATGTCTGTGACTCTATTTCTGTTTTTAAAATAAGTTCATTTGTACCATTTTTTTAGATTCCACATTTAAGCGATATCATATGATGTTTGTCTCTCTCTGACTTACTTCACTTATGATAATTTCTAGGTCCATGATAATCTCTAGGTCCATCCTTGTTGCTGCAAATGGCATTATTTCGTTCTTTTTTATGGCTGAGTAATATTCCATTGTGTGTAGTGTGTGTGTGTGTGTGTGTGTGTGTGTGTGTGTGT
>NC_041221.1:142712033-142721450 GCF_002837175.3 Physeter macrocephalus | reverse complement strand
ATTCTGACCAGTGTGAGGTGATACCTCATTGTAGTTTTGATTTGCATTTCTCTGATAATTAGTGATGTTGAGCATCTTTTCATGTGTCTGTTAGCCATCTCTATGTCTTCTTTGGAGAATGTCTGTTTAGATCTTCTGCTCATTTTTGATTGGGTTGTTTGTTTTTTTGACATAGAGCTGCATGAGCTGTTTGTATATTTTGGAGATCCCTTGTCAGTCACTTCATTTGCAAATATTTTCTCCCTTTCTGTGGGTTGTCATTTTGATTTGTTTATGGTTTCCTTTGCTGTGCAGAAGCTTTTAAGTTTAATTAGGTCCCATTTTTTAATTATTTTTTTTATTTTCATTACTCTAGGAGGTGGATCAAAAAAGATATTGCTGCGATTAATGTCAAAGTGTGTTCTGCCTATGTTTTCCTCTAAAAGTTTTGTCGTGTCCAGCCTTATATTTAGGACTTTAATCCATTTTGAGTTTATTTTTGTGTTTGGTGTTAGGGAGTGTTCTAATTTCATTCTTTTACATGGAACTGTCCAGTTTTCCCAGCACCACTTATTGACGAGACTGTCTTTTCTCCATTGTATATCCTTGTATCCTTTGTTGTAGATTAGTTGACCATAAGTGGGTGGGTTTATCTCGGGGCTGATCTCCACTTTTGAGAAGCCCAGTAAAGCAACACAGCTGGGAAGCTGTAGTTCTGAGGTTTGGATCCAGGGCGTCTAGCTGCAGATCTTCCAGGCTTTTAACCTCTGTGCAGCACTGCATTCTCAGTTTGTAGAGACAGGGGAGTGGTACTCTGAGAGGTTCGTGCTCCCCTTGACTCCCGGGGACTTTTTTTTGCAGCTGGAAGCTGAGGCTGTGTTCCGTGCCATCACCATCGCCAGCCAAACCAACTGTCCTCTCTACGTCACGAAGGTCATGAGTAAGAGCGCAGCCGACCTCATCTCGCAAGCCAGGAAAAAAGGTGATTTGTGCTCCGAAGATCTCAGAGCCCCTAACAAGCCATGTGGCTCCTTTCCCTTGGCTGTCCTGTATAAATGGTGCCTATTTTGCTCATTGCCTTGCTCTCAGGGAAGCCCCTCATCCTTGTTAGCCCATTGGATCCTTTCTGTATCCTGTGTGGATGGCAGGATCCCAGATTTCTTCTACTTGGCAGATGAGTAAACTGAGGCTCAGGAAGGGTAAGTGGTCTGCCTGAGATGACACAGCTTGAATCAGTTCTTTGGAGAATTGGTGCATCTCTTTTCCTCCCTGTGATCTTTCACTGTCAGTTCATGTTATCTGAACTTTATAAATGGACATATTAATGAAGATTATATTTGGTGCAGCAGTCAAAGACCCTACTCAAATGGACTTAAACGAGTAAATTATTGGTTGAGGGTGTTTCAGGCATGGCTGGATCAAGGGGTTTAAACACTGATATTAGGGCTCTATCACTGTTATTCCTTTGTGGACTCTGCTTTCCTCTCTTTTCAGTATGAACAAGGACAAGAATAAATGCTAAGAGCTGCTTTTGTCCTCCACACTTGGTGGGGGCATGGTGAGGGAGTAGAGAACATCTTTTCCAATAGCTCAAGCAAAAGTCCCCAAGAACACTGCCATTGCCTTGGCTTGGGTCGTGGGCTCATCTCTGAACCAATATCTGCTCCAGAGATGGTGTAATTGATTGGCCAGGGTTGAGGGCAGAGTACAGGGAGGAGGTCCCACCCCCTGTGCCACGCAGGGTAGCACAGGTTATTTCAGAGAAGGCGTTGAATGGGTCTCCAAAGGATGTCCAGCGGTGTGGCCTTCATGACCCAGCTCTGTCCCCATGGCCTTCTGACTTACGCTTCTTTTCTCCACAGCTGTTAACTCGGCTTCCTTTGCCCACCTCATGCTAAGCTCAAGTTTACCCTCATTTCAAAACTTGCTTTCCTGCTTTCCGTTCTTGTCCTCAGTGACACACTAATGGGCTCACTTGTGAACAGAGTGTGGTTGAGACGCGGGAGCCGTAGGGCTCTGCGTTTGGTTGGGAGGGAGGCTCTCCTAGGCCCGGCTGTACGATTGTGACTGCCGTGTGCCAGTGGGACCAAGCTGAATGATTCATCTACCAAACCCAGAACTGGTCTGTAAAACAACGCATGTGAGTGACTGGGGCGGCTAAAAATAGTTCCAGCTGACTGATGGCCGAGTGTTTGGCTGCCTGGCCTTCTGGCAAACGGGACCCTTTTCTTACGGGAGGGGAATCTCTAATTGCCCTGACAGCCTTTCTAGCTGGCTGATTCTGGGGCACCACCTGCCTTACCCTGCTCACGGGAAGCCTGCTGTTTTCTCGCTCAGCTTTTAAGTGTCTCCATATGATATGGCCTGGCTGCTTCACTGGGTATGAGTCATCAGGACAGAACCACGAAAGAAGCCCAGTGCTGCTTACCCGTTCTTGGAGAAGGGAAAGAGGAAAAGAAAAGTGCACGGGGATACCTCCACTCCTCTCCCCATGGCCACCTACTATCCTCACCCTCTCATGCCTCCTGCTGATGGCCACATCCTGCTTGGGACCCATTCTCGGATGACCTGGGGGCTTCAAAGACAGTGTGTTTCAATTATGTGCTGGGTCTTATTTTAAATTCCACGTAGAAAAATTCCTCACCCTTAGCCTTCTGGCTCGTGACTGTCTGGCAAGGAGAACTAGTACAGCTGTGTCTCCAGGGTGGAAGGGAGGCATTATTTTAGTGATGAAAAACGGGCTGCTGAGATGGAAGCCAATAAACATCTCATGAACCGTCATTCTCAGGGAAGGAGTCAAGAGCATTCAGAGCAGGAAGACAGTGTATGGCAGGGTTCACTCTTCCCTCTGGACCAGGGGACTGTTTAAGCCCTAGGGCGTTTAATCCCCAAGTGCTCTTCAGCGTCTCTGCACGGCTGCTCAGAATCAACATTAGGCATTTCAGTTTAATGAGGACCAACTGTATGCCCTGCATTGAGGGAAATACTTTAAATGTATTATTATGTAGAATTCACAAAGCCGAATTCACCAGGAGAAACTGGCATTTATTATCACCATTTTTCAGATGAGGAAATTGAAGCACATCTTGTCCAGAATCTCCCAGCTTGGAGAGCTAGTCTCCAAATCCAATTGTGTCAATAATATAATTGCAATCTCTACTTACTTTAGTCTTCCATCTAAAGAGTCCACAGGGAGAGGTCTTCTACTTTTAAGGTTGTATTTCTCTTAATAGTACTTGAATGCTTGCCTTGACTTTCATTTCTTTGTAGTCCCATATGCTTTAGTCTGGTAAATAGTTTTGGAGAGTCCTTGAAATTCTCTTTAGTCCTGTGTGGATCCTTTTCACTGCCGCCCCAAAGAGCAGGGCTGTCCTATATGAATCATTGCCATTGCTTCCTTCTTTTGCCCATGGCAGACATCACAAATCAATCATGAGCCTTTTCTAGTAAGACCAGAAGCATATTTAGAATTCTTCCCAGCACAGAAATCCAGGCAACTAAGACCAATTGATTGGAGTTGAAGCAAGGCAAAACCTGTAATCCTAGCCATACAGCCTTCTTAAACTTCCACCTTGTGGGGAACTTGAATGTGGAAGATGGAGGACCAAACTTAAAGAAGCCAAGGGCTGCACAGGCATCATTAGCCCAAGATTCTGGCACAGAGAAACTTGGTACCAACCCACCTTCTATGAGATAGCAATTGCCTTCTGTATCACTATCCCTTCTTTCAGAAGCTCAGTTTAGATCAACGTATGTCCCAGTATCCTTCCTCCCCTCTCCTTAATTTGGACATTCCGGCCTCTCATTCTAGACACAGGGTCCGGGAAGCTAACCTCAGCTTTGCTGTGTCCCTGGTTGTTGGGTGTCCTTGAGCAAATCACTCATTGCCTTAGGTTAAGGAGTAACAAACATGATGCAAATAAGATGTATCATCCTCAGGAATTGGTTTTACTTTGTGGAACCAAAGCATGTCTTTGCGACAGCAGGATGTAGCAGTTCCCAGTGATGTGGGCACATATGGGGCTTTGGGCTTCTACAGTGTGGAAGAGTCAGAGGTGTAAAAGAAATCACATTTGCTTAGCGTCTCTTATGCGCCAGACGCTTTGCGTATGCCAAACCTTTCATTTTCACAAGGCTGAGAAGTAGACATCGTCTTATTTCATCAATTCCAGGACCTATTTATTCCACATTTTAACATTTCTGAAATGAAGATGAATCTTACAATTAATATATATATATATATTTTTTGCCTCAAATATTAATTTGCCTCAGAATTTGAGAATTGATGCTGCATCTTGCAACCAGTGGCTTCTACAGAATACAGAATCGTTCCCATTTAGAAGATAGAAGAGCAGAGGCTTAGAAAAGTGGGGGAACATGGGCTTGAACCCAGGCCTGCCTGACTCCAGAGCCTCAGCCTTGAGTAGGCTTGGGGGCTATGATTATCTAAGCCCGGCCCAGGGCAGCACATACGTTATATCACCCATTGCCTCTGTCCTACCTGTTCCAGGAAACGTGGTCTTTGGGGAGCCCATCACCGCCAGCCTGGGCACGGATGGGACCCATTACTGGAGCAAGAACTGGGCCAAGGCGGCTGCGTTTGTGACATCCCCACCTCTGAGTCCTGACCCAACCACCCCTGACTACATCAACTCCTTGCTGGCCAGGTTGGTGCAGAATGACAAGTAGTGGGCAGTGTGTGGAGGCATCTTGGGAACGATGGGATGAGGACTGGAGCCGCCCATCCATCAGCTAGACTAGAGTCTGCAGTGAGGAAAAAACATCGAGAATTCCCCTGCAGTGTTGAGCACAGATAACAGGCTCTTCCCCATCGTATTTTAAAAGATACTACAGTGATCATATTAGTAACGGTAACAGCAGTTAATACATATTGTATGTCAAGTACTAGGGTGAGATGACACGTGTGGTCTCATTGTTCCTCGTAACAACGCTGTGAGTGAGGCACTAGCATCACCATTTTACAGACTGAGCAACTGAGGGTCCGGGAGACAAAATCATTTGCCCAGTTTTGATGACCACCTAACCAAAATTACAGGGAGACTAGTTTGCTGCTGCCCTCTGTGGATAAGTCCCATCCCTCATTTGGGTCCTATTTGTTACACAAGAGGTGATCTAATCCCACCCCCTCATTTTCCAGGTAGGGTAACTGAGCCCTAGGGAGGGGAAGAAATTCACCCAAGTTCGCATAGTTGGCAAGAGGGAGAATAAGGATTCCAAACTCAAGTCATGGCGCTCCACGTGCTTAAACTAGACCCTCATTTCTGGGCCCCTGCGGTGCCTCTAGCCTCCCCATTCACATGGAGCTTTTCTCCTTTGCCAGTGGGGACCTGCAGCTCTCCGGGAGTGCCCACTGCACCTTCAGCACTGCCCAGAAGGCCATCGGGAAGGACAACTTCACAGCCATTCCCGAGGGCACCAATGGTGTGGAGGAGCGGATGTCTGTCATCTGGGACAAGGCCGTGGTAAGCATCAAGGTCATAGGAGGGCATCCAGGGCCAGATCAGAGCCTCCTGCCACTGTTCCTCTTTGCCCTGTGATGGGGGTGCTGGGGGTGCAGATGAGGCCTCATACCTGCCCAGGTGTCTCTGGAGCCAGGTGGCTCAGGTGGTTTGGGAATGTCCCTTCTAGAGTGATGAATCCTGGGGCCTGAGGTTCTGAGGAGGCCTTCTCTAGATTGTGAAGGACTAGGAACCAGAAACACAGATCATTTATCTGATGGTATGAATGATCTGTGCTTAAAATAATAGTGAATTAAACATTCTTTTTGTTCAGAGGGTTTTATTATCTCTTTTGAAAAGGTTGGATATAACCCTTTGAAATGATAAGCAAGGGGTCTGTGACTAAGACTCAAGTCATTTGCTCACCAAGGAGTGGTGTGTGGTCATCCAGGCTGTACAGGTGATTGTCTGTCAAAGTCTTCTGGCAAAGTGGCCTGGTTTTATTTTCCTTGTTTAACATCACAGAAGCTGAAAAAAAAAAAAGTCATGCAAATGAAGTCACTTCCTAAGATTTGAGTAAAATTAATAAATAACTCATTATTAAGTTGATCACTTCCCTCTGTTTTATTTTTAAAACCCTAAAAACACTCATTTCAGAGCCAAATAGAATACATATCTACACAGTGTAATCCAAGTTTCCCTTTTCTTGGCTCGCAGGAAGCTCAAAACTAGATTTTAAACTAAATTCTTCTTTCCTTACCCAAGTTGTTTTGTGAAGGGGGAAAGTATAAATATTTTTTGTCTCTTCTCTTACAAACTTAATTTTTTTTGGTCTTTCTTTTTTACATTGTTATCTATTTATGAATGTGTGTATGTATTTATCTTGGCACTATCTGGAACTGTTAAAAAATAATATATATTTTAAAATTACCAACATGATACATGCTCAATAAAGAACACTTGGAAACTACAGAAAAGTACACACATGAAAGAAAACAAAACTCACTTATAATCCCACAACCCAGGGATAACCATTGTTATCATTTGGGTGAGGTTCTTCCGTATTTATCTTGTGCCCATGCAAATACAAACATATTATCTGAGATCTGGGCTCATAATTACATTTGTTTTTACTGTGAACTCTCTGTAATCCTTTTTGGAGTTAGAAGGGATAAATAAGTATGTAAATGTATGTACATGTCCAGAAAAAAATGCATACTTCCAGAGCAGTCACTTCCATCTTCTTTATCTTTCTTTTTTTTTGGGGGGGGAAGGATAAGTGTTAGCTCTTCTCTAAATGTTTGATAGAATTCACCTGTGAAGCCATCTGGTCCTGGGCTTTTGTTTGTTGGAAGATTTTTGATCACAGTTTCAATTTCATTACTTGTGATTGGTCTGTTCATATTTTCTATTTCTTCCTGGTTCAGTCTTAGAAGGTTATACCTTTCTAAGAATTGGTCCATTTCTTCCAGGTTGTCCAATTTATTGGCATAGAGTTGCTTGTACTAGTCTCTTGGGATGCTTTGTATTTCTGCAGTGTCTGTTGTAACTTCTCATTTTTCATTTTGTCTGTAGGTATTTTTTGATTTCCTCTTTGATTTCTTCAGTGATCTGTCGGTTATTTAGTAAGGTATTGTTTAGCCTCCATGTGTTTTGTGTTTTTTACGTTTTTTTCCCTGTAATTGATTTCTAATCTCATAGTGTTGTGGTCGGAAAAGATGCTTGACATGATTTCAATTTTCTTAAATTTACCAAGGCTTGATTTGTGACCCAAGATGTGATCTATCGTGGAGAATGTTCCCTGTGAACTTGATAAGAAAGTGTAATCTGCTGTTTTCAGATGGAATGTCCTATAAATATCAATTAAATCTATCTGGTCTGTTGTGTCATTTAAAGCTTGTGTTTCCTTATTAAGTTTTCTGTCTGGATGATCTGTCCACTGGTGTAGGTGAGGTGTTAAAATCTTGTGTTTCCCACTTAGAGAAGTTCCTTTAGCATTTGTTGTAGAGCTGGTTTGGTGGTGCTGAATTCTCTTAGCTTTTGCTTGTCTGTAAAGCTTTTGATTTCTCCATTGAATCTGAATGAGATCATTGACTGTTAGAGTAATCTTGGTTGTAGGTTTTCCCCTTTCATCACTTTAAATATATTGTGCCCCCACTATTATTGTGTTACTGTCTATTTCCTCTTTCATAGCTGTTAGCATTTGCCTTATGTATTGAGGTGATCCTGTGTTGGGTGCATACATATTTATAATTGTTATATCTTCTTCTTGGATTGGTCCCTTGATCATTATGTAGTGTCCTTCCTTGTCTCTTGTAACATTGCTTCCTGGACTTGGGTGGCTCTTTCCTTTCCCATGTTAGGGAAGTTTTCAACCATAATCTCTTCAAATATTTTCTCAGGTCCTTTCTCTCTCTTCTCCTTCTGAGACCCCTATAATGTGAATGTTTGTGCATTTAATGTTGTCCCAGAGGTCTCTCAGGCTGTCTTCATATCTTTTCATTCTTTTTTCTTTCTTCTGTTCCATGGCAGTGAATTCCACCATTCTGTCTTCCAGGTCACTTCTCCGTTCTTCTGCCTCAGTTATTCTGCTATTGATTCCTTCTAGTGTATTTTTCATTTCAGTTACTCTATTGTTCATCTCTGTTTGTTTGTTCTTTAATTCTTCTAGATCTTTGTTAAACATTTCTTGCATCTTCTCGATCTTTGCCTCCATCCTTTTTCCGAGGTCCTGGATCATCTTCACTGTCATTATTCTGAATTCTATTTCTGGAAGGTTGCCTATCTCCACTTCATTTATTTGTTTTTCTGGGGTTTTATCTTGTTCCTTCATCTGGTCCATAGTCCTCTGCCTTTTTGTTTTGTCTGTCTTTCTGTGAATGTGGTTTTTGTTTCACAGGCTGCAGGATTGTAGTTCTTCTTCGTCACTTCCATCTTAAGCCATGCATTTAACCATTTTCCCTGGGTGATGGTGACAGCCCCACTGATTCTGTAGCTTGCTGGGTGGACTTCTGTGCTCACCACCTCAGAGGTCCCTCTTTGTATATGTGGGCCTTTGTGGTCCCCCTGCTCTGAGCTCAGAAGCCCTAGATGGACCATTTTGTGTGTGTACGTTTCAACAGGCCACGGGGAAAATGGATGAAAACCAGTTCGTGGCCGTGACAAGCACAAATGCTGCCAAGATCTTCAACCTGTATCCCCGCAAGGGAAGAATATCTGTGGGCTCTGACAGCGACCTGGTGATCTGGGATCCAGATGCTGTCAAGATCGTCTCTGCCAAGAACCACCAGTCGGTAAGACCTGAGCAGGTGGGAGTGGAGCAGAGTGGGGAATGTGGGCAGGGAACGTCGTTGTGAGAGGCGTGTGTTTGTGGTGAACCAGGATAGTCAGGCAGGCACGTGTTGCAATCACAAACCATCCCCAATTCCTAGGGACTTAAAACCTCAACAGTTTCTTTCTCACTCCTGCTTTCCAAAATGGGTCGGCAAAGGAGAGGGGCTCTGCCATCACAGTCACTCAGGGTTGGGGGCTGGTAGAGGCACCAACTCTGCACGTGCTATGATTGCTGAGGTCGGGGACCAAGACATGGCCCTGAAAGCTTTTCCGAGATAGCACTTCCTCTCACCCTGCACTGGCCAGAGCCAGGCCAGAGGCCATACTTTTCTCCAGGAGGTCAGGAAGTACAAGGATACCTTGTGCCTAGAAGGAGAAAGAATGGGAAAAAAATTGGTGAACAGCTCTGATGACTTCCTCATGAGGAGTTCCATGTGAAAGATGAAAGTGAAAGCCCGGTACCTAACAGAAAGGGTTTCAAAAATACAGTGCTTGTTAGTAAAAAGTATTTTTCAAGCACTTATGTTTCAGGCACTGTGCTTTTTTTTTTTTTTTTTTTTTTTTTGGGGGACGCGGGGCCTCCACTGTTTCGGGCCCCTCCCGTTGCGGAGCAGAGGCTCCGGACGCACAGGCTCAGCGGCCATGG
>NC_041221.1:142676271-142711881 GCF_002837175.3 Physeter macrocephalus | reverse complement strand
CCCCATTGCGGAGCACAGGCTCCGGACGCGCAGGCTCAGCGGCCATGGCTCACGGGCCCAGCCGCTCCATGGCATGTGGGATCCTCCCGGACTGGGGCACGAAACCGTGTCCCCTGCATCGGCAGGCGGACTCTCAACCACTGCGCCACCAGGGAAGCCCCAGGCACTGTGCTTTTAATTTGTTGAATCTTTGTAACAGTCTTCTTCAGGTAGGCACTATTATTAAGGAAGTGGAGATGCAGAGATTAAATAATTTATGCAGCAAGTAAATGGTGAAGCTAGGATTCAAACCCAGATAACTTGACTCCAAACTGATATCCTTAACCACTTTTCAATAATGCCTTGCACTTACTGAATAAATGAAGGAGGTAGGGAGGGAAGAAGCCCATTTTGGGTGGTAGTGGCCTTTGCTTCAACATTGTGTCATATTACGTTGTTTAATTTTGAGCTAGTGAGGATTTAAGGGTCATGTAACCCATCTACCCAGTACAAGATGGCAAATACACTGTCTCTGGTAGTTATCCACCTTCTCTTCGAACACTGCCAGTGACAAAAATTTTCTTCCACATGAGGACCTTACTTAAAATTGGATGCTTCTCTTCGCTAGGAAGCCCATTCTTAGCAAGCATCTGTCTCCCGAGGCCTCCACCCACTAAAAGCTTGCAGATGCTTTGTAAGCTGTTCCTGGCTTACCTGGTGAATCAGTTCCTAGTGATGCTGAAGGCAGGATCCCAAGCACAGGAGAACCGTGTTCCTCTTTCTGTCCTTACTGCACCCATAACCAAGGCTTTGTCCCTCGCCCCTGTCTCTAGGCTGCAGAGTACAACATCTTTGAAGGGATGGAGCTGCGCGGGGCTCCTCTGGTGGTCATCTGCCAGGGCAAGATCATGCTGGAAGATGGCAACCTGCACGTGACCCAGGGGGCTGGCCGCTTCATTCCCTGCAGCCCCTTCTCGGACTATGTCTACAAGCGCATTAAAGCCCGGAGGAAGGTGAGAAGCAGGCAAAGCCCAGAGGTGGGGGGGATGGGCTCTGTGTCCCATTCAGCACAGGGACAGGAACCATGAGATGGGGAGGGGTTTGTGTGCTCTAGATCCTCCCAGAGAAATTCACAGCAACCATCTCTTCTCGAAGGACCATTGCACAGATTTAATGGACTATAAAAGGGGGTTTCAAAAACTTTCTTGGCTAAAGAAAGCTTTTTTGCAAACGATTTCCCCCCATTTTTAGAGGGCTCTTCCTTAAAGTATTTAAACATTTTAATAATTCAAAATAAAGTCTGTATCTATTTTTTGTTAATAATTTACTCTTCAAGGCTTACAAAGAGTACCAGCAGTCCACCCCCACCCCTCCTGGTTCCATCCCACATCTGTCTGATGCTGCACCATTGGGGCAAATGTTTATAACTCTTTTAGCAAGTTCTGTGGTTCGTATACAATCTTATTTATGTCCCTGATTTCACAGATAAATAGGTAGATGCATACACAGCCATATGGGTACATGTTTATGTACATGTCTGCCTACCTCCCTACACGTTACAGACAGAGTAGCTCTAGCTGATGGAGGGGTGCGGCCCAGAACTCTGTCTTTTCAGCGCCCTCTCGTATCCCCACACTCATCTCCAGGTCGCCTTCCTGTAGGGAAACCTTAGGGCTCCTCAAAACAGGGTTTGACCAGCTCTGGGATTGTGGGATAGGAGCCATGGTACTGACCTTGTCTGTTAGACAGGATAAAGTCATCTGTGCACATGGGATGGGGGAGATGGTGGGGAGAGGAGGAGGAAGGGGGGCGTTCCCTTTGTAAGTCACTGGGGGCCAGGCCAGAGGAAACGGGACCATGCCACCTCTGTGCATGGACCCACCCCAGGGGTTTCCAACTTTTCTGCAGAGTACGTTGCCTGGGAAACAGGCTCCGGAGGGGAGATTTTCACGCAGGAGTTTTCCTGGGTGTTGCTTTCAGGATCACCCCTTGTGGCAAAATGAAGGAAGCAGAACAAGGCAGAGGGAGAAGTCAGGCTGGGATGCAGCTGTAACCAAAGCTGGGCTGGTCCTTGAAAGGGGTCTGGGCCTTATATTCACTCCCTCCGTACCCCCGCCCCTCCCAACCTACAAACCAGTATGGGATGTGGGCTGCCCCGGAGCAGAGGGTGGGGCTTTGGGCCTAGCGGTTCTCTTCATCTGAGGGCAGTTCTTGGGTGGGTCTCCACTGAGCCCTTCCTATTGCCAGCACCCGCACCAGCAGGGAGAATGAGTCTTCAGTCGTGGTGACACTGGGGCGGGGCCTTGGGGACAGGAAATGGGTGCGCACTGCAGTACCTCTTAGAGAGAGAATCACAGAAACTCAATATGTAAGTGCCCTGCCCGACTCCCAGACCCCAGTAAGTGGTCGTCGAGCCTCTGGGTGGATGTTTGCAACACAGGGGGCCTTCCCATCTCATGAGGCAGCTGCCCACCCCTGCCTGTGAGAACCAACTTCTTTTTTTTGTCTGTTTTTGTTTTCAATTTTAATGTCTTATTGGAAGGGGAACAGATAATCCAGTCAGTTATAAAATCAAAAATAGAGGATTCTAGAATTATGATGGAGACATAAACATAAATTGAAATAAATTATCCAGAATTCTGAGAAGGCTTCTTTGTGCAAATAGCCCCAGCATGATCTTGGTTGTCCAGTTACTGAGCTCATATTTGGGAAGTTCCTTGTAGTTTCAGATGTAGGGTTACCGAGGCAGTTGTTGAGTAGAAGCCAGAGAGAATCCATATCCTCCAGAGCCCAATGGGTGGCAGCAGCCATATCCATGGCCTCCATAGGAGAACGAACTTCGTTCTTCTGGGCTCCAGTCTACCTCCCTGCAGCCGACCAAGCTCAGTTCTGCTCCAGGCACCTGCACAGAATGAGTTAAACCCATCTGAGCACCTGTGTGTTCCCAAGGTCATCTGTCCTTCGGTCTAAATATCCCTGCAGCTTTCCGCTGTTCATTCGTGACAGCGCTCTAAATCCCTTTAATTCTTCTCTCTGTATGAGTGATATTTTAAAGGTAGCTAGTATGGAGTAAAATTCCACACTCCAGTTTTGGCCTGATAGAGAAGAGAATGAAACTCAAACGTCCTAGGTATCAGCTTTGTATTTCCATGAATGTGACTTAGCCTCTGGACCCCAAGAGATGTTAATGAAATACAGTTATTGGTCAAGGTTTGGGGGGAGTCCAGATATAGTCATCATCTCACCTGAATCATTAACATCTGCAAATTTGGTGAGCTTTGCCTCTGCACCCGCACCTGAGTCACTGACAGAGGAGAGGGAAGCCTCTGTGGCCGGCGTCCTTGGAGTCTTACAACGAGCTGTCCTGTGATGTCAGCTGTCAGCGTGTTCTCATTGCCTCACCTCTGGGCAATGATAAGAAACAGGCAGAGGTTGTGCGCCGGCCATTCTGCTGCCTTGGGTGGTCTTGCAGTGTTTGCATAATAGACTGTGAGCACCTTTGGGGGAGGCGCCCTGTTTCATGTGACCGTGAGCTCTGGATCCACCACACCTGGCCTCTGCTGATGTTGCTGGCGGGTTCCACGGTCCCAGGGCAAGTGCTGTGGGACCACAGCCAGAGGCCGGGGGGTCAGACCCACTGAATGAGGACAGTCATTTCAAGGCTGCTGCTTTTGATCTGTGCTGAGGAGCGTGAGGACGGAGCTCCCGTGCGGTCCTTGCCAGCACTTATGACCTTATCTCAAACTGCTACCCTTCCCACTGGCTCTGCTCCGGCCGCATGGGTGGTTCTTCTGTTTGATGACGTTCCCTCTGTCAGTTCCTCTGCTGAGAACACTGCCACCCACACCTCCCCCAGCCTCCTCCCTCCCTCCCTCCCTCCACCCTGGCCCCACCAACAAGCTCCTTTGGTCCTTAAGATAGAAGCGCATCTGTTCAGAGAGGCCTTCACCCACCACCTCCATGGTCACTCTGTCACAACACCCCACATTATTTATTTTATACTGCTTCTCCTTTCCTTAAAATAACCTTTTAATTTTTTTTCCAGTTTTATCGAGATATAATTGACTTGGGCAGCACAAACATAAGTTTGAGGTGTACAGCATAATGGTTTGACTTGCACACACCATGGAATGATGACCACAATAAGTTTAGTGGACATCCATCATCTCATATAGACACAAAATTAAAGAAATAGAAAAAAGATTTTTTTCCTTGTGATGAAAACTCTTAGGATTTGAGTTATAGCGTACAGCAGTGTTAAATATCTTTATCATGTTGTACATTGCATCCCTAGTAAAAATAACACGATTATTACTTTCTGGCTCTCACTACATGCACTTAATTCACTGCCACCTCTGTGCTGCCTAGAACACACCCTTAACTGTTGAGAGAATAAACTTTGGTGCCCGCTTTCTCTGCTGCAGATGGCGGACCTGCACGCAGTGCCCAGGGGCATGTATGACGGGCCGGTGTTCGACCTGACCACCACGCCCAAGGGGGGGACCCCCGCCGGCTCCACCCGGGGCTCTCCCACGCGGCCCAACCCGCCTGTGAGGAACCTCCATCAGTCCGGATTTAGCCTGTCAGGTGAGTCGGAGAATCTGATGGCGCAGGTAGTGAAACGGGGAGGTCGGAAGGGGGAGGGGAAGCTCAGCGCTGCGAGGTTAGCTGTGATGCCGGGAGCTAACCCAGATTGTCTTCTAGGGAGACGGTCACTGGGCCGCAAGCTGGGAGGTTTGCTGAACCAAAGAGAAGTCCTGGTGGGAAAGAAAGCCAGGGCTCAGCCAGGTTAAAGATCAGGTTTAAGTGATGGCCAATTCTGCTTAGAGATCACACCTGGAGGGGCGGGGCCTGGGCGGGGCCGGGATGGTTTCCTTATGAATTGAGCGTGATTTTCTGTGTTAGACAGAGAGCCCTGCAGTATGCTTTGTTTCCTTTGTTTGCCCAGGTTACCAGATAGCTCAGATTATTTTTATGCTCAAATTGCAGTAGCTTCTTCTAATCTAGGATTTTAATTCTATTCTCCCCTTCCTTGTCATGATAATAATGCTAGCAATTACTGAACATTTGCCATGGCTTAGCTGTATCATGAATCTTTAAGAACTATGATATTCATAGAAAATATTCAATTGCTCAATAACCAGTAGTCTTAAAATGGGGAAAAATAAGTGTAGATTTGCATCACTATGTTGAAAATTGTAAAGTGAGGGAAATGAGATGACAAAAAAGGAAAGAGACATATAAAGGGACAGTAACTGTGTGGGGAAGGAAGAGGAGGAAGAAGTGGGAGAAAGAGGAAGATAGGGAGGAAAAGACATAACAGGGCCATAGGGGAGGAAGATAAAGGAAAAGTGCTAAAAGTAAACGTGATGTTGTCAGAGATCACGTATGCTAGTTGCCAGAAATTTTTCAGTGTTTTTGCCATTTTTCGTTGCTCCCTGGCCACCGTCACCGGTAAACTTTTTTTGGCTCCTTTCTGAAAGGATATGAGTGCATATCATATCAGTGTTTCCCTTTTTTTGGCTCCTTTCGGAAAGGACATGAGTGCATATCATATCAGTGTTTCCTTTTAGCTGTGGCCCCAGGCCAGACTATCACCACTGCAAGCTGTGAGACACTGGGCGGGTTGCCTAACCTCTCACAGCCTCAGTCACCTCCTCTGTAAAATGAGGTAATAACAGTACCTGCCTCAAGGGTAGTGGTGAGGACTGAATGAAATGATCTGACGAGTATTTCAAACGTTGCTTGTCAAAATGAATGTGAGCATCTATTTTTCATATCATTCCCGTTCTTTTTATTATCATTGTTATGATGCCGAGGGTCCGACGAAATCCAGTAAGACCCTGGCTTTTCCTGGCAAAGGCTTGTTTTCAGGATGGTGGGTATGAAAAGCCTGGAATAGCTGTGACAGACTGGAATGGAAGTTTCTTGGGAGATGAGGAAGGCATTTAATATGTTACACTCTTCAGATTAATCCATTTTCTCTCTTGTCCACACCCCCCTGTCTCTCTCCCTTTTTAATCCCTGGGAATTTATTGCCACCTGCAGGCACCCAAGTGGATGAGGGGGTCCGCTCGGCCAGCAAGCGCATCGTGGCGCCCCCTGGAGGCCGTTCTAACATCACATCCCTGAGTTAAGCGACCCCTCCCCCAAAGAGAGGGGCAGAAGCAAGAAGCGATTCTTTTGAAGCCAAAATGGTACACCAATATTTAAGAAGGAAAGTGAATCCAAACAGTTTCGATCTAAAGAATCAATAAGCCTCAAGCCTTATGTTTCTCCAATGTTAACGCTCGCTTGCCTAGCTTTACGAATATTGCTTTGTTTTCTGTTTCTGCATAGCCTTGATTTGTTGGACGCCTCTACCCCCCATTTACATGCATGCAATCAGGCCACTAAGGTAAAAGCATCTGCTATATAGTGTTGAGAGCGTGTGTAGTGCTGCATCTTACGACAAGGGGACAGACAAAGCTGGGACGTCAGGAAAATGAACAAAAGGGACGCCAGTTATTTGGGGTGAGTGGGTGGTGGGAGCCCAGAGCAAGGCAGAGGGCTCAGAGGGACTGGGGTAGGGTGTGTATGGGGGAGGCGGGTGGGTGAGCATAAGGGGTCTTGTGTATTGTGTTGATGAAGTACGTTGATTTCCACGGAAGATGGCCACTCGGGGCAGCTGTCACGCCATCACGGCCCCCTGGGGTCTGCGGAGAAGGCAGGCAGTCTTCGGGTTCTGGACTTTGTCACATCCCCTCCTAGTAGATTTTATCCTTTGGAACATTTTATTAAAACACCAAAACACCAAAACCCAACCATTGCTTCCACCTGCTTTGGTCGTGCCGGTGTTTGGTCGGGCCTTTTTCTCACTGTTGCTTTCAAATTCTTCTCTTTCCTGGGTTGGGAAGGAAGAGGGGAGAGAGGAAAGGACCTTTCTCTTCCTCTTGCCCTCCCTGCCTCTTTGGTGCTCTTAAAAGGCAGCAGCTGAGAGCACAGCACAGGCCCTGGGGGGAGGGCAGCCACGCTTAAATAGCGCCTCCCTCTAAACACGTGTTGGAGCTCACCTCTCACGGCTCTTTGCAAACCGAGGCAAGCAGGGGGCTTCTCGAGTTAGGACTGGAGCTGAGATGGGCTTCTCTTGCCAGGGGTGAGTGATTCTCTTGATCTCCTAAGATCCAGGCACATCCATGATTGAATATGATTTGTCATTATTGTTAAAAATTTGTTTGCTTAGATGTTCCCTAGCTTTTATTATTAATAGGGAGTCTCGGCTCTTATGGGAGGCCAGCAGGGCTGTGGGAAAGCCAGTCTGGAGAGGAAGGAGCACGCTCTGTGGCCGTGGTTCTCTTTGTCAATTCTGAACCATCTCTTACCCCTTCCGTTAGCATATCCTTTAGGGGAACTTTCTGTTTTAGTACCAGAATCTCCTAGTGAGTGGAAGTGACATGACACGTAAAGGAAATTAGCATAAAGCATTAGCAGCCACCTTGTCTGTCAGACATGAATGTCCAATTCCCTATCGTGCCACTTCTGAAAATTCAGTTTTGGAGCAAGTTCTGTGAGCCCAGTGAGAATCTGTAGAACCAGGAGGCCCATATGCAGGAAAAATAGATTCAACCTGGGATCAGACTTCGGTGCTCAGGGGATCCAGCTGGTAGATCCCGCAACTCTGTGTACTAAGTACTTTCAAGAAAAGAGCAGGCCTCGAGCACCTTTCAGGTGCTTAGGAGAAGCCATTATCTCTTCAGGTTTTAATAAGACCAGAGAACAGGGGACACGTGGCTAAAAAGGAATTTGGAAATAGCCAAGGAAGAGGATTTCCCTAGCAAGCTACTTTCTGTTCTAATCATGAAAAAGATGATTTCCCTTCATAAAAGGAGTCTTGCTGTTTTTAAGGCTTTTTCACGGTGCCTTTATTTTAAGGGAAACGTAAGCGAAGGGGAGGATGTAGCTCTTGATTTATAACTCAAAGATTTGGGGGCCTGTGGTACAGCAGAACTCAGAATGACAGTTTTGCAAGCAGAGGAGCTAGTCAGATCTGAAGCATCTGTATATATGCCTCATTGGCTGGGCTGGGCTTTAGGATACGTTGCAGTACCAGCTATAACCACCAGATGGAGGAAAAGACACGTATATGACTAGTCCGAGCATCCACTTGTGTGCCCTCTGCAGCTCTTACTGCTTTGCTGAGTCCAACTCATCCTCCCCATGACTTCTCTGTGCTTTGAAAGATAAATCTTTCATGGCCAAGTTGGTTGCACTTGGGACTTCTGAATGAAGCACTCAAGCAGAACTTTATATTCTACACAAGTTTCCTATGCTGTAGGAACAACCCCTGTATGCCTTCACAATGGGCAACAGTATCTGAGGAAGTCTCCCTGTCTTCACGTACTAGTAGTAACTTTCCAAGCATAGAAAGTTCTGAGAATTCCAAGAAAACTCCCACCGTATTCTTGACTTTGATTTCTGATGCCTTGTTACTTAAGTTAAAATTTATATTCAAATGTGCCCTGTTCTATGAGACCCGTTAAAGAGCCCTGTCCTAAGGGTTTAGGAAGAGAACATGGCGGTGAGTCACAGCCCTCTCAGAATTCCCTGGCATCTCATCCGCGTGTGGAAGGCCATGCCGGGTCTTCCGTCTCTCCCAAGCTTTCTTTTGCTGTCTCATCTCTTGGCCTGGCCCCTCTCTAAGGGGGGGATGGCAGTCACCTGGGCTTCTCTCTGGGACGGCCACCATCTTGGGTAGTTGAGAAGGTATTACTAGAACTGTTAAATCACCTGCCCCACTAGAGATATTTCCTCTAGGTTTTCTAAAGATGGTAGTGTTGTAGTTATCCCGAGAACGGGCTTCTTCAAAGTCCAGTCATCCTATGGCCTTTTTCTTCATGACTCCACGCAGAGAGTCATGCTGTGTTCCACAGGCCTCAATCCCAAGCCTGCACTTGGGCTCCCCCTGAGAAATCTTCCCAGAAGCTTCCTGCCACAGCTTCTCAGGCCTTCTCCCCTGGAAAACTCCAGCTCGAGTCCCAGTGTACACATGGGCTGTCCTGAGCAGCCAGCATCCCTTTTAAGTTCCCTCTTTGGAAATGGTGTGTGGGTGTTCAGTTGTGTCTGGTGACTATGGACAGACAGTAAATCTCCCTGTGATCTGTGGTAGCTGTGAGGCAGCTCTGGAACGCGAAGAGCTGTTTGCTTTGAACCGTGAAGAAAACTGTGTTTTGAGTTTAGCTGAGATTAAGAAAAAAAAGTTCATCAAGTGACTGTTAATGTAAACCTGGTTATTAAAATAACTATAAAATCGCAGCTGTCGTTGTGTAGCCTTCTTCTGTGTGTGTCATGCCGGTCGACCTAAAGTGTGACAACTGCACCATAGAACTGACAGGGTTAGTAAGAGGGCACATCTGATGTAAACCCTGAGAAAATTTGGGAGTTTCTCTCTTTTCAGTTGAGCTTGAGGTTTTGTTTTGGCCACAGAGTTAGATGGCCATTATTAAAACTTTGGGGAATAACTAATTTTTTTTAATGTTCATCAAATGTAGCATTAATGTACAAGGCCATTTGGGATAAATCTAGCTGAGTACAGAACAGATCCTGAAAAGTTTTGTTTGTTTTGGGTTTTTTGTTTGTTTGTTTAGGTCATCCCCTTAAAGCATTTTCTGCTTCTTTCTAGAAGCTTGGACTTTGAGAAAATTCAAACAAAGCATGTTTCAAAGTATATTCTTTAGCAGACTGTTCCCAAGGTGTCTAATGAGTGTGGGGAAAGGATTGTTTACTATAATAATCTGAGAGATTTCAAGTACATATCATCAAGTTAAAGGCTCTGAGAAATTTTATGTCTTTCAAAATTTGTCCACCTTCTATATCATCTTTTATGCTCTGCCAAACCTGTTATACTAAACCCTTTTGGGAAAACACTCCTGGATCCAATTAGAATTTATGCAGGGCATTTTTCATTGCAAATGTTAGACGTGTATAGGCAAAGAAAAATTTTTGGAAAGGGTTTTTTAAAGTCTGGTGTAACTGAAAACTTCAGGGATAGATTTGGGTAGATTGAAGCATAGCTGGATGGAGAATATTGTTTCTCTCCATCTCTTAGCCCTGCTTGCCTTTAGTAAGTGCTTCATTCTTAGGAAAGCACTTTCCGTGTGGGAGCAAAACTGACCATCAGCGCCTCCAAGTTTGCATTTTTTACCTGCTTAAGAGATTTTGGTGGGGGGGGCGCGGAGAGGTTCTCTCCGTAGTGCCAGCCAAGGAGGCTGATTCTGATTGGTCCGGCTTGGTCACGTGTTCACCATTGACCTCGGCACTGTGGCCTGGAGACTGGGACTGATTGGCCACACCTCGTAACACACCCGGCCCCTGAACCACCTAAACCACGTGGACTCTCCATAACTCGAAGAAAATCAATTTGTGATCCCAGAAGAGGAGGGCATGGATGCTAGGCAGATAAACACAGCAGGTGGCCACGGCAGCATTCTCAAGCCTGCAGGGCACGACTGTTTTCTCAGCACAGTATCTGTGTTTAGGCTGGGGCAGGTGCGGGAGAGGATCAGGGGATGGTAATTCCTGGTGAATTGCTTTTATGTGTGATGAACCCCCCTTGGTTTGGCAGAACAATGCCGTCCCTACAGGAGCTCAGAAACCACGTCAGAAGCTACTCTGAGCATATAAGGAATTATTTCAGTTTGACGTTCAAGGTTTGATGACTAAGAAGCTTTTGCCCGTAGTTGCATTTTGTGGCTTGAACTCAGGACTGGTGAAACACCTCTCCCTGCTCATGACCAGGGCAGCAGCTGAGCTCTGCTTAGGATAAGCTTGGGTGTAAAGGGCAGGGTCAGTGCTTAAAATGATCTCAGCCTGCAGGGCTCTAAAAGGGATGAAGCAGGTTTTTCTGTTTTTGTTTTTTTAAGTTAGTGCAATTCACACATTGACTTTCACACCTCTGCGGACTGGAGGTATTCAGGGCTGAGTCACATCCACCAGGTGGGGAATGAGAACACTGAATAGGAATAACAAGGTCCCTCTGGTTTTGAAGAACTTTCTGGAATCAACTGTTACCATCAAGAGAAAACCAACCATGAGCAGGAAATGGGATGAAAGGGCCAAAGCAGCCTGCAGGAATGAGGTTGCATTCTTAAGGCTGGCATTCCTCTGAATGGAAGGTCTAGATCCTGCCCTGTGATCGGTGGATGCTGAGAACAAGATAGCACACTTCACATGACCTGGACAACAGAGTACTCTGCATGCAGGACTTCAGAGCCCACAAGACTTACGAGAACCTATCCTGGGAACCAGTCAGCCTGTGGCTGCTAAGCTGTTGTGGGTCTGAGAGGTGATTGGAAGGCCCCTTGATTCTCCCCTGAGGTGGAAGTTGCTTCTGGCTGCAAGAGTTCAGAGCTGTCTCTTAACCTTCCTGTCCCGGGATATGGGCCTTGGACCATCCACCTGCTGCTTGGGTTATGTGGAACAGGACAAAGATGTGGAGGGGTAAGAAGGCAGAGTGCTGAAAAAGGTGCAGGGACTCTCCGTGGCCTTAAGGTCATAGCGAAAGGCAAAATCCAGAATTCTGGGCTGTGCTTCCTTAGGTGTGAATACTGGAGGAGTCAGGTTTTCAGATTCTACATATGTGGAGCAGCTAGATTGTGCTGCATTTCATAGTTCTAGAACACCATCTCTAACATTCCATAGTTCTAGAACATCATCTCTAACACCAGCTTGTCTCTAGTAAAGGACATTCCTCACAGCAGGAAATGGAAATAAGACCAGGTGACTTTGACCCTACCCCTAGGGGAAACGATTACACACACACACGCGCACGCACGCACACACACACGGCTAACAAAGAAGGAAGTGGCTTATGGTGTACAGAAGACATTTTAATACACACAGGCACACTGACAGTACATATGCTACAGCTCAACAGAAGCACAAATTTCCCATCCAAGGGCTACCTGTTCACAACAGCACAGTTTGTGAACTGTGTTTGGATTTTTAACATCAATGTTAAATATCAGACACACTGAGATTGTAAGAAACGGTAATCACAGGCACAGTTTCTAGGAAACAGGAATTTGTGTCGACAGAATGCAGGGACAACTGGATACTGAAACAGTTCACTGCTTTACATGCCTTTTCATTTAGCCCTTGAAAAATTAAAGCCTTAGCATTACTGTGTCAGCCAAAAGCAGCAACACTGGCCCCTGCTAGCTATATGACCCACTCTTTCTCCCTAGTTATTTGTTCATCCATCCAGTCTGGAAAAGCTATTATGATATGAAGTCTACTTTTTTCTGGTTAAAGCTTTACTATCAGTAGTAGTATCGTTGGGAAATTATGTGAGATAGTATATGTAATCTAGAGCACTTAGAATGGTATATGGTTCAACAAAAGACTATATATGTGTTTGCTTTCTTCATGGTATTTTATTGTGTATATGCAATATAATTAATTTAGCTAGTTTCCAAAAAAAAAAACCCTCAAAAAAACAAAACAAAAAAACCCTTTACTATCAGAAGCAGCCTAACCACTAATTAATTAAGTGACCCTAAATAATGGAGCAATGCTCTGTGCGCCTTGACATTCATTCCTGCCCTAGCAATGCCCTCAGCCAAAACCAGTGCTGCCTTTTGGGGTGTGAGCCATTAGCAAAGCCTTTCCTTCCATGGAGTCCGGGTCATGGTCAGGGTCACAGGGCTGCCCCACCCATCCACTAGCGGTCCCTGTGGATGCACTGGGGTGGGTGACTCCGCTACAGTACCAGAGGGTTAGAACCAGGATGCTCCTGGTCTTCCAAACCTCACTTTTCAGATGTTCCACACAGGTAAGGGAGGAAGCCGTGAGGAGGAAAAGATGCCAGAAACGCTGGACAAAAGGAATTAAGAGTCACCCTGTTTTCTAAAATGCTTAGCCCTGAGCCTTCGTTGTCACAAACCTAGATGAGATATGTTCCACCCTGTAGGGTAGTAAATTTTAGCCCAAGTTATGGAATAAAACCCAAGGATCTGATTTCAACAACTAGCAATCATGGTAAGGATTTAAGAATTCTTTTATCTTTTGGAAAACATTTTTGTCCTAACACTCAAAATGTCCAGTGGTGGGAGGTGCTTAAAATCAGCCATTCTGTACTGATGGATGCAATGCTTTTTCTTTTCTAACTTGAAATATTACATGGTGGGTCTGTAACCTGATTAGGACTGGAAATCCATCTTACCTCTCTAGTCAGTGCATCCATGGTTCTTGACAGCCCGTAAGGGTGCTGTAGGCATGGAATCAGGTCATTGGAAGTAAAAACTAGGGATTCAACCTCCAGAGGTTGTATTGGGTTCCTATCCCATTATAAACTGTATAGACATGAAATGGCACAAATGATTTAACTCCCATCCCAATGGAGACCCTACCAATCCCAATGCACTTGGATAAGTGTTTCCCAAAGTCTCTCCTTTGGGATGATATATATAAGGTCAGAGCGAGAGAAAGAATCAGGTAACTGGAGAGATGAGTTGACAGCATATCAAGGCTTGAATTGAAACAAATGAAAGAAATTGGTAAACATGCAAGTGGCCCCTGACACTCCTGATTACCAACCAGGAGCAGAATCTGGTCACCTCCTTATAGCTCTTGTCAACCCATTCCCCCTCCTTGGGAAACTGAGCCAGAATTTATAGTGTTTGGAGAAAAACAAAATAGCACAGACAATGTGGGGGAAATGTAGAGAAAAGGAATCAAACAGAACACAAGAGCTGGCTTTTAATTCTTAACAAAAATATGGTTACTCTTAGAGAGACACTATTTCACAACTTTTCAAGGCCAGGAATTTTGGGCCTATTAGCTCAGTGGGAAGAAAACCATCAATGCTGAATTAAAGTTCAGCACTGGCTTTCTGCCCATGTCTAGTTGCCCCAGTGTGACCTCCCTTCTGGAAAAGTCCTACGTAGCTTGTGGCAGTCTGTTACTTCGGCCCATTTCCACCTGTCTGGTCTCCCCTGCTGCCAGCTTACTGCCACCCTGCTGAGGCCCATAGTCTCCCTAAGTAAGGACAAGGTTTAGCTGATCTGAATGGCCAACAGTTAAAGCAATCCCCCACCAGCCCGGTTTATCCTTGACTCTACCCAGCAGCATCTGTGAGTTGCCAAAAATAGTTCTTCTGCAAAGATCTTCTGTGTATCAGGAGAGTAGAGTTACATCCCAACTTAGGTGAATTAAACTTTGTGTTTGGCAAATAAATAAATACAATATAAAGAAAAAGTGAAATATCAATACTATTTTAAATAGGGGATTCTTCCCGCCATTCTTGCAGTAAGCACAAGTAAGTATTGCTGTTCCCTTAGTCAGTCTTAGACTTCTCAGATGTGTGGGCATCCCACGGTTCTAAGCGCGTGATTCTAGTTTATAAAGGCATGTATAATCTGTTCAACACTTTAGTGCATCTTTTATTAGCCAAATGTGAGACCAAAAAAAAAAAAAACAAACAAAAAAGATGACAAAGATGACTCGTTTCATTAGTGAAGGGTTTCATGATATTGGGCTTCTCTAAGAAAAGATACTCACCATATGTTGTGTATATTTAAAGGAATTTTTCAAGGGTAAATTTTACTATCTTCCAAATTCACCTCATATTCTAACAGACTGTAACTCCCATATAAGATACAACTTCAGGTACTACAAGGTGGAGGTGCTTTCAATGTGACAATGTTCTTTTCTGATGCTCTCTGGACACAGGTCTCTGGTAGTCTTAAGAGGACAATTAGCTCTCAAGGAACATGCTTCTAGAAGAAGGCCAGTGGTGTGCTAATATTTCACAACTGGCTTCCCGGGGCCGGGTGGGCGGTGGGGGCCGGAAAGGGTGGAAAGCCCTGATTTGTAGCATCTGCCCATTTCCATGATGTAAATACTTCCACCATCACCAATTTCAACTCTCAACTTCACGTCACTGTACGGGGTGCTGGGACAGATGCGCATAGTGGCTCTTACGATTGATACAAGCTGGTACGGTGTTCTGACTTCAGCCCACCACTGGAAGGCCCTCATCAATCTGTGTTACTTATAATCTGGTCCCACTCATTTCTTCCTGAAAGAATTCCTTACTCCTATTCAGTCGGATTTGGGGATTCTGACCAATCTATGAAGTTTTCTAACTCTGAAGAGATTCACTCCATCACCCACCTATGTCCATTTGTCACAGTGTAATTAGGAGTGGAAAAATAAATCTGCGTCCAAATATTCCTTTTAAAATAAAAATAGAGGCTGTTTAGAATAACAGAATGGAGAATGGTGGCAGTAAAAAGGCAGCATAGGGCTCATCTAGTATTACGTTCTCATTTTAGATGAAAAAAACTGAAGCAGAGAAAGGGGGTAAGTAACTTGCTCAAGGTCACGCAAGGGGGTAAGTAACTTGCTCAAGGTCACGCGGTGGTGAATCTAGTTCCCAGGAGCCTGGGGACTCTTCCCTGGGTCATGCTGCCTCCCTCCAAAGGTATTCAGTCACATTTTCTAAGGTGTGTGAGGTGTGGAGAGGTGAGCATTTCTGTCAGCTCTTCCTGACGTGGAAATGTCCCAAGAAGAAGATGTTGAGGGCTTCACAGGTGGTTTTTCTGGCCATCCTTTTCTTGTGGGTCTTTGGTTTGTTCCAAGGCTTGATTGGCTTGTCTTTTATTAAAGTCCTTTTTGACTCTTAAAAGGAAAAAAATAAAGTGGGTTTATTCATTGAAGTGAAAAAGAAAAGATTTAAGCTTTTGAAATGATAGCATTAAGCCCAACAATTTATAAAGAGGCATGAGCCAGGCTAACTCTTAAAAACATCATTGATTTTAAGTGTTGCAGGCCCCATTCTAATGCCCTTCCCATCAACAGAAACCTGATACTAAGCTAATTTACCTATTACAATTTTTGAAATCTCTTACAAGAAAAAAAAGTTTCTGAATTTTCCAGATTTTCTATCAGGGATATGCATCATTTTTGTAATCAGAAAGAAATAAATGTTTAAAACTATATTAAGTCTTTGCAAGTTGAATCTGGCTGAAACACTCCATCATTCGCTGAGCTGCTGTTCTTCCAGGGGTTACTTACTTCTCTCTGTTGAAAATTATGAACTCCTTCTGGACAGATTCAAGGTGCTCTTGAAGAAGGCACATCTTCCGGGTGAACGTTGAAAAAAAAAAATAGAGGTATAGTTAGCAGACCAATGAAGATCCTCAAGTAGCCAATAACCTACTGAGTGTCTGTTAACTGAGTGGCCCAAATCGATGGGGACCAATGTGTCCTCAAAATAGATGCTATTTGAGAGTTTGTAGGAGGAGTGAGACCACAACCAGATTAATAGAGGAGCATATAGGAAAGAAACAGGAAAAAATACATCAACTCTCTGCTCCCCACAATGAGGCAGCAAGGAAGACCTGGGTTATGGTTTATGGGCTTGATGTCTTTCAGCCATTTAGCCCAAGAAACCATGGCTTCAAGGCAGATGGGCACAAGGGTTTATTAAGCTGGTCACCTATTTGCTTCTCATCTCCTGGCCCTCATGTAAAAGGTTTGGAGGTTCTGAAACCAAGTCCCCCCTAAAACTGAGTTCCCCTGCCAAGTTTATGGTTAATCTCTCTGTCCAAAACTTTATTCCCTTTGCTGTCCTGCCCCTGTCCCCCTCAGGATTCAAAGAGAAGGGGAGACTGAAGCTGAGCAGGACCCTGTGGGGCCTTCCCAACAAAAGTCCCTCTGTGCCCCCATTTTTCTTTGTAGAGAAAAAAGGCTTTAGTCTCCTAGGCCTTTTCCAAGTTCCAAAGAGCACTCAAGCAGTTAATGATTAGGACAATAGAATCACAGGACTCCCATTTCCTCCTGAAGGGAACTGGATAACAATCTGATGCATATCTTTGAGTTGTTCTGTAGAAACTCAGACCCCCCAGCCAAGTGGGGGGGATGGTGACTAAATGCTGACCAGAGCACGTAGACCCCAGGCTGGTTGGAACCAGAGGGTTGAGATTTCCAAAACACCCTGTTCCCTCGCCACCAACCAATCAGAAGAAGGTCCATGAGCTGAACACGCATCCTCGGACCCGATCATGCATCCTATGACCCTCTCTCCTAACACTGTCTTTAAAAACCCTTGTCTGAAAGCCATCGGGGAGTATGGGTCTTTTGAGCCCATCCCCTCCTCCCCTTTCACCTTGCTTGGCCCCTGCAATAAAACTTTCTCTGCTCTAAACTCAAACATTTCAGTTTGACCTCACTGTGTGTCAGGCACACAAACTTGGGTTCAACAACAGTTCTACTTGGATTTAACGAGTAGCCTAGAAACATGTCTTCACACTAAATTCTGATTGACTGTTCCCCTCAACTGCACTGGGGCTGATTAACTATACTTCAGTTGTGGTGAGCAGCCTTCTTCATTTGTGACATTCTCACAGATTTGCAAAGCATTTGCTTTGCTGCTTCACTATCTGGCTGTCAATATCTCTAGATTACTTTTCCAACATAATGAGAAAATTTAACCTCAAAGAAATGACCATCATCAGGCCCAGGATAGTGTCAGCCCCAGATCAAATGTTTTAAAAGTCTGTAACAAAATACTTCCAAATTACTTCTGATGACAAATATTCTTCTCGAAGGAAAAAATATCATTCATTCATTTTGTTTTTAAATCTAGGAATTAGAAAATACTAAGTCTTCAAGTACCAGAGAGTTGTTTTTTTTTGTTGTTGTTGTTTTTTTTTTACCTTTCCTGAACAAATATTTAAGTGCTGGGAGAGTAAACTATAAAAAGGAGAGGAAATTTTCAGAGAAGGGGTGGGGGGAAGCAAAACAAAGGAGAGAAAAGAGATTCTGCTACACCTCACTCTTATCCTCAAGTTGGGGTACCTGTAACCCTGGGGGTTTCCAGTATCAGTAATAGGGGACATGAAGCTAATGGGATAAACATGATCTGATAGAGCTCCTTGGAGCAGAAGCTTTTACCCCAAGATTGTAGAACAAATATTTTTAACATTGAAATATTACATAAAAATATATAAAATATTACATAATGTCTTAACACATTTATATAATACTTTATGTTTATATAAACATGTTTATATGTTTTACGTATGTTTGTATTTTATACATATACATGTTTATTTATGTACATATTATGTATGTATATATAGTATAGACAAAAATATATGTATAATATAAACATAAATACATAAGCATACAAAATGTTATATAAAATTTAACATGGAGATATATTTAAAATATTAACATTTTAAAATATTTTAACATTAAAAATCAAGATTATAATCACTAAAATGCAGAAATTCATTCAAGTTCTTTTCTCTGTCATATAACTTGTTTTATTTAAACAAAGATGTAAAATGCACACTCAGAGATGAGTTTGTGATACGGCACTGCAGACCCTATGAGTCCCACCCTGGCCCTAAGGGCTCATGTGCCACATGTTCTTTTTCCTCTGCTTTAGTTGGAAAAGTTTCAGAAGTGCAGCTACATGGACAAGTCAACAGGAGTAGCCAGAATGAGAGTCTGAGGGAAAGGAGTGGGGAACAAACAGAATGCAGGAACGAATGAGTCTTATGTGATTGAGAAGAGAACTACTGGTTAAAAATCTTAGAATGTGCTTCTCAGGGATGACAGAGCAAACAGAGATTAGACTGGTGTAAGTAGAGATGGCATCAGAAATATCTGAAGAGTTTAGAGCAGGTGGAAATCTCAGGAGGCAGAAAAAGAGGACGTAGGTCATTTGCTTCCATAGCAGGCAGACTGGGTGTGTGTCAGTCTTTTTGGTTCTTTACTTTAAAGGGGCTGATGAGCAGACATGGCAGTGGAGAACATCCTGGATGCAAAGAAACAACAGAGGCATCTACTGTGAGCATGAACCAGAGTCATGGAAAAGAATGAAGTTAGAAGTCAGGAAGTCGAGTGGAAAAGTAAAATGTAAAAAATGGCTAACTTTTTTTTTTTTTTTTTTTTAGGGTTAGCACTTTAATTTTTTTTGTTTCTGTTTTTGAATTTTTATTTTATACTGGACTATAGTTGATTTACAATGTTGTGTTAGTTTTGGGTGTACAGCAAAGTGATTCAGTTATACATATAGCTATTCTTTTTCAAATTCTTTTCCCATTTAGGTTATTACAGAATATTGAGCAGAGTTCCCTGTGTTATACAGTAGGTCCTTATTAGTTATCTATTTTAGATATAGTAGTGGGTATATGTCAATCCCAAACTCCAAATCCAACCCTCCCCCACTCCATCTCCCCCTTAGCAGCCACAGGTCTGTTCTCTGTGAGTCTATTTCTGTTTTGTAGATAAGTTCATTTGTGTCATATTTTAGATTCCACATAGTGATATCATATAGTATGTCTTTCTCTTTCTGACTTACTTTACTTAGTATGATAATCTCTAGGTCCATCCATGTTGCTGCAGATGGCATTATTTCATTCTTTTTTATGGCTGAGTAATATTCCACTGTGTATATGTACCACATCTTCTTTAACAACGGCTAGCATTTTGGCAGACATGTACTAATTGACTCAGAACAGTCCATGAAGTAGGTAGCAATACTAACTCCATTTTATAAATGAGGAAACTGAGACACAGGGGGCAAAGGAAAACTTCAGTGCTTTTACTTTATTTAATCACAGCCTGCATTCTACAGCTGTAGATGGTAACAGTCACTGCATACCTGAATCACCTGAAGAACTTAAAAAATCCTGATGCCCAGGCCACACCCCCAGATTCAGCTGAATGAATAAACAAGCATGATGATAATGTAGGGAGCTGCTAAGATTGACTCTCACATTTTAAAATCCTTGAATAGAGATAAAGTGCTACTTTGAGATTCACCATCCTTCTGATTCTTCTTTGAGGGAAGGCTACTCTTTGTTTTGAAACAAAATCCTCTTTATTTTTAAATAGAGGCTATAAGATTAGGAGAAACTAGAGCAAAATGATGGCATAGGCAGCTCCAAACCCCCAACCCTCAACAGAAACATAAGAAAAACAAACAGAAACTGTTAGGGCCAACACTGTCAGAACTCTGGAGAGCAAGCAAAGGTTTATTGCAACCAGACAAACACTGAATCAAGAAAAAAGCAACTTAAAAATGGTCCTGGTGTTTAAGGAAATCTCTATCAAAATATTATCTGAACACAAGCTAACATAACGAGACAGCAGTGGTGATGCATGACAAGGAATAGTCTTTTTGCAGAATAGTTTGTAAAAGTCACTCAAAAATGCAAGTACAGCCTTCAACAATCAAAAAACAGCAAACTCTAGAGAAGGAAGGGGAGAATCTGATTTCTGGAGTTACTGGATTGTAATAGTCAACTAGCAAGTTTTCAACAAAAATACCACAAAGTGTACAAAGAAACAAAGTATGGCCCATTCAAAGAAACCAAATAAGCTGACATAAATCATCCCTGAGGAAACCCAAACGTTGGACTTACTAGACAGAGACCCTAAAACGACTATTTAAGGTATGCTGAAATAGTCAAAGGAAACCATGGAAGGAAACCATATGTTAGGCCACAAAACAGGTCTCAATAAATTTAAAAAGATTAAAATCATACAAAATATTTTCTCTGACAACAATGAATGAAGCTAGAAATCAAAAGCAGAAGAAAAACTGGAAAATTCACAAACGTGGAAATTAAACAACACATTCTTAAGCAACCGATGTATCAAAAAATAAATCACAAGACGAATTAGGAAATATTTTGAGGTGAATGAAAACAAAAATACAACATGCCAAAACTTAAGAGATGCAGAGAAAGGCAGGTGCTCACAGGGAACTTTATAGCTGTAGATATCTACGTTAAGAAAGAAGAAATATCTTAAGGTCAAGAATGGCATAGTACAAGGGTTGGGGAGGGGGAGGTAGACAGATCATATAGAGCATGGAAGGCATGGCAAAAGTTACTCACAGATTGCTGTCATCTCTAAAACTTTAGAAAACTTGTAATTAAGATGATGTCTTGTACTTGGCTACATTTGGGGGTCTGTTAACAGAGGAGCCTGCATAGGCAAGCTTTCTAGGTGCAAAGGAAGGAGCTGGCCTGGAGAAGCTGGTTGATTATGATATGAAGAAGAACACATCATTAGGAGGAAGATGAGTGAAGTAAAAAGCAAGAAGCAAGATGGGTTTGTGGCATAGCTAAGCATTCCTTGGAGGGCCCTAGAAAACACTTAAGGACAGGAATCTGGTAAGAGGCCAGTTCTGTGGACAAACAGGATGTGGACTTTGGTTAACTGACCGTTAAAGGGTATAGTAGCCCCTGAGGACTAGGGACATTGAGGACACTTATTTGTTTGAAGAGCTATTTTCACCACAAGACTATGCAATCTTTGAGAACAGGGATGTCAGTGAATGCAGGAATAATATCTCATCTATATCTCTCTCCAGTGTTGAGCACAGAATGTGGCAGATAATAGGGATTCAATAAAAATAGCCTAAACAATTGGAAGGGGGGAGGGATAGAGGGGTGGAGAGATGCAGGAATGAAGGGATGGAGGGATGGAAGAATGGAGGGATGGAGAGATGCAGGGATGGAAGAATGGACGACCATTAGTTGAGTGGGTAGGGTGACGGGTGGATGATTGTGTGGATGAATGCATGGCCATTAGAGGCAAAATGAATGTTTGTTACTTTACCATCATTATAATACACAGAACCACATGTATAAAATCCTACTGAGTCCCTGCAAGTTACCGTATTGAAATCTGACCTCGAACTCTGACAGAGGATAATGCGGTTAGTTACAAAATTACTTTGACTCAGCCTGAGTTCCAGCAATAGTGCTCAACCGTGTAAGAATTCTGTCTTTTCTGTGAATAGATACTCCTTACTTCTGCTAGCCCTGATATCACAAGATTCTGCGTCTGGCAAAGAACAGACACCCCTCTCTAGGGTCGTCGGCTGGTCCCAGTGATTCCTTGGAGTGTGGCCCAAAACAGCCATGTGTGTACTTTAGAACCAGCCTATTTCCATCATTTTAGGGATGGTCACCTGACCTAGGCTTGGCCAAATTAGATTCTCTCCCAGGAGATTGCAAAGTTTGAATTGAGAGCTGGGAGAGGGCAGTAAGGGAATCAAGTTAATGGCAGAAACCTAGGGAGGAAGTCCACATGTGAAATGTTGCTGCTGGGACCCCCAGAGCTGCCCTTTCAGAAGCTGGGGTGTTCAGCTCTGCCTCACATTCATGAAGCAGCGGATGATCGTGGGATGGCCGCCCACCAGAAGCTCTCCAACGAATTGCAGCTGCCATTAAGATTCCCACGACCCTGGGTCTGAGGGGACTGCTTACCTGAGAGGAATCACATTTCCTCATCTCCTTCTCCTTCTTGGCCAGGCGCTTCTTTTTCTTGTGAAGAGGCTTGGACTCCAAAATCATTTCTTCGAGTTCAAAGGTGGGATCGCAATTCAGCCTGCCTTTCTGCAAGGAAGACAGGTTGACTCACTCCTTAGATACCTGTATCTTTCTAAAACTAGACCCAACCGAATAAGGAGAATAACACTCCGTCCTGCAGGACAGTCCAAGAATAACCAGCTGGGAGTCCCACTTGAAGTTTGAAATAATTTATTGCCAACCTTGCTTTTCGTGTTCTTTGATTTTGTATTTTGTTTATTTTTCTAAACTCCCAAGGAGCCTTCCATGAGTTAGAAAGGAAATCCTATTATAATTATTTTTCTAAAGTTTGCCTTTGGGGCTGTTTCTTGAAGTGGGTTCAAGGGTAGATCAGAATCACCTGAGTTGATTCCCAGTTTCCCCAACCAGACCTCGAGAAACAATGTTTCTGAACACGAGGGCCAGGAAATTGCATGTTTAACGAGCTGCCCAGATGATTCAGATTCACAATTAAGTCAGAGAAGTCCAGGTAGAAGGTCTCTCCAGGCAGCGCTGACGGCTCATTGCAGGGCGCGTGGCAGAGCCGAAACAACAGGAAAGGTGCCTAGATCTCCACGGCGTCATGCATCACCCACGGTGCAAGCGGCCCCTGCTGGACCTTGTCGGGTGGCCAGGTAGGACCCCACCCCCCTGCTGCTCCATGAGCGTGTTATTCTGCCAATCTGCCCACAACTGAATGTGTAGAATCAGGCTGTGGGGAGAGAGAGGAGTCAGAGCGCTCACTTGGCCCCCTGGCCGGAGCTTCTGGGTCTGGCTTTTACCGTCCGACTGCGGGAGGCCACAGATACCTTGGCTGGGTATAGCCGGTGGGAATTATTTCGCTTTGGCTCTTAGTCATTGTGAATATGGTTCCCAGCATAGAACTACCAGAGGAAGAGGGGTGCATGGTAAAGATAAATACCCCACCCCATCCCCAGCGGCTGTCCGTCCTTTGACTCAGAACTCCTTGGATACAAATTTCTATATCTTTGGAATCAGAGAAAACTTTTTTTTTTTAATTGGCAGATTCCCAGAAATGACTGTTTGTAGGATTAGGACTTCTTTCCATTAAAAGTAAGCCACAAAACGTGGTTAGGATCTCGAACTCCCAACATAGATCTAGAGTAGAATCCCAACTCAGCTGTGTGACCTTTGGTGGTCAACCTACCCTGTGTGTGCCTCAGTTTTCTCATCTGTAAAATAGAAATCTGGGCTGTCTTACAACATTGGCACGTTATCTAATGAGATCATGTGCGTATCTGGCACACAGAGTTATGTGCATTGAATGAGAGTTACCATGGGTTTGTTAAGATTGACTCACGTTAGGAATAAATCCTGGAATGAGCCTCTTCTGCAAAACCGCATCCCAGTTCATATCATTCATATATGGGAAGTTTTGAACATCGGACAAATGGGAAAATCGTTGGTCTGGATTCGGTTCCAGTAGCTGCCAATGGAATACAAACACCAAGATCATGAGGAAGGTCAAAACTTGTAGTGCAAAAAATCATACAGATTCCCTATGAATATTTCCAAGTATAGGATTGAAGGAAACAAGTAGTGTTCTCCTTTCTTAGCCCCATAAACAAATAATATAGATGAGTGGTCAGAATGAATTGTAAGTTGGTTTTTGTAAGTTGCAATGTGGTGAGTGAAAATAGCTCGTCCTAGTGAGTCAAACTTATGTTTGATTACTGAGTCCCCAACTTAGTAATGATGGGCAAGTTTGTTCTCTAAACCTCAGTTTACCCATCTGTAAAAAAGGGATAATAAGCTATTTCATAAGGTTTAGCTACGATTAAATCAAGCCATGTATATAAAGTGACCAAGAGAAGGTCTGTTCTTCTTATGTGGAAAATGTACATTGGTTTTAACAAATGAAATTTATTTCACACTAAAAAATTTAGCAGTTTTTACCACTAATCAAAATATACTGGGGTGACAAAGATAAGATGTAACTAAGGTTGCTGTGATAGTTCTGGGTTTTATGAACTGGGATTAAAGATTTTTTCCCCTTTAACCACTCCAGCGCCAACATCATTTCAATCCTGTGGCTCAAATGGAAAATAGCAGTTCCACTTGAGAATGGGCCTGGAGGTGACAGCTGTGGGTCATCAGTGTGCACTTTTGGGATAGTAGGGCTGTCTTGGAACTAAGGAAAATGACCCCCGCCCCCATTCTTTATCTTTGACATCACCAACGGTAATATCCCTATTCCAAAACAGAACACTGGACCCATAGACAAGAGACATAGGTTTTGAATTCTTAGCCCCCAAAGCTCTTTTCCTTGACCAGTTACAACCTGGGCAATTTTCTCTCTTCAGAAAAAAGCCAAGCTCATCCTCTTAGGCTCCTCATTCTTTCTTTCAGGTAATTATTCACTACACATGATTGAGCTCTCACTACAACTGTCCTTAATCTTTCTGGTGAACACAGGCACCTTGAAAAGCTGAGGAAAACTGTGGACCTCATTAATTCAAATACCAAAGTCTACCACCTGTCATACTCTGTGTTAAGTGCTGAGGACACCATGAACAAGTCGGACGTGGTCCTTCCCTCATGCAGCTTAAAGAACAATGTCATTAACCCAAGAGTCACACACGTGCAATATATAATTTAAAAGTGTGAAAAATATGATGAAGGAAAGTTCGTGCTGTGTGATCTGACAACAGAGGGAGGCTCCCAGAGGAAGTGATACGTGAGCTGAGATCTAAAGCTGTGTTTCTCAAACTATGCAGAAGGGCCAGTTATTTCTCTTTGTTTGTTTGGTTTAATTTCCAACCCACTGAAGTCAATATGTGGTGTTACTGTGCATGGCTAGTATAGAACAACACGATGTGTGCAACTTGTGATTTGAGTTCAACATCACTGCATAGGCTTGGACCCTATTCAGTGAGATGAGTCCACTGACCATGTGCTTTGAGGTATCAAAGGTATCAAGTTGCTATAAAAGTTTTTAAATACTTCCCTCAATTTCTATACGTGTTAGGGACCTGTTGGAAGTAATTCATGGACTTGAACCAGTCAGTGAGTCGCATTAGTAGTACTGACCTAAAGGAAGGAGCTGGAAGAGCTGGGGATGGGAGCAATGTTCTAGGCAGTGAGACTAGCATGTGCAAAGGCCCTGTGGTTAGAGAATGATATATGAGGGGGAGGAGGGGGAGGGCAAAGAGGAGAGAAAAGAAGCTCAAAGCCATTTGTAGTCAAAAGGGGGACAACAGTCCAAAATAAGACTTGAGGGGTAGTTAGAACCTTTATACCATACAAATAATTTTGATCTTTATTCTAAGAACAGTGGGAAGGCAATAAACATTGCATTGAACAGATCTCTATGGGGCACAGCAGAGAAGAGAATGGAGTGTATAAAAGTGTACAGGGGCAAACCAGTGAAAAGACAAGACTTGATGGCAGTAGGACTAGGAAGATAGTAGTGTTGATGGAGAGAAGTGACAGATTCAGAAGACATTTAAAAGGTCAGATATGAACATGGTGATGAACTGGGTATGCGGATGATGAACGATTTCTGGTTCTGGCTTATATTAGTGGGTGGATGGAGAGGCCAGAGCAGGAACACTGGAGAAAGTCCAGGAAATCATGAGTTCAAGAATTCCATTTGGCACATGGAGTTTGAGATGTCTTTGGGACATTTAAGAGGACATGTGTGTCACCTTATTAATGAAGCCATGTATTTGAAAGCTGTTAGCTGCAAAACCCACTCTGGAAATGTATTTATCATGACTGCCTCCAATATTGTAACTTAACTTTTAACTTCAAACCAGAGCATGTGCTTCATTTTTATCACTTCCTTTTGTCATGCATCTGTCCTTCTTACCTTTTTAAGAAGTGACACCATTTCCTGTGACCAGGCAGAAGGGTAAGTCACAAGCGCCGTCTCAAACATGTGTGCAATTTCCTTGCTGGAAGTACTGGAGCGAATATGATACGGTCTCTTAAGGGAGAGAAGTAAGAGACTTCATTTTTAAAGGGTAAAAGAAAAAATGTTCCTTTGCAAATGCTTCCAAGCTAAATTTTCAACTAGTAAAATCTAAATAGCATTTTCTAATCCCCTCCAGCCAATTGTTGTGTTGCCATATGCATATGTGGTCCACGGTTGCCAGATTTCCTACTTGTAAAAAAGCATACCAGAAATCTATACATCCTTGTGAAATCTTGGAATTTTTAAAAGTTGGTAACCCTCTGGGTCAAAGGAAACATTTCTATGGGCTAAATCCACGTCTGAGATGTCAGTTTGGAACTGTTTTGTAAGGTTAACTAATGTAAGTATTTACCTAAAACATTGGACAAGCGCTCAGTAAATGGAAATTTAAAAAATTGTTATTTACGTGTTGATTATAAAGAGATTCAGAGTTTTAACATACACACAGCTCTTTTTACTTGTTCGAATCATAATGACTAAGCTCGGGTTAGAAGGTTACCCAGAAGACTTCAACCCCAGTCCCAAATGCTATGAGCTGCTAGTACTACGGAGTGGGGTGGAGAATTTTTGTGATGAGGCAAAAGTATTTTTACCTCTGAGGGAACCAGATTCTTCTATAGTCCTAACTTGGGGGAAAAAGAAATTAAACAAAACGGTGGTTTTGTTATAATTTTCACAGATATCCACTAGAGGGCAGTCTTTACCTACATTGATTTCTCGGTTTCATAAAGGATTCACCCTGGGATTGTCTCTCTTTATGTGAAGTGAGCTACTTAAAGCTGGAGATTTTACCATATTCACATTTTTGCCCATGGGACCTAGCACCTAGTGAGTGCTCATTGCATGTTTGTTGAATGAACAAAATTTTCATATTAGATTAACCAACAGGAGGACAGTGAATATGCATATGTACATTTATCAAGTGCCTGACCCTTTCGAGATAATAAATGACTATGGACCGATTTCTCCCACCTACATTGGGAGAAATGGAGGAGTTTAATTTTTTTCCTTGTTGTAAATCATTATTAAAAGATAACAATGTAATTAAGTGTTGGAGCTCTGAAGGCAAAAGGATTTGAGTGCTAAACTGGGTCAGTCAATTTGAGTTTCAATTCCTTCATCTGTAAGATGAAGTTACTTCTTCTGTAAAATGAACCACCTTAGGGGAGTGTTGGGAAAATTAAATGACATAATACATGTAAAGTTCTCAATAGAGTGGCTAATATATATTAGACATAATACAGGAGAGAGATTATTGACATAAAGGTAAAAAGGATGGTGGCTATAAATGTAAATAATGAACAGCAAGATGAGTCATCAAAAAAGATGATGTGAAGGAAGGCTTAAGTCCCTGCATGGCATGTCAACAGCAGTTACCCTGGGAACCAGGAAGTGCTAGGGGCTGACTCCCTAAAAGGGAGATTGACCAAACTTTGTTTTTTTAATGCAAGGTTTAAAAACCCCTGCCGCATATTTTCTTCCCTCAAGACTGAATAAAGGGCCATAGTTAATTCATTTATCTCAGTAATGATACAGTGGAAATAACCCTTGTAACTCAATATCAGAAAAAGAGTGCCGGCTACCTTATCAGTGTCATCAATGTTTATTGACTGTTTGCAAGCCAAGGGCACTGTGGGTCACTACATGTGATTCACTGCATGTTTACCATTAAGAGCTGGGGCAGGTTGGCACACCAAGTTTCCCAGGTTATATGCATGTGCACATATATTTTTTCTTTTTTCTAATTTTCTTCTTTAATTCATTGATGTCTCGAAACCTGCTTTTGAGACATCTAAAAACACAAAATGCTTTGATAAACTCATAAAGGAACTGACAAATGCCACAAGCAAATGGCTTAAGTATGTTGTGTTTTTTTCATTTACTTTAGGCCATATGACTGAATGTAACATACATATATTTAAATCCTCATATGCTCTGTCGACTTGTTCAAAATAGTCAAATTACCTTTGTCTTATACAATAATGTATGTTTCTAGTTCCAAACTTTAAAATCCACATTAAGCCATCAACAACCAGAGCTTTATATTTATTCATTTACCAAATATTGATTGAATGCCTACAATGTCCCGCACCTCTGCTGGGCCCTGGGGATACAATGAAGACAGGACAGATGGGATTTCTACAGTGGTAGAGCCTACAGTCTACTCAGCAAAACCATAAATAATAACAGAGACTGTACACACACACACACACACACACACACACACAAATCAACGGAATACATGCTCTAAAGAAAAATTACAGTATGCAATGACAGGATATAGCAGACAATTTTAGGGCAGCATATAAATTAAGAATGAGAATATAAAAAATAACCAAGGTGGAAAAGGTAAAATGTTAGATGGGACAAAGTGAGGTGTTGTGATTATAGTCTTATTTCAGGAGTACAAAAGCAAAAGAGCTGCAGCCAAGGATGTACAATTAGTGCAAAACGACGTACTTCCCTATCATAAGCTAATACTATGGATAATACAAAATTAGAGAAGACGTGGATCTTGCCTTTACAATGGCAATGCAAGCGGGGACACAGAGAGATGACAAAGCAGCTTAAGAGCTAAGGGACCATGGTCAGGACAAGATCAGACACCACAGGGAAGTTTCAGGCACATTTCCCTTTGAAGCATATATTTTTCTGTTAATCACGATTTGTAAATGTGGAGGAAATGATTGTTTAGCACCCTTCTTCTGTGGTTTAGTTGTGTTGCCAGTTGTAATTAAATGTTGGTATTTCATTTCTTCAGATTAGCTATATTTTGAAACATAATTACATGCAGGCTCATTGGTGATTCTTTGTGAGAATGTGTCAATTGTTTTATAGTGACTTGTTCCTCTGTATTTTCAAGAAGCATTTGTTATGTACCTGTTGAAAGCTAAATATTGTGGATAATACTAAACTGTATAAAACACTGGCTTCACCTTTAATAAATTTACAGTCTGATGATATAGAAGAGATTAAAACCATAAAAATAGATATACCTGGAAAAATTTACAAGGGCGATACATTTGCGAAATGGATTTAATCCTAAAATGTAAAATAGATTTACGTGTTCTGATGTAGAAAGTTCTACATTTTATTTTAAGTGGCAAAAAAAAGTCTCAACAGGTTAAAGCATAATTCTCTTTTTACTGAAGCAACAGTAACTATGTATATGCGCATGTATGTGAAAACATTATCCTTATAAAATCAGAAAAAGGTTTGGAAGTAAATACAAGCTGTTAATTCTAGAAGATGAGATTGGAAGGTCAAATGAGTTTTTAATTTCTTAATTGAGAATTTTCTAAGTCTGTCCTTTCTTAGAAATGGTCAATATACATGAGATATAAGGATTCTGTTCTACAATTAAGACACATCCTTAACTTTACTCAAACGTAATTTAGCAATTTCCAAACTTATTCAACAGTGATTTTTTTTTTAAAAAAGACCAGGGCTTATCTTAGGAAATATCTTTATAGGCAAAGGAACAAGAGGAAAAGAGCTCCAAGGGATGCCTCGAGACAGGAGGGAGTCCAAAGAGGCTGAAGTGAGTTTGTGAAGAGTCAGGGTCATTCAAATTGAAGCAAAATCTGAAAAGTTAACATGGTTCTAAAGGGCAAAGAATGCCAAGCTAAGGTGTCTGAAGAGTGTCGGGGAGGAGAGGGGTGGGTAAGGCAGGTGTGTGTGTGTGTGTGTGTGTGTGTGTGTGTGTGTGTGTGTGTCTGTGAGAGTGAGAATATGCGAGGCATTTAGGGAGCAACAGCATTTTTTTTTAACATGAAAAGTTATGTCTGTGCTTTACAAAAAAGAATTTGCATTCCCATGTTCATTGCAGCATTATTCACAATAGCCAAGGCACAGAAACAGCATAAATATCCATCAACAGATGAATGAATAAAGAAGATGCAGAGGGAGGCCCGCATACCACAAAAAAAAAAAAAAAAAAGAAAAAAAAGATGTGTGTGTACATGATATACATATATATATTTATACACCCACATATATACATATATTTATAATATATACTTATATATGGTATTATATATTTACACATAATATTATATATGGATAAATTATACATTAATAATGGCATATTTTACATAACATATATAATATATATTCATATACAATATATATGAATAATGGAATATTATTCAGCCATAAGAAAAAAGGAAATCCTTCCATTTGTAACAACATGGACAGACCTTGAGTCCAATACACAAACTGAAACAAGTCAGACAGAAGCCAAATAACTGCATCGTATCACTTACACATGGAATCTTAAAAAAAACAAAAATTCAAACACATAGAAACAGAGAGTAGAATAGTTGCCAGGGGTTGACGGTGGGGAAAATAGGGAGAGGTTGGTAAAAGGGTACACACTTTTAGTTGTGAACCGAATAAGATCTGAGGATCTAAGTGTAACATAGTCACTATAGCTGATAACCCCGAATTTATATATGTAGATATGAATTCAGCAACCTAACAGTAACTATGCCTCACCTTTCCTAAGCAGAAAAGGAAAAGAAAAATGAATCTGACAGTGTTAATACATTGTCAGTTACATCAAATCACAGGGAACTACCACGAGGTACAATAATATGGGAGGGAGAAAAAAATCTTTTCTTAGCAAAATTCTTCCTAGGCATTTTCTTAGTTTAAGAAATGTTTCTTTTAAAAGGAAACTACTCTAATTTGCTACTGAACCCAGAACCCAAGAGGCAAATGAAAGACAGGAATCCAACAAGACAGGGCATGAATTGTGTTGTATTAATAACTCACACTGAATCAGAGCCCTGGACTATGACTGCAAAATTATTTTCTTTAAACAAACAAATATATTTATATAAGATATGGAGTGACATGTATTGATTCTCCCTCTCTGGGAGTTAATAATATGCCTATAATTCATTTAATTTTATCTGCATCATTTAATGTCAACTCACATGCTTGGCCCCATATGTAGGAGAGTGAATTAATTATGGGCGGAAATCGCCAGGGTTGTTACCAGCATCACGTGGCATTGTTGCTTTCATCTCTGAAACAAACTACTTGACTTTTGGCAAAAAAAAAAAAAAAAAAAAAAAAAAATCCTTTCACTGTAAAAATGAAACTTGCTGGAAGAGTAACTAAAGAGAAATGTAATTCTACGGTACCCGGCCTCTCAACAGCTCATATGCTGTCACTCCCAGCGACCACCAGTCAACAGCAAAGGAATAACCTGCTTCTCTTCTGGAGTTGAACATCTCAGGTGCTGAAAAACACAGAAGAGTTAGATCCGTTTTACTCCCTGAGGCATTAACAAATCTAGCTTCCCAACATGTTCCTCCAAACGCAAATTACCAGGGAAAAGGGTACAAACACTTTTTTTTTTTTTTTTTTTTGTGGTATGCGGGCCTCCCTCTGTTGTGGCCTCTCCCGTTGCGGAGCACAGGCTCCGGACGCGCAGGCTCAGCGGCCATGGCTCACGGGCCCAGCCGCTCCGCGGCATGTGGGATCCTCCCAGACCGGGGCGCGAACCCGGTTCCCCTGCATCGGCAGGCGGACGCGCAACCACTGCGCCACCAGGGAAGCCCCGGTACAAACACTTTGATGTGTGTTTATCATCCATTGCTAGATTGCTCACTGCAGGCAAAAGTTTCTAATTTTCTAGTCTTTCTCATTCATCACCAACATACACAGGCATACACAGCCCTTAATGGACAAATTCTTCTCTGACTTAGAACGTGCACCTATGAAAACTTGGATCCCATCAGGCCTCAAATGTGTGGCTGACTCTGAAAGCAGGAAGGCTGAGAAGAGTATTTATATTCATTGTCTTGATTTGGAAGGGTTGTGATCAGGACGTAAATTTGTATTACTGCTGCAAACATTGTTCAGAATAGAGCTCCAACTACATGGGATCGACTCTCCATGTCAGAGTCATCTGGAAGATGTACTGTACTGGGGGTGAGGGAGGGGAGAAAGGGCGGGGCACTCTGAGAGAGACACGGTTTTCCATCACTTGTGTGGCGTTGACACTTTGTCCCTTCGGTTTTCCATCACTTGTGGGGCGTTGACACTTTGTCCCTTAGTTCTGTGAATTGGCTCCAGTGGAAGGCAGAACCTCAGTCAATCTTACCCCAGTGGAGACCCCTAGTTATGTGTTCTCTAACACAGAGAACCTTCTACCTTCTACACACCCTTCCAAGAATATACCTAACTCCTGAGGGATGGAGTGGGGAAAATGAAGTACAAAGCAAGGGCAGGTCTCTTCTCTGTTTGCTTGTCCAGTACCGAATCTGGCATTTAGTGTCACTCAACAGAAATTGGTTAAAAGAATGAACAGTACTGAATCAATCAATCAAGCCCTGGTTGCAAACATTAGCTGAAACCAGGCTGTCTGTGTTCAAAAACTGCCTTCACCACTTATTGTGACCTTAAACGAGTCAGTGGGCTGAGCTTGAGAATCTTCATCAGCAAAATCAGAACAATGAGAAGGCAGTTCCTACAGCGGTGAGAAACTAAATGAGATAATGCATGCCAAAATCTCAGCACAGTGTCTGGCACCTGGAAAGTACTCAAAAAACTAGGCACTCTTCTAGAGAGGCAGACATCCATAATAATGGGCATTTTACCTAGCCAAAAGCTGCACACTTGACCTAAGCCTCTGGTAGTAAGGTGCTGGCTCTGGACAAAGGAAATTGGTGTGATGTGGGACCTGCATACAGGTTTGCCCTGCCTGGTGCACTCAATTTCAAGTAAAATCCTGTGGGCAACATCCAATTAGAGAGGTAGAATGTTGACATCCCAACGTCCAGGGTTGACCCAGACTATAAAAGCCCGCTGTAGCAGAACTAAGGAAGCTTCATTCCCTGGTGGATTCACCTTTCATGCGTCACTGCATTCTTTCTGCAAGTCACAGCTCCCCATGCAATTTGGGAGATAATGGTCCTGACCCCACGGTGCTCCCACAGACTGGATGGAATGGGCTATACTTCTGCTTTCCCTTATCAGTATCTCACAGCAAGTCATCTGTAGATGACGTAGTCCCTCCAGGTGACAGGTGACAGATATCTCAGAGAAGCTGCAGAGAACTTTAAGGGATAAACAGACAATTGTGCTAAGAAATTATACACCAGCATAAACATCACTCTATGAAAGCTGTGTATTCTGTCGTCTTGGACCACCCTTGGAGTTTATACGAGTAGAATCCTCTTCTACTTACCGTTTTCCGGCATGAAGGCACTTGAATATGCATTCATCCTTTCAACAAATATTCACGGTATGCTAGGCATTGAGGAATTTTGGAAGAACACTAAGAAACAACATGATGGCAACATACAAAAGCATAACGGATGGGTAATTCTTTGAGCCCTCAAAGAGCTGAAAAGCCAGGGCAGGGAGATGCTGAGGGCTTCCATCAACCCTGCAGGAGGACTCCTTGCTCCTGAGACGGTACAAATAGAGGTGGAGAGGGACTAAGTTTCCCTCAAAAAAGACGTTGAGTATTTCATTTAGTTCTTAAACTATTTCCATACTTCCATTCAGAAAAGTAAATATAACATAAAAGAAAAATTAACAAGCAGTTATAAGTAAATGGCCATGTAACCTTTCACAGGGCACAATATAGAATCTTGACTCCACCACTGGGTCCTGTCCTGTTTACAACCATAGAAGTAACCACTATCCTGAATTTCTGTCAGTAATTTTCTTCTCGCCTTTCTACATAGATTTACTACCTGTGTATGCATTTCTAAGCAACACCTTAGTTTTGCCTATTTTAGTAATACATATGTGACATATATGTTGTGTATATATATATGTATATGACATTATGTATATATAACAGATGTGTGTATAACATATATGTATATGTATTTGTGTATATATATAACATGGGTATGTGTGTTGTGTGCATGTGTTAAATCTTACTGCTTGTTTTCTTTGGTGACTTGCTTTTCTTGTTCAACATTATGTGTATAAAATTTATCCAACTTGCTGCACATAGTTTGTTTACATTCAAAGCCATACAAATACACTGTCATTTACCTACCTTTCCTACTTTTAATAGCCACTTGGATTGTTTTCCATTTGGAGTATTTTGAATGATGCTCTCATGAACATTCCTGTACATGTAAGACTCCTCTAAGTCCACACGTCTTTAGGTTACATTTCTGGGAGGGGAAATTCTGGGATGGGCTGTGCATCTTCACCCATGCTAGATAATGCCAAACTATTTACCACAGTGGCTGTACCAATTAATGCTCTGACTAGCAACGCATGAGACTTTGCTCAACCTCCTTATCCACACTCGACATTAACTAACCTTGTGACTTTTCCAATCTAGTGGGTATGTAATGGTCTTCCATGGTGGTTTAAACTGGCATTCTCCTGATTACTAATAAGCTTGCCCATGCTTTAATACATTTATTAGCTATTTGGATTTCCATTATTTGGCTTTCAGATTTTAAAGCAACTGGACAGTAGATTCTGCTCAGGACATAAAGAAAGGGGCCAAAAACTGATATAGAAATATAGTACAACAGAAATAATTCATGGAATTTACAAAAATGATTCTAAATTTCCTCTATAAAATATGTGAATAATAAAGGTTTCCTGAAAAAGGATAAAGGGACTTGCATTCCATGTGTTAAACCACATCATAAAGCTACAATAATTGATTTGAAAGCCACAGAATATAGATGCTAGTACATAAAAATACTTAGTTTATGATGAACATGTTTCCAATCAGCATGTATGGGATCTTATTTGATATATGGTCTCAAAACAATTATTTAAGAATATAACAAAAAGAAGTCATATCCTTACTGTATATCTTACCACATATATAGCTGGATTAAGAAAAATTAAACTATAACAAAAATAAGAATATAGGTAACCATGTCTAAAATCTAGAGGTAAGAAGGTCTTGCTAAGAATATCTCCAAAGGTAGAAACTATAAAGTAAAAAGACCATATGACTCAGCAATCCCACTACTGGGCATATACCCTGAGAAAACCATAATTCAAAAAGAGTCATGTACCACAATGTTCATTGCAGCTCTATTTACAATAGCCAGGACATGGAAGCAACCTAAGTGTCCATCAACAGATGAATGGATAAAGAAGATGTGGTAGATATATACCATGGAATACTACTCTGCCATAAAAAAGAATGAAATTTTGTCATTTGCAACAACATGGATGAACTTGGAGAGTATTATGCTAAGTGAAATAAATCAGAGAAAGACAAATACTGTATAATATCACTTATATGTGGAATCTAAAAAATACATCAAAAAGAGTCATGTACCAAAATGTTCATTGCAGCTCTATTTACAATAGCCAGGACATGGAAACAAC
>NC_041221.1:142640934-142676244 GCF_002837175.3 Physeter macrocephalus | reverse complement strand
GCAAGAGGGAAGAGATATGGGGACATATGTATATGTATAACTGATTCACTTTGTTATAAAGAAGAAACTAACACACCATTGTAAAGCAATTATACTCCAATAAAGATGTTAAAAAAATTAAAAAAATAAAAATAAAAAATACAACAAACTAGTGAATATAACGAAAAAGAAGCAGATTCACAGTTATAGAGAACAAACTAGTGGTTACCAGTGGGGGAAAGGAAGAGAGGAGGGGCGATATGGGGGGAGGGGCAATATAAGGGTAGGGGATTAAAATGTACAAACTACTGTTAGGTATAAAATAAGCTACAAGTATATACTGTGCAATACAGGGAATATAGCCAATATTTTATAATAACTATAAATGGAGTATAACCTTTAAAAATAAAAAAATAAAATAGACTACAAAAGAATATGACTAAGGGTTTGATGTTAGGAACATAGTTCTTCATGTCAAAAATGCTATAAGAACAACAGCAACTAAAAAGTAGGAAATTATATTTATAACACATGATACATTAGAATTTAATATCCTTTATATATAAAGGTCAAGAATTCTTTACATAATAAGAAATAGAAAAAATGTATTAACACTCTAATAGATAACGGGCAAAGAACATGAACAGGCAATTTACAAAAGAAGTAAAATAAAAGCAATTTTAATGTCATACTGAGGTACCGTTTTCAGTTATCTTTTTTGCAAAGATTAAGATATTGACAGTGCAGCCCTGGTGAGGATGCAAGGAAGTGAATATCCTCAGATGCTTCCAGAGCAAATGAGTAGAAATCAACGCAAACTTTCAGGAGGGAAATGCATTAACATATTTACCCTTGGACCAGAAATTCCCTGAATGGGGATTTATCACGGGAAATAAGTTGTAGCACATATTTCTGCTAACAGGATTTTTATCACAAATTTATTTATATTTCAAAATGAGAAATAACCTAAGATTCAACAATAAAGAATTGGTTCAATAGATTTTGATGCAGCCCTCTAATTCTGTAGCATGTGAACATTAAAAACGATAGTTATATATATGGGCCTGGAAAAATAAGTAGTGTCAGTTGTCCAGAGCCGGGCTCTGAAGTCAGAGAGAAGTGGTTTCCGTTCTGGCTGAGACATGCTTATTGCCAGGAGGCGGAGAGATAGCACAGCAGCGTGTGGAGCGTTAGACTCTGGCATCCCTCACTGAATTGCTTTTAGTTTAAATGATGTCACACATGCACTTAGGACAGTGCTTGGCCAATAGGAAGAGCTCATTAAATGTCAGCCATTACTCCTCCTGCTCCGTTGTCATCACCATCAACATTCCAGACTTGAGACGTTTTCGATTTGGATTTAACTTTGTGCTCTGCCAGTTGCTTGCTGTGTGATTATAATGATGTCACTTTCTCTGTAGGCCCGATTATTTTTAATCTATAAAAACATATTTCATTGAGTTGCTTTGAAAATTTAATGATATAATGTTAAAAACTTAGCAGAATGCTTGGGACATAATAGATTCTCACTATATGATGCCTATTATTATTATTGTTATTACATTTTAAAGTGAAAATTTAGGTTGCCAAACTCCAGTATGATCCAACTTAAAAAAATGTGTTTGTGTGTTTACAGAATAAAGGTCTGGAAGGAAACCATAAATATCTACAAGTAGAGAGATTAATTTCCCCACTGCTTAATCAGCATTTTACACATTTTCCATAGTATATCTGTTTGTTTGGTTTGGTTAATTTGGAGAAGAGGAATATTTTAATTGGTTAAGCTCTAAGTGATCTGGATGATAGTCACACAGACCAGGGGTGGGGAGAAGGAGGGATTGGAGTTGATTGGAAAGAGCATGGAGGTAGAAGATGATGAATTCAAAAAAGTAAAACTTCCTTGTTGGGTGCAGGTGCCTAAGAACTGACAGACAAGGGGTGGGATAGGGAGGGTGGGAGGGAGACACAAGAGGGAGGGGATATGGGGATATATGTATATGTATAGCTGATTCACTTTGTTATAAAACAGGAAGTAACACACCATTGTAAAGCAATTATACGCCAATAAAGATGTTAAAAAAAAAAAGAACTGACAGATAGCTTATCTTCTTATTGCCAGAGTCGAGGAACTGCTGTATAATATGCTAAGCATCTTACATTAGAAAATGTTGTATATCCCTATATTCTTCATTCAGTATTTCATCCTAGTTTTCTTTCTTTTTGGAATTTTTTTTCTTTCTGGTTAATTGCTAATTACATTCTGCAGGAATGCTATAAAATGAGTGCTGGTGAATGTCTGTTAGGTAGATTTTACCAAATTATTGGGAACATAATTTTTAAAAAGAGAAAGCAGACTTCCGCCTGTGATACCTTAGGAAGATTCCCATCCAAAAATCAAAGGCAAGAACAACTTCTGGATGAAAATATAAGCGTTGACAGTCAGATATTCATTTTTTAAAATAAAACTAGAAACATTTCTAAGAGCGTGGCCTACCTAATTTGGCTGACATCTATTTAAGAATCATAAATACATAAACTTTTAAATTTCTCTCTCTTTTAGGGAGAAGCTTGGTTTTCTAAAGTCAGAACGAGCTTGCTTTAAATCTAGGCTTTTTCAATTATTAGCCATGTGATCTTGAGCAAATTACTTAGCTTCTTATTTTCCTCATTGTAAAATGGTGATAATTACAGTTTGCCTCACAGGGTTGTTGAGAAAACATTAATGAGTCAATGAATGCAAAACATTTAACACATTGTCTGGTCCCTAGAAGGCTTTCAATAAATATTAGTAATTGTTAATTATAAGGGTGAGGGTGGAGAGGTGCAGAGAAACTTGACTGGATTCCAATTTCCTAGCTCTATGTCGTGAAAAGACTAGAAATGCCAAGTTTTAGGAGAATCAAATTATACGGATATTGTATTTAAAATCACTGGGGAGAGAAAAGAAAGATGGTCTTCCTTTACTCCTCTCACCATGGAAACCAGGCTTAGAAAACCCAGATACACATTTTCTGATTTGGCTCCAAGCAAATAGCCCTTAATACGGAAACCCAGGAAACCTGGGGAATAAACTCATCAGGCCAGCAGTCTCAGAGATTCCTTTTTATCATTTGAGTACCATGGGTTTTAGGCAAGAAAATAGGCTGAATTATATGTGTCCATTATTTTAGAAGGACAAAGGAGACTTCTTCCTCCCACTGATAATTGGAAGCCAGGAACTTGCAGTTGTTCAAATACCATATAAAATCAGGCTCATTTTTCCCCACAGATGATTTCTTTCTCTTGGAAAGTAAGGTGGCCCTGCACAGTTCTCTTTTCCTCCCTCTCTTTAGTTCTCTCTTTAGTTCCATGAGGAAGAGAATGAAATATTGAAAGAAAGTGGCATTGCTCTTGCCTTTAATTTCAAGTTCAAATATTTCACCTGCGAATTATTCATGGGATTGTTGTGGTGATAAACCTAAAATCAAAATTATAACTGGAAGGTACTTTGTGAACTTACAGCCCTATGCATGTTATGCAGGATTATGTAAATCATGGTTATAATAATACTTATGTCACTTATTACCATCCTACTTATGGCTGTACCTTCTCTGTTTGATTCTATTTTTTTTTTTTTTTTTAACACCTTTTACTAGAAGGTAAGCTCCATGGGCTGGAGACCTTGTATGTTTTGCTCCCTGCAGGATCACCAGCACCTGAAACAGTGCTGAGTACACAGAGGCAATTAGTAGATATTTATTGAATTAATTATTAATATTCTTCATCAGGAAGTAGGTAGAAACTGTCCTTAATAACTCATAAAATAGTGTTTTTACATGTAATCCGTGACTCTCCCGAATCAAGATCAGACTGGGTGCTTGCTAAAAGGAGACTCCTGAGGCTCACCGCAGACCTGTGAAATTAGAAGCTCTCCAGGTAAAGTCAGAGGGGGACTTGTCATTTCTAGCTGCAAGGCCCTACAGATGATTGAACCCGTAGTACATGGTGTCTACGGGAATGAACAAAAAAGCCTTCCTCTTAGTCGCTATGGCGGCTCAGGGGGCCCATACCCATGTAAGGCTTGGTGCCGGCCATGGTGGTGATGCACGTCTCCACAGGTAGCATCGTAGCAATGTTGAAGTCTGTGATGTGCACGTGCCCTGCAAGGGAGAAGGACCACAGAGAACGTTAAGTTCCAGTCAACCTAGCGGCACACCATGCTTTTTTTATCAATAGTACCTGGAAGCTTAGTTTGTAAATTCTTGTACAGCATTTGCAATTGGGTACAGGCAGTAAAAACTCTATTATCCTATCCTCAAGACCAATATAGTCTAAACCAGCAACACTCCAGGTGCCAAAACACGAAAAGGTTAACGTCTGGTTGTAAATTTGTAGCTCAGTGTCAGAAAGTTTTAACCTTGGTCTTTAAGAGCCCACGCTCTGGTAAATTCTACTTAGGCAATTTTTGCCTGTTGTCAGCATTTTAAGTTGGTACAGCCTGTGAGAATCAAGAGGGGGGCAGGTAAGAACTATTTGAACTATCAAATTTCCAAGCATCTTTACAGGATCTTTTTTTTTTTTTTTTAAAGAAACAAATGTTGTTAATACAAAGCAGACATGACTGTGGATACATATATTTATTTCTTTGCCAAGAAAGAGTTCTTCCTCTCCTTGTTTTTCTGAATATCATTAGTAGTTTTTTGTCTGATAGTTTAGGTTGTCCCCCAGTGGTCCCCAACAAAATAATGTACCAAGGGAAAGTAGGGAAAAGTCAAGTTTTATTTTTAAAGAGGCTCTAGAGAGAGCCCTAGACTGGGAGCCAGGAGACTTAGGTCCTGCCCTGAATTCTGCTCCAAATACATCGTACACTTGAAGTTCCTTTCCTTTGTTGAACCTAAGTTTCCCTTAAAAAAAAAAGGCATGGGCGGACTAGATGATCTCTAGGGTCTCTCTGCAGTGTTCACACTCATGGCAATATAGTGTGGGTCTAACACTTAAGTTCAGCAGGGAGCACACCCTACAAAGTGTATTAGGGTCCTTACATTCACAGCCCGAAGTAGGATAAGCCTGTTCTGTCAGCTGTCGGCAGGCAAGTCATATGCTTTCAGAGGGTCGTGAAGTGTTGGCATTTCCATTTGCATGCTTCTGTGGTTGTGATGAGATATGGTGGTAACTGGAGGGGATTCTTCTTCCATATCCCACAGACCACACTCCTCCTGCCAACTGCACTATCTGCTCCCTGATAGCATCCAGCCTGCCGCTAACGATAAATCTCACTGTCTTTATCACCAGGGTTTTGTGTGGTGCAAAAAGTGTTTTGTTTATATCTGATGACATTTTCATAAAGTAAAAGTAGCGCTCGTCAAGCTGAAAGTGAAGGTATTCTTGCGTAAGTGGTACCAACAGATGATTTCCAGAAATCACCTTATCATAATATAGGTTGTTTCAGTATTTTCTTTCTCTGTTTTCTCCCCATGGGTCACGCTCAAAGCACTGGATCAATGTTTCACAAGGTCTGATACAAAACAGGTGAGCCTGGAGACAATGATTAAGAGCCTGTTCTCTGGACTCTCACTGCCTGGCTTCAAGTCCCGGCTCTAAAACTAACTAGCTGTGCTACCTCAAAAAGGTGACTTATCCCCTCTGTAAAGCTGAGATGATAGTAGTCATCTTCTCATGAGGTTTTTGGGAAGATCAAATGAAATAATGCTGTGGAAGCCTTTGCTCAGCATTTGGCAGGAAGTTGCTATTTGTCATGATCTGACGCTCCAGAGTGATTTTGCGAAACACACACGCCTGGACTTCACTCTCCTGGGACACCAATGCAGTGGGACTGGTGGGAGGGCCAGGCATCCCCGTTAGAAACAGAACAAGAAACTCCACAGGTGATTCAGATGGGCAGCCAGGCATGGGATCCTCTATGTTAGCCTGAGCAGGTGTTCTAAGCCGACTCAGTCCTGAGATTGGCTGTGCTCATGTAGACGAAGAAGGTAGAGGATGTTTCAGAGTCAGTTGGTTCTCAAAGTGCAGTCCCCAGACCAGCAGCATCAGTATCACCTGGGAAAGTGTTAGAAATGCAAATTCCTGGGCCCTACCTCTGCGTACTGAATCAGAAGCTCGGAGGATGGGGGCCCAGTGTTTAAAAAAGCTCCCTAGGTGATTCTGATACCCAGTAAAGTTTGAGACCACGCTTTTAAAAGAAGACCAGGGGGGCTTCCCTGGTGGCGCAGTGGTTGCGCGTCCGCCTGCCGATGCAGGGGAACCGGGTTCGCGCCCCGGTCTGGGAGGATCCCACGTGCCGCGGAGCGGCTGGGCCCGTGAGCCATGGCCGCTGAGCCTGCGCGTCCGGAGCCTGTGCTCCGCAAAGGGAGAGGCCACAGCAGAGGGAGGCCCGCATACCACAAAAAAAAAGAAGACCAGGCTTAGTAGAAGATCTTGACTGCAGTAAGTACTCACTCATTACATTTCTTTCTAATGTGGTTGAAAGAATGTTAATGTTATAACTAGTATTTTTTACATTCATGTGATTAATTGCAATTTTCAAAAGGTTTTTGTACACTTTAGCCTAATGAAGTGTTCTTATTTTACAGAAGAGCTGTCTGTGGCTAAGTTCTCAGTGCTTAGAAGTAGCAGAGCTAGAATTAGGATCTAGAATTTGGTCCAAGACTTCTTTGGTGGGTTAAAAATCGCCCCAAAACTTGTTGCGCTTTATCCTAAGACCAAAGAGTTGAACAAACTAAAAGAACTGTCTGCTGGTTGGCTCAGGGTTCCCCCACCAGGGTGCCTAGTAAACAATGGGGAGGAATCATTTGAGGGTGAGGATCTACTGGAAACTGTTGCCTGGTGCCCTCAAGGTGAACAAGGAAAGCAGAGCTCCTGGCCACCAGCCCCGACGTCTCCATTCCAGGCCCAGGATGCTGCCATACTTCCCTGTGCTGACCGTGGGGAGCCTTCTGCCATGTTCCCTTCTGTGATGTGGAAATGAATCTGAGTTCTGGCTCACAGAGGAAGGTTCGGTCACCTGCTGATGGAGGGACACAGGAATTGCTTGGGTGTGAGGGACCACTCTGGCCTCTTCCATAAGCCCCGGCTCTGAGGGAGCCTTAGAACAGAGTTTTTCAACCTGGAACTACTGACACCTTGGACCTGATCATTCTTTGCTGTGAAGGGCTGTCCGGTGCATGGTGGAATGCTTAGTTGCATCCCTGGCCTCTGTCCACTAGATGCCAAAAGTACTTCCCTCTCCTGGATAGAATCCTGACCATCAAAAATGTCTCCAGACATTGCCAAGTGTCCCCTTCAGGGAGAGACAGTAGAGCAAAAGCATCCCCAGTTAGAACCACTGCCTTACTGTGAAGTTTTTCAGATACAAGGCTCAGAACTTCCTCACTGTGAACACCCTAGGGAGTGATCTGCCAGTTCTTTTCACCTCTGTACCTTGAGGCACAGAATCACATTAAAACTTGGAGTTCATAGTATTGAGTCACTGAATTTAGTCATCATTGTGGTCATTACTTATACGCTTTCTCACTGTGCCTGTGTTCAGCCTGAGGATGTTTCTCAGCACAGCCCTCAAGGACACCATAACCAATTGGTTGGCATGGCTCCTAACTTTCAAAAATTTCCTCAACTCAAAAATAGTTAGACCACATTTTTCTAGGATTCTTATTAAAAATTCATATCCTTGGGCACTAGCAGAGACTTATACACCTGATTATCTGGGGATAGGGTACAGAGTTCTACTATATATATGTGTGTGTGCATGTGTGTGTGTATATATATATACATATACATATATGTATATGTATATATATGCTTTAAGACGCTACCCACTTGATTTTTAGGTACATTTGGGACTCTGCAAGGGAGAAGCTGTTAAGGTAGCAGGATTATTTCTTCCTCACACCCCCAAACCGAGTTTTTGCCTTTCTCTGTTCCCTGTGACTAGGGATGATATTAAGAAACCTAAATTATAGATGATGTGGTAATTGTCATTCTCTCAGATACACCAGGGAGACATTATTGCTCCTTTGTATGCAGCACTTATTTCCTCAATAGCTTAGGAAAAACACAAGAATTTTAGACACTATTGAACTGATAGAATTGGGCGGGGTACTTAAGTTGGTAGGACATGAAACCTATATATCAGGACAGTTGGTTATGAGCCATCCAAGATCTAATGCCATCTTGGGCTCTGAACTAGTGAGTGAGACATTTAAGGAGAACAGGTATGCTCTAAATTACAGACTTTTTTAAGTCAAATTCTGATGTATAAGGAATGTTCATTCACACCAGTGGAAGGATTCTCCATTTACAAAAGAATTTAGCTCCTTTAAATATCAATCTTTTCTGATGAACATGAACCAATATGAATCAGTAAGAGTGAAACAAAATTTCTGCCTCTTACTGATGGTGCTGAATTAAAATATAAGCCATGTGGTGTAATACTGTAATACAGCTCACTTGGAGGAACGGGCATAGGAGGTGTATTAGAGGTACACAATTATCCTTTACAGTTGCTAAATCCCCATGCAAGAGGCGTACATGATCTTGTCCATAAAGGGTGAAAAGTCATAAATGTGGACAGAGGAGACAAATGAAGTTTTCGAACGTGAACCCTTGGAAAATCACACCAGAAAGCACTCCCAAAGGCAGGCATTGATTTGTGGTCCAGTTGGTTGTCACAAGAGCAGCTCTGCAAAATGAGATGTGGAGCGAGGGCCACCGGGAATTTCTTCATTTCAAAGTAGTTGATTATGGTCCCTGAGCAATGCTTGAAAGCTTAATTTTTCAGAATTTGAATAAACGGAAAGTAAATAACCTCAAAAAATTATTTTCTCCAGAAAGGGATCCCCAGGACAATGCTTCGAGAATGGCTCGCAACCTTTTTGTTTGCTTGTTTCTATCCCATTCACATGTCCAGTCCTTCCCAAAGCAGTGTTTCTCTTATTGACTGCAGTGATCCTCCAGTTGAGTTTAGGATGGGAAAAAATACAGAAAAGCCCCCTCTTAAGTCATTGTCAAAACCCCAAAACTTGAGAGTGAAAAAGATCTTTGTAAATAGTACACCAGATAACAGGTGTAGACTAGGACCGTCCCTCAGGCAGACAGGGATGCCTGCTTATAAGTCCCTAAGCAACAGAGCCCCAGTCCAACCAAGAATAAAATGCTTGAAAAGTGGGCTTAACCCCCTGCATGCATGAAGGAAAGGTAGAATGGGCCACTGAAAGTGGCGTTACCTGAGAATTAAGTGCCAGAGAAAATTGTTTAAACACAAGACCTAAGAAGTAGACACACACAATCTTTGGTATATCCCACCTGGAATCAAAATAATTCTTTAGTAAAGACAGGTAAGGACCCAGCTTTCATTTACGCTATATGATATAGATAAAGTCATATAAAACAAAATGAAGTCACCTAAGCTTCCTTCTGTAGGGGAGAAAGCCCCTACTACCTCATGGAGTCATACTAGCATTTAACTGTTATTGAGTGATTTCCTTGTGCACGTGGCAGTCAAGCACTTTATAAAAAGGGTGTCAGTTAGTGTTTACAATTACCCTGAGAAGTAAGGACGCCTTTCATCCCTGAAGAATCTAAGGTGCAGAGAAGTTTTAGGCAACCTGTCGAGCGTCTCAGAGCTGGTGAGTGAGAGAACTGGGTTTTGAGCTCAGAACCCCACGCTCTTATCTACGATATCACACTATCTTTCCCAAGGGTAGTCTCTAAGGGTCGAAGATTAATTTATTCCTGGATCTTTCTCCTAATCTACAATCACCAAGTTGAAAAGAAAATGAGGAAGAGAAAGAAGTTGAATGAGAGAGAACAGGACGACCTCATGGTAGGAATAAGATGAAGCCATGTTTGAGATCCAAGACCGAAACGTTGTTCTCTGAATGGAAGGTACATTTTTTTGGTTGACAGGACTTCAGGGTCCTGACAAATGGTTGAGCAATATATAGGACACAAAGGCAAGCAGGTGAGGGGGTAGTGGGGACAGAACCCGAAATCAGGCTCTGCATTACCAGTGGTCACCTTCCCAAGGCTGTGGTAGGCACGCAGAGCACCTTTTTGTCCATCGTGCAAAGATGGCCTCTAGAGGCTGGGGGAGGCCTTGTCCACAGCTGTGAAGTTCCACAGAGTTTATCTGCACCGGTGTGAGAGGGGATCCTTTTTCCTATTTAAGGCAGAGATAGCTGGTGCTTTAATGAAAGTCACCTTCATGTTGTCTCACCATTGCCCACGTTTCTGAGATTCAGAAACTATTCCCAAATGTCAGAAGCAGTAAAGGGAAGGAAGAAATAAGGCATTGGAAGAAAGTGGAGAAAATCTTTTTAGACAGTCCATAAATAAATAATGACTCCAAGCTTTGAAATTAGAGGTCATACACAAAAGTGTTTCTTAGCCCTCTGAGCACATGTGGCGTCTGCCAAATCAGGCTTAAAATGCAACTAGGTAAATAAATAATGAGCGATGGATGGTCCGTGGAGTTTCAGTCCCACTTGCAAAGAGATACAGAGCTTTGCAGATTTAGGACTCCCTCCCCTAGCAGCTTTCTAAAAATTTAACAAGGATATTATTGCCTCTGTAACATTTATAACATGCAGGCTGTGTGTCCTACAGGTCTGCTCTAATAAATAAATCCAAATGTACATTAGAATAATATTAGGGAGAGATTATACACATTTAATCACTGTTGGTCAAAGCTTGTTCTATAGGACATCTTCAATCAGTGCTTCTTGAACTTCAGACATTCATGTATCACCATCATGGTCATTGCCATATCCCTCTGTCACTTTCACAGCTGGGTACTAGAGATACTCTTATCTGCTTTATATCTTTCTTTAAATGGACTGATTTTTAGTAACTGAAAACCTTTGAACAGAAAACTTGATATCTCTTCTGTAAATGTGAAACCAATTTACCCTCACAAGAAGGAAAGTCTTGTCACGAATCTCTAGGTAGATACTATTGCCTACCAAATGCTCTAAGCCTCTTCTGTCTTTATGAAAAAAAAAAAAGGGGGGGGAGACGATTGCTATAGAGATATTAAAGCAAACTAGCACCAAAAACCTGGGATGGTTTTCTTGAAGAAATCAGTAGGAATGGAAGAAAATTGAAAAGAGAATGACTTTCTCCTTATGTAAAGGCAAGGCTATTTAAGGGTGTACTACGTCACTGCAGTAAATTATAAAGTTCCCCAATATGGCCCCTCCCACCATAAAACGGAGTTTGTACATGCACCTCAACTGAACCGAGTAAGACACTTTTTCCCTGTATAGTACTGCTTTGCTGGGGATAACCAACTTGTTCTACATGCATGTTATGTGGTTGATTGCAAACAAATCATTTACTTACCATGTTCATCAAGCAAAATATTGTCAGGCTTCATATCCCTAGGGGAGTAAAAAGAAAGGAGAAGGTTGCTCATAATAAAACAAAGAAACAGAACTAAAGGAGAAAGGTGAACTGCTTAAGAATGCTAGCTAGGAATGAATGTACTAGCCCTTCATCACTCACAATCTCATTCAATTCTCACAGTGAATTGAGATAGTTACCATGAATACCCCCAATTTCTAGAACTGAGGCTTAAAGAGATTAAGTAACTTAACCCAAGGTTACAGAGCTAATAAACAGAAAAACAGGGCTCTGAACCTGGGTCTCTCATTCAAAACCTCAGACTCTTTTTTTTTTTTAATATTTATTTATTTATTTGGTTGCACGGGGTCTTAGTTGCAGCAGGCAGGCTCCTTGGTTGTGGCATGCGAACTCTTAGTTGTGGCATGCATGTGGGATCTAGCTCCCCGACCAGGGATCAAACCCGGGCACCCTGCATTGGGAACGTGGAGTCCTACCCACTGTGCCACCAGGGAAGTCCCTGAAAGCTCAGACCTTAATTTCTACAGCATATTATATCCAAGTGTGTCAGTATTGCTCCATAGATCATCCGGCATTTATTTATTTATTTAAATTTTATGTATAATTTTTATTTATTTTAAAAATTTTATTGGAGTGTAGTTGATTTACAATGTTGTGTTAGTTTCAGGCGTACTGCAAAGTGATTTATTTATACATACACATATATTCATTCTTTTTCAGATTCTTTTCTCATATAGGTTACCACAGACTATTGAGTAGACTTCCCTGTGCTATATATAGTAGGTCCTTGTTGGTTATCTATCTTACATATAGTAGTGTGTGATCATACAGCATTTAAATTGTCATAAGGTAGTAGTACAGTAGTAGTACTAATCATCATTGTTGCCTGTGTAACTCTAGAGATACAAAGATGAAGTAAACTTCAAGACTATAAAAAAGAGAAACAAAATGATCTATAAGGTGATTATATTTTAAACTTGTGGAGATTAGAATCTTTTTTAGGATGATGCTATAATGCCTCTAGTTGCTTAGTAAGTATTATTCTTGGGGTTGTTAATTAAGGGATTTGGACCAGTTTTCTATGCATTGGTGAGATCCTTAAATCCATAGAAGGGAACATAATCTACCCTCTTCCAACGAAGGCAGTAGTTTGATGGTAAATACTTAGAGGTTTGATGGTAAATTCTTAGAGGAATGGCCTGTAGAGTTTCAAAAGTCCTCAAGAAACAAATATTATTGTAAGCAGTGTTCCTCAATGAGAGCAAAGCTCTGTAGTTCGTAACAGCCCTCACTCTTCCACACTCCGGTTTTTACTGCCCTTCCCTGATGTACCATTAAAGCCCTTAAACCCAAATTCACAGAAGCCATTAGGGAAGAAATTCTGCAACAGGTTTGGGAACACATTTTCAGCCTAGTCCAGTGGCTTTTATGTCGCTAGAATAAGGTGACTTTAGTCTGTGACAGACCAAGACTGTCAGAGTCCTCTTTTGAAAATATTAATGAATAACAAGCCTCTTACCTACACACAGAACCAAGTATATGCCCCACCCAACAGGCAGGTGCATGGGTACTTTCATGAGCTTTGAATATCTTCTCATTTAGTTTATTAGGTTCTTAAAATTAGTTCTGGATTCGTAAGCGGTCATTTGTAGCTGTGGCAAATTTTTCTCTGGTTCAGGGTATAATTTGCTAAAAACAGAGTGCAAGGGGGTTTCAAATTGCATGTTTCCCTGGCTAAACTCTCAGTATTGCAGACTCCACCCTAACCCCTTTGATGAATTTCATTATTCCAAAAATTACCAAGTCTAAATTCACTCACATGGAGTAAAGGCCCTTTCATAATCTGGCTCCTGTGCCAGCCACATGGAGTGCATGGAGTCCCCTAAAAGCTCCCTGCCTCCCCTCACCTTCTGCCGTTCCTTTGCCTGAATCAGAGCCCTGAACCACTGGACCCAGAAAATGCAGATTCATCCCTCACCTCTTAGCTCAGATGCCACTTCCTACAGGAAGCCTTCCCTGATTTTCCAGTTCTGAGTCAATGGCCCCTCCTGTGTGCTCTGCATGGTATGCTTATCCCATCACAACATTTATCACACTTCATTTTTTCTCCAACTGGATCATGAACTCCTTGATGGCGGGGATGGTTTCTTGATTAATACATAAACCAGGATATACTAGAGCACTCCAGCACACCATTGAACACTCTGCAGTTTAAAGCTCGAGCTGAACTAGCCATTAGGCTCTTGCCACCTCTTTCAGACCTGTACCAGTGAGCATCAGGTAGTGTCTGCCAGGCAAGGAGGAGGCTCTGAGGAGCCCTGCCAGGAAGGGAGAGACTTGGGTGTGGCAAGATGAGCACAATGATTTTGTGGCCCGAATTTATGAGGGCTTTGCTAGGAGAAATGAATTGCTGTGGGTCTGGCACGTTATGAGCTATTAAATCCCTAGGTGTAATTTTAAAAATTTGTTCTAGCCACACTTCGTTATATCCACTACTTTCCCCAGAAACTTCCTTGCAGCTTGAAGAATAATACGGAGATCAGAGAGGTCATAGTTTAAGGTGATATGTCCTACTTCAATCTTATATTCTTTTTTTTTAATTTATTTTTTTGCGGTACGCGGGCCTCTCACTGTTGTGGCCTCTCCCATTGCGGAGCACAGGCTCCGGATGTGCAGGCCCAGCAGCCATGGCTCACGGGCCCAGCCGCCCCGCGGCATGTGGGATCTTCCCGGACCGGGGCACGAACCCGTATCCCCTGCATCGGCAGGCGGACTCTCAACCACTGCGCCATCAGGGAAGCCCTATTCATTTATTTATCAAACATTTATCTACTTTGATAAGTCACTGTGTTAGGATATGAGAAATATAAAGATAGATGAGACATAGTTCCCTCAGGGATGGGGAGGGTAAGAAAGGTTCATAAGGAACCATGCCAAAGGGGTTTAAAGTGGTAAAGAGGCATGTTTATTACTAAATTCAGAGAAAGACTATGAGGAAAATCTAAGAAAAATAAAAAGTGGACTTTTAACAGAAAAATAAAGTATATAAGCATAGATTCTAAGTACATAGTTTCTCTAAAAAGTGATGAGGAAACCTCTAAGTCACTACAGGGTGAATGGCAGGGTGATAAGATTGTTTATTCATGCAGTAGGAGAAAGGAAATGAAAATTAACCCAGGTGCTGTATTAAAATTCCTGCTAGAACAAGTTGAGATTTTCTAGTTCAGAATTTTAGCACCACTTCTTATCTTTTCTGTCTTCTCCAATAATCCTAAATGGTTTTCTTCATTTAAGGCAATCTATAAGATGGTTTAAGTGGGTAGTTACCAAACCTGGGTATATCTAGGATCACCTGGGGAGCTGAAAACAACATGCACCCCAACTGTTTCCTCACTCCCATTTCCTTAATCATTCCTTTGCCATCACGACAGCCTATCCACCGGGCAGCATGACCTTCTATCATATACCTTTTATCACCAGACCCGACCCAGGGATTCTAGACTAATAATATGTAAAACTTCCTGCCTGATGTTTCCATCTGTATGTTTAGCAGCCATGATAAATATAAATAGAATATGTCCTAAAGAGAACCTTTGATATCCATCACATCCCACACAAACACCAAAAAAACCCATGAAATTAATACTTGATCTAGTAATTCTACTTCTGGGTATATACCCCAAAGAAGTGAAAGCAGGTATTTGAACAGATATTTGTACACAGCAAATAGTGTGTACACTATAGTGGCAGCACTATTCCCAATAGCCAAGAGGTGGAAACCACCTGAGTATCCATTGATGGGTGTATAGATAAATGTGGTATATACATATGGAATATTATTCAGCTTTAAAAAAGAATAAAATTCTGATACAGTCTCTAACATGGATGAACCTTGAAGACATTATGCTAAGTGAAATATGCCAGGCACAAAAGAGCAATTATTGTATGCTTCTGCTTATATGAGGTCCTCAGAATAGTCAAATTCACAGAGACAGAAAATAGAATAGAGGTTCCCAAGGGTTGGGGGGAAAGAAGGATTGATGATTTATTGTTTAATGTTTATAGAGTTTCAGTTTGGGATGACAAAAAAGTTCCGGAGACGGACGGTGGTGATGGTTGCACAACAGTATAAATGTACTTAATGTACTTTGTCACTTAAAAATGGTTAAAACGATAAATTTTATGTGATGTATATTTTAACCACAGTGAAAAAATATTTATACAGACACACATTAGAATTACCATCTCCAGCGCTACCACCATCATCATACTGAAGTCTGCAATAGTATAATACCTTCTTCTTGCTTCTCCACTTGTCCCCTGACAATCCATTATCCACATAGCAGCCAGGGTGGTGTTTTTCATTACACACACCTTCCCTGCCTAATGACTCCATTAGCTATAAAATCCGAACCATTTACCCCAGCCTTATATGACCTGTAGGTGCTCTAGTCCTGTGGAGCCCTGAGCTACATCTCATAGCATACTCTCTCTGCCACACACCATGCTCCAACTGCACTGTTCTTCTCGGTCTCCTTCACACGTTGTCCCCTCTGCCTGCAATCTTGTCCCCCTAGACCTTCAGGTGGCTTGTGTCTTCTTGTCATTCAGATCTTGGCTAAAATATCACATCCTCCAAGTTCTTTCTTGACCACCCAATCTAGAGTAGTAGCCCTCTCCATCCTCATCTCTTCACCTCCATCTTATTTTCAACACAGCACTATCATTACCTATTTTCTTCTTTATTTGTTCATTATTTGTTTTCCCCCCAAGCTCTCAGAGCAAGGACATCTTTTCTGTGCTGCTCTGTGCTGTAGCTCCTAGGCTCATCAAAGTGCCCAGAGCAAAGTCAGTGTTCAAATAAATATTTGTCAGAAAAATGAGTGAATCTAGTCCCTTGGCTTTTCAAACTTCTGGAATAATAAGCCATGTATTTCTTTTTCTCCTAAGAAGAGAAAAACAAAAACAAAAGAATAAGAACAACAACAAACACCCTCCATATGCCAGATGCACTGTATTTACTGTTGGCAACTAAAAAACCCCATCATTTGCAGAGCGGTTAAGTACAATTTTAGGAACACACACATTCTGTAGAAATCCTTCATTGCATCCTGATTTGATGAAACAGAAAAGTCCAGGTCTTGCTGAATCAGCTGATTCCTACTGTGAGAACTATAATTAGCAGTGTGGAAATGCAACGCTCCCTGTGGCAGGGTCCAAGGCGGAACTGATATATCTGCAGTTCTCACTTGAATGCCTTTAACAAGACATTAGCAGAACTTAATAGGCTAATTACATCCCTTCACTGCGCCTACCCTGGAATCAAGTTGCTCACCCTGCAATCTGATATGGGGTATTGTGAGGAGAGGGAACAGGAAAATAAGTGTATCCAAATCAAACTCAACTTCTTCAGTGTCCCACGGCTTTCTGATAGGTCCACAGTTTGGATTTAATTCTTTGTCACATAATGCTCTCCTGGATTGGGTCCTCTCCAAGTTCTTGAGAGGGGGAAAATATTATACATATAATATTTTATTTATATATTTATATAATGTTATTTTATAATATCATATTTATTGTGCATATAATATATTAAATTACAGTGTTACATGAAGGCTATTGATCACATAAACAGACCCATGTTAAGAAAAGAGAGGTTTGGAGGTGTGAGAGTGTGATGGGAAATTGTAAGCAAAAACGTAATTTCGAACAGGAGACAGAAGTGAAAAGCTGCCAGGATTGGATTAGTAAGGGCCAGGTATCATCCTGCAACTTTCTTACCACCTGGATGCTGCTGCTTTTTTTTTTAAATTGAGACATAAATGACTATTATATCAGTTTCAGGTGTGCAATATAATAATTCAATATTTGTGTATATTCTGAAATGATCACCACGCTACGTCTAGTTAGCATCCATCACCACACATAGTTACGAATTTATTTTTCTTGTGATGAGAACTTTTAAGAGCTACACTCTTAGCTACTTTCTGGCTACTTCTTTTTGTTGTTACTCAATCCCAGCCTTTCCCACAGTTTGTTCCAAGTAGTGTTAGTTACAGAAGCCATTACAAGGAAATGAAGTAAAGAGACTGAAGGCTTTCAGGCTGTGTTGGTAAAGGGCCTCCATGTCCAAGGGAAAAGATTGATTAGCAATGCCTGCCATTGCCATAGGAGTAGGTGTTGGAGCTAGTCCATAATAGTGTTTTCAAACTGCTGTGCTTCCCATGAGTCAAGAGAGTGGTTATAGCTATTATTTATTGTCCATGCTGTGGCAGGCACATGGCAGGCACTTGAGAGACAACATCTCTCTTATTCTTTGTAACAGCTCCATAACTTAGATATTACACCCATTCTTGCAGATGAAGAAGGGGAAGCTCAGAGATGGTTCAAGATTTTAAGTAACAGACAGAGCTGGGATTACAACCAGAAACTGCAAGGTGCAATCTTAGTTTATATCTCAAACGTTCATATCTTACTTCCTCTCAGGAGAGAGAATGTCCTAACATACCCAGGGGTCTGGGATGTGGTTGAAATTGTTCTGCAGCAAGTTTAATTTTTTTCATAATTTCTATTGTATATTTGAAAATCACATAGACTTTGCACCCTACTCTATAATATATACATATCTCTTTTAATATAAAAGTAAAATTCCACCTTTCTTACTCCGGATAAATCTGTTGTTCTAGGAAGGTGAATCCCCAGCAGCACAATAGTACAGACATTCCAGTTTGAGAAGTATGGCCATGTACCACCATCCCAGAAACTTGAGATTTTTAACCATTTTGTAATCTCTGGAGGCAGAACGTTTAGATGACAAGGCTTCCTGCCTTACAGTTTAACATTAGTCAATGCTCGTTCATCACCATTGTTTTCCTTAATTTGGATTCACACAGCTAGAATCCTAGGTCACATTTATGTGTTCTGCACCCAAGGAGACAGGGACAGAGTAAATCACTCCGCCACAGAGACCAGCCTGAACTCAGGGCTCCTGGGTCTTCCCCTCAAACCCAGGAGGTTTTAGGTAAAGAAATGTACTAGTTAGAGGCAGGGAAAGAGTCTGCAAAGTAAGAGGAACCAGAAAGGAACAAGACCACTTGTGGTCTGTTGATGGTAACAGATAAAGTCTGTCATCTGGATGCTGGTGGGGGCTACAGGAGCAGAACCTTAAGGGGCCCCTGCTGGGCCAGGAGTTAGCACTTTAGCTGCTAGATCAAGGGAGCTGGTGGGTGAGAGAGCAGAAAACAGGAGGAAGGGGGGCAGGAAAGGGATTGGGTAACAGGACGGCTCAGGCAGCAGCTCTATCAACCAATACAGTGAAATACAAGAATCTCAGTCATTTTACAATGGGTATGTCTATACCAGTATATGGACTAAACATGTGCCTTGTATATGCTATACTGTATTGTACTGTGTAGTGTGTGTGTGTGTAGAATACAGTTAGTAATCACAAATGTTTCTATCCCTTCCCAGGCATTACTAGGTTTATTTGGGAAGCAGTAGAACCTAGATGTTAAGAGTGGGGCTCTGGAGTTAGATGACCCAGTTTCAAATCTCAGCTGAGAACTTGCTAGTTCTGGGAACTTGGGCAAGTTATAATCTTGTATGATGTACATTGTGATTGCCCTGCTAACATGCATTCTTCATTCTCTTAATCATTTCAGTTCTCATTTGGGTATTTAACCTCTCTGCCACACACACACACACACACACACACACACACACACACACACACACACACACACACACATATGCTGTAGTCCCTTTGTTTGGGGGAGTCTATCCCACGCTTGACTTTAGGAGACGGTTCTGTGACTAAGGCCTAAGCTAGTGAGAGTTATGCCACTCCATAGTCCTGGTTATTGGTCTGGGATGGGCTGTAACGCTATTTAAGCCATTAAGTAGGAAGAAGAGTAAGCTATGGGCTTCTGAGGAAGAAGTTTCCTTGCTGTCCTGGGGAAAGCTTCCAGAAGGTGTGTGATTCATTGGATTTAAAGGAGTTAGCATAGAGTCCTAGGCTGAGGTGTTGGATCAAGATAGCCTACAAGTCTGGCATACATCTGGACTTGCAAGTGTCATAGAATAATAAATCCCCTTTATTGTTTAGTCTCATATGAGTTAGTTTTCTACTGAGACTAGAAACATGTTTGGTAATATGTTTCTGAGACTCGGCCCCCTGAATCTATAAATCGAGGACAGCAATAGTATCTGCTTTACAGAGCTGTTATGAAGATTTAGTGAGATGGCACATGTAAAACTTTTAGTTTAGTATCTGGCACATAGTAATTGTTCAACTGACTTTCAGAAAACATTGAACAAGTAATTAGAAAGTGTCAGTGTAGGAAGGGCTAGGTGGCAAGAAACTGGTGTTAAACTGAGAACGATAAATGATCAATAGTTGTTTTCAACTATCATGGAACCATTGTGATGTACTCATGATGATAGATCTCATTTAATGCAACAAGTGAGATAAGGATAAGCCCTTTAAATACTTTATTCCCTATTATCCTCTAACAACCTTATGAAGTAGGTATAATTATTACCCTTATTTCATAGATGGGACCACTGAGGCACACAGAGGGCTAATTCCAGGAACTACTGCATTGTCATCCACTATTATGAGAAGAGTCAGGATTCCAGTTCATGTTTACCTGACACCAGGAGTGATATTCAAAATACTTAACAAGGAACAAACACTAATCACAACAGGGCACTGATCATTAGGAATCCTGGAGGCTAGAGATAAATTACCAGTAAGACTACGAGTGGGTGACGATTAATAAAAGCCCGGTTTGACTTGACACCTTACTTACTTCAGCTCCAATGGGCAGCAGGGGAACCACGAGGCTGATTGTGAGTCAACAGAAGGAAGAACTTTCTAATAATTCAGCATGTCTAAAAATGAAATCATCTACCTTATGTGGTAATGAGTATCTCACCTCTGAAGTGTTTAAAAGCTAGGAAGACAATTCCTTGTTGGAGAGGTTGTGGAAGAAATTCTGCCATTGGATGCAGGTAGAACTTGATCTCTAAGTTAACCTTCACTCTAACGTCCCAAGGTTCTGTAATAGCCCATACTTGTTTTCCAACTGGCAGGAAAATAGTATGGCTTCCCTTTATTAGCCATCCCTGATTTTCTGAGCACTGTAATAAGGACTTGTCATATTTTTCCTGCTTTAATATATATGACATTATTAAATCTACTTCACAAATTAGAGAAATAGATCTCAGGGCTTATTAATTTTCCTAAAGTCATACAGCTAATAAGTGGACAAAGCCCCAAACTGAGCCCTGATCTGACTAGTCCAAAGCCCCTTACCCTGTCTACTATGTCATACTCTGCTTTCAAACGAGAATATTGTGTTTTCTTAATGGTTGTATTATAAGATAAATGTGTAATTTTGTGATGATGTATTCTAGAGTATGAGAAGGAACAGTATGTTTTCCCCATAGTTTAGTGCAGGGAAGGTAATGGAAGCAAATGGATATAGTGTTTCAATATTAATCAGTAGCTATAAATTTATTGAACACTTGCTATGTAGATGTTGTGCACACGTTAGAATTTATCTCCACCACAGCCCTGTAAATTACGTATAGGTTTTTTCATTTTACTGATATAGCAAATGAGGGTCAGAGATGCTAAGTAACTTGCCCATGGTTGCCTCTCTTGTAAGTGGAAGAGCCATCATATAATTCTAATGCCATCAGTCACTGCTTATGATGGACACCTTGCAAATAGCCTTGCTATGGGCATATGAATATCATGGTGGACAGCTACATGATTTGAGCATATAAAATATCTTCATATTATTCTGTTTACAAAGGATATGACTATATGTATATATTTGTATATTCCTATACATACAGTGATAATTCTGTAAAAGATTATCAGTATATATTTAATGCTCAACCAAATAAGGCTAGAAATAAATAAAACACATTAGATTACCACTGGGTTTTTATTTTCTGTAATACTTTTCTATATTCCCCCACAAATTTCTAAAATAAACATGCCATCTTTATCGATTTGAACCAAAGTATTACATAAAAATCTTATTATAAGATATTACATAATATCTTCTCATTACTTCTATCAATGAAGACACTATTTTTTTTTTCTTTTAAGTACCAGCCTAATAGCTAGAACACATGATTTCTTATCTTAGCCTTGTCTCTGATTTGCCTTGTGACCTTGGGCATATCACTTGCTTCTCTGGGCCACAGTTTTAGCATCTGTCCTGGGGTTGACAAACTATGGCCCATGGGCCCAATGTAGCACATCATCTGTTTTTGTATGGCTATGAGCTAAGAAGGGATTCTACATTTCTAAATAGTTGAAAAATAAAAAAAGAATACTATCTTATGACACATAAAAAATCATGTGAAATTCAGATTTCAGTGTCTGTAATAAGGTTTTTTTTTTTTTTTTTTTTTTTTTGTGGTATGCGGGCCTCTCACTGTTGTGGCCTCTCCCGTTGCGGAGCACAGGCTCCGGACGCGCAGGCTCAGCGGCCATGGCTCACGGGCCATGGCTCACGGGCCCAGCCGCTCCGCGGCATGTGGGATCTTCCTGGACCGGGGCACGAACCCGTGTCCCCTGCATTGGCAGGCGGATTCTCAACCACTGCGCCACCAGGGAAGGCCTGTAATAAGGTTTTATTGCAACACAATCATGTTCATTTGCTTACATATTATCTAGATGCCTTCACAATACAATGGCAAAGTCGATGAGTTGTGACAGACCCTATAGCCTACAAAGTCTAAAACATTTGCTATCTAGCCTTTTACAGAAAAAGTATGCCAATCCCTTACCTACAGAGGGAGCAAGTTGAACTAATAATCTCCAGGCTCTTTTTTGCCCTAGTATCTAGAATAGCTAATGGATCCCATTCTCCATGATTTCCATTCTTATTTTCCTACCACCCACTGTGAATGTTCTATCCTTATCTCCAAACTGATTACAAATTCAAATATGTCCCCTTTCCTGACTGGCTCTGTATTTTCATTAAAGCACAAATAAGAAATAAGTTTGAACTAGAGCCTTTGTTAGAGCATGGTAAGACAACCTGGCTTCGGCTCACCTCTCCTGTGGCTTCTTGAACCACTCTCCCCCTTTCTCACATGTTCCAACCACAGAGGCCTCTGTTCTGCTCCAGGACACCTAACAAACTTCCACCTTAGAGCTGCTTGTCCTGCAAGGCTTGGCTCAAATGCCACCTACTGGCAAGGCTTCTTCAAGCACAGTGACCCTCACCCCCAACTCTGTACTCTTTTTCTTAGATCCTTGTTTATTTCCCATATAGCACTCAACAGAATCTGGAACTAACATGATTAATTATGTATTTGTTCATTGTTTATGTTTCTGTATTATATTCATTGTCCATCTCCTCAACCAAACTGTAACCTCTAAAGGGACAGAAACCATGTTTTTATTCTTCAAAAACTCTTCATACTAAGTGAAGTAAGTCAGACAGAGAAAGTCAAATATCATATGATATTGCTTATATGTGGAATCTAAAAAAATGATACAAATGAACTTATTTACAAAACAGCAATCGAGTCACAGATGTAGAAAACAATCTTATGATTACCAAAGGGGAGCGGGGAAGGGATAAATTAGGAGTTTAGGATTAACATATACACACTACTATATATAAAATAGATAACCAAGAAGGACCTACTGTATAGCACAGGGAACTTTACTCAGTATTTTGTAATAACCTACAATGGAAAAGAATCTGAAAAAGAATAGATTTATATATTTTATATATATATATATACACACATATACATGTATATATATAAACTGAATCACTTTGCTGTATACCTGAAATTAACACAACACTGTAAATCAACTATACTTCAATAAAAAATTTTAAAAATATACATGTGAATAAACAAATAAAGTTGTTGATGCATCAAAAAAAATGTCCATTCAAGAGCTGTGTGCCTAGCACATAAGTAAGTCATCAATACTACCTGTTAAATGACTAAACCTGAAAGAATGAAGCTTCAGCTTTGTACTAAAATGTAGGCTAGGCAAAGTAAAATTTAATTTGGACTAAGTTACAGGTTGCATATTAACGAAACTCTTGACCTTATAGAAACTATTAAAAGCTCAGCACCAGGCGAGTTAAATGTTAACCTGTAAACGAGCAGCTCTTTGCCTTGTTCACGTGGGTTTTCACAAATGGGTGCCCTCGTGTGAGAAGCACTGTTTCAAAGCTCCTTTCGGAACTGACTGACGCACAATACAAAGCAGGCAGAGCCTCCTGTTTTCACAATGTGTAATTCATGCTCATTCATTATTCGGTAGCTTGGGAGCAGGTGCTGAATAGAACATACCAACCTAATACCCTCATTACTGCACTGCCGTTTTGTTTTTGAGGCTCAAGTGGCCCTTCTGCCATGGGAGTTAGGAAGAGAAAACATTCGCAAGGGCTGGTGAGCTCCTGACGAGAAGATTTACCAAAACAACAAGCAAGGGCATTTTCTCAACCACTCCACAGAAAATGGCAGTCGGAAGCCAAAATCTATTATCCCGCTGCAATAAACAGAAAATATTATCAATACACTGGGAGGAAGAAAGGCAGCATCACGTGGAGCATGAACAATAAAAGTAATCGGATCATCTATAAGTATTTTTAGACTTTTAATTTCATCATCCTGGACATGCTGCTTTGGTAAATTGGAAAAGATTTCACTTCCCTTAGAGATATGTAAGTGCAAAACAAAACTCCTTGGACTAGAGAAACGTTATGAAAAGGCCAGAGATATCTGAAATATCTCACCAAATCTGAAATATGAAAGTAAGCAGAGACAGTCTCTGGGCAACATAAAATAGCTTACCATATACTAAAGCTAATGGATTTGACTTAGTGAACTCTCTCTCGGGTTACTGTAATTTTATAAACAATTCAAACAAGTTTTGTTCTGGTCTTCCATCCCATAATATATTTGAAGCAGCATATCAGGAGTGAAGTAGAAGCTGCTCTGAGTAGTACGTGCTAGAGAAGCAAAGATTGAAATTTCAGCACCTAAAAAAACTATGAAAACATACTGTATTCATTTGCCAGGTCTGCTGTAACAAAGTACCTCAAACTAGGTGGCTTAAAAAACCAGAAATATACTGTTTCATGGTTCTGGAGGCTAAAAGTCTAGAATCAAGGTGTCATCAAGGCCCTCCTCCTTCTGAAACGTGTAGGTGAGGGGTCTTCCTTGCTTCTTCCTAGCTTGTGTTGGTTTGCTGGCAAACTTTAGCCTTCCTCGGCTTATAGACACATCACTCCAATCCTTCATCTTCACACAGAGTTCTCCCTGTGTCTCTTCACATCATCTTCCTTCTGTTTATATCTATCTCTATGTCCACATTCCCTCTTTTGATAAGAATCCCCGTTACATTGGGTTAGGACTCACCCTCATAAACTCATTTTTACTTGATGACCTCTGTAAAGACCCTATTTCCTAATAAGGTCACATTCTGAGTTACTGGGGATTAGGACTTCAACATACCTTTTTTGGGGGGGGGACACAAAATTTAACCCATAACACATACCAACGAAAAATGTGTATCTAAACTAATGTTTGTTGCTATTGGGTAAATAGCACTAAATAGCTCATCTGATCTTGAAGAAGTCTATTATGTTCATAAGAATGAAACTAAAAGAGCCTATATTAAGAGCAGGATCTTTGAATCAGTTCATCCTACTTTTGAATGTGGCCTTAGTATACCAGCTGTATGGTACTGGGCAAGTCACTTAACCCTGTCATAGTATTGCTGACTATCAGACTAGGCAGTGTGTGCAAAAAGCTTGTTAGCAGAGTGCCTAGTTCTTGATATATGCACAGTGAATGACAGCTCTTCTTAAGCCATTAAGAAAATGAGATGTGTACTTGTAGTATAATTTAAATGGTGAGCAGAGGGGAGTAAACATCTCCAGGAATTAGAAAAGCATCTCTCCAGATGACTCATTTCCACAGGCTTCAGAAACCTGGTGTGTCAGTCACTGTGTTGACAAGTTCATTCATCAGAAGCTCATCTGTCACTCAATGATCATTGACTAAAATGATTAGCTGCAGAAAGATCTTATTTTTTCCCTATGAATGATCATCCCAAGAAAATAAAATGTGATTTCCAAGATGCTGCAGTGTGTATGAGTCAGACAAAAAGACGAAATCTCAGCCTTGAAGATCTCTGCCTGTAACAAACTGAAGACCTTCGTTAAAACAAAGAATTTGGGCTCACAACTGAATTGCAAAAAGGTCTTGATTATTAAATGTGTTAAAGGCTGATTATCCCACCTCACTGTCACATACTCTTTGGACAGTTCATTTCGGTCATGGGGACTTGCTGGGAAGAAGTGGGTGCGTAGTAGAGAGCAGAAAGTCAAAGAGGTTATACTTTGAAGAGTGTCATCCTATCAGGGCTGAGGGGAAATCACCCTAGACTCTTAGGCATGAAAGAACCATTCCTGTTCATTTGGCCAAACCACCTGATTGCTTCCTTGACAGGGATGTTCAGGGTTATGTTTACGGTCATAGAAAATATTGATGTCGGAGTCAGGCATAGGAAAACTTGTTTAGAGGAAGTATGGTGGACAGACTTCATGGTGCCCCCCATGTTCCCCACCTCCTGCTGTTCATGTCTTGTATCATCCTCAGCCCTTGAGTGTGGGCTGATTGTATGATTTGCTTCTAACCAACATTATACAGCAAGGGTGATGGGAGGTCGCTCTTCTGATTGTGTTACCTAATTTTATTCCATGATATATACCCTGTCTTGCTAGCAGACTCACTCTGGAGTCTTGGTCTCCTCACTGAGTTTGAGGAAACAAGCAGAGTCCTATAGCCATGAGGCAATGAATTCTGCCAACATCCCTACTGAACTTGGAAGCGGACCCTTGCCCAGTCCAGCCTCCAGAAGAGAACCCAGTTCTGGCCAACACCTTGATTACAGCGTTTCTGAGAACCCCGCTAAGGTGTGCCCAGACTCCTGGCCCAAAGAAACTGTGAGGTAATCAGTGTGTTATTTTAAGTCACTACATCTGTGGTGGTTTTGTTACATGGCATAAAAACTAACACAGCATGGAGGAAAGGCAGCATGGAGCCCCACACACTGTAGACACACAGTGGGAATAAATTAAAAAGATGCTGAAGACAGCTTTATCCACAGCAACCTTTACCTTCCACGTCCACCCAAGGAGAACGTGTATATGCTGTCCTCATTCATTTGTTCAGTCACTGATGTATTTAGCAACCGCTCTGGATTAGACTAGAGATTAGATTAGAGATTAGAACAGGAGTGAGGAGTAGGGCCTCAGTTTAGAAGGGAGAGACCACTTCTTATCAAGAATATTGTGAGCCAGGGGCTACCACTAAAAGTAGGATCAAGACCACTGTGAAGATGCATTGAGTGTGAGTGACGTGTATGGGTGGCACAGGATACACACATAACTGCTTATTTCCTTTGTAGTAAATGCCACGGACTTTAAACACCTTTCTGGTACGAGTGTTGCATTGTTTACTTGACTCCCTTTCACGCTATATTATCAACTCTGGATGACAGGGAAGTTGTCCGTCCTTTCAGCATTGAAGGTCAGCACCGAGAACATTGTCTGGCAAACAGATACTCAAGAAACAGTTCTTGAATGAATATTTATGAGAGAAGCATATCCCTAAGTTTTTTTCTTCACCATCAAAATGCTAATTTCTAGAAGAACGATATAAACACCTGGCAAGCAGCTACTTCAGTCCAAGAGGGGATGTGTGAAAACTAATTCCTTTGTGTATTTTATGGAGGCTCCGAGATGGACTGGGTGTCAGTTAACGGTTTCTGTGATTATAGCAGAGAAGACAAAGGTGATGAATAAAAATAGCATCCTATTCTTTTTTTGACAATCATGAATTTTCTTTTATTCCTACTTCAGCGTATCTGTAATCAGTTGGAGATGAACTTTGGCAGCTCACTCTGTTGCACCGCCATCATTGATATCAATGGCCTAATTAGATTTTTATCTTACTCCTGTAGGAATTTAGAAAGCAGTCAGTTATAACTTCATTAGAGTGAGATAATTCTTAGAAAGACGGAAAAACAAACATCCACTCATATGGTATTTTGACCCAAGATGACTTACTATTTAACTGTCCCAAACAATTCATCTCATTAGATTAAATCTGTAATTGAGTCTTTAACATCTGACAAGGGAAGGAATACAAATTTGTCATTAGACTGTAATAATTACTTTCTATCACTTTATTCACTGGAGAGACTGTGGCAATCAACAAATCAGAGTACTATCCCATAGGAAGGATTGTAATGAGTTTAATTTTCCTTATTTTTAAAAATAAAAGCAAATAATCACGGTATCCGTATCTTAAGATCTTCATTCACCGATGTAATGTAAGTAAAGCGGAATACTGAACAAGGAAATGGCCATAATTTGGAAACTAGAGCTGACTTTCAAGCTGTACTCATAGAAAAATGTTTGACTTCCCGACCAATAAGAAATATGTCTAATTGCACAATTCAAAATTAATGATTACTGTGCAATCCTGGCTTTCACAGATTCTAAAAGTGAAAAAAAATTAGCTAAATATTCTACATATTTAGGAAACTACAAAAAGTCAAGTCTGTGGATTAAAAAAAATCCACAAACAAAATAAAACAAAACCCCATTTATGTCTCATTTGGAATTTAGGCAGAAATAGCATTTATGGTATTTAAAAAAAATAACTAAGCTGGCCATTGCTGGCAGGAAAAACAATGCAAACAAAAAAGCTAAAGACAGAGCCTATTCTGTGTTACCACAGGGAGACAAACGAATACTTTCATTCAGAATACAGTTCCCCTTACACAGACTAAACTCTCCTTCCTGCTTTTAAGCCCTCTGAGCTCAGAAGAAACTTGTTTTGTTACCCCAAAGCATCTTCCCTACTGAAGCACTTCAGTCTTTCTCATCCAATTTAGCTTCTCGTCTTAGGCTCTTCTGTTGTCTGTTGGCGCCATTTGCGTCCTCTTCACTTGTGCAGCCAGACAGCGGGTACCTGAAGGCAGGTGTCCGTGCCCCACCCTGTACCACACCCTCCTCAGGGCAAAAACAGTGCTGAACATCGTCAGCAGGTGTGGAGAGTGGCTAAGAGCTCTGCATATCCTTCAAGTGTAGGTGGCCTCACCTACACGTTAGCCAAGTTATTTTCTGAACCGGAGTTTCATCAGCTGTAAAATGAGGACGATCACACCATCAGCCTCTTGGAGTTGTGGGCGGACTGAGTGAAATAATTCACAAGTGCTCAAGCAGAGCACCTGGTACCCAGGAATTCCTCAGTCAGGGCAGCCTATCACCGCTCCTGCCCCACACATATTCGCTGACCACCACAGATAATTTGGAATCTTCTACCCTGTCCAGAGACAAAATGTTGTTTTGAAATTAGGAAGTCACATATTTTACATCTGCACTTTTATGCAGATGATCTTTCCTTGCCTGGGAAATCTACTGTATTTTGTCCTTTTTTTTTTTTTTTTAAATTCACATGTTAATACCTTGCAACTCAGGTTGTGTCTTACAATCCAATCCTCTAAGTAGCTGAAAGATGTTTTGTTATCACAGATTCCATCAAATACAGCATGAATTCTTCAGATTCTTTTGAAGAAAGAGATTTAGAAAGAGAATTACAGTACTCAGAAGCCTCTATCTCTTCTTCTATGTTGCTCTTCACGCTTTTAACTCTGCTCCAGGAGCCCTGAAGCTGGCTTCAGAGTGCCGCCACTATTATCCTCTAAATGCCGTAGACAAAGGGACACTGCTTACTTCACCGTGTACATGTCTTTTAAGCCATTTGATACCACTTCAAATGGAAATCACTTCACATTGATATCTAGTAGTTGAAGGCAGAAAGTCCTGGTTATTAGAGCTCTCTCACAATTAAAATGCCTATTTGGTCATGACTGTCTTGAAAAACCCTAATGAGGTTGATATATGTTCTGATTTTTCCGAAACACTTAGGAGTTTTGCCTGTTGTCCCAGCATAATTATTAACACAACTCCTTTCATTCTCAGGAGTACCCTGGTTTGGATGATAAATTATATGATTACCCAATGTGAAGACCAAGGTAGGTCTGAAATGTATGGCTTTAATGCCTTCTAGTTTAATTTCGTCTTTGTTATCTGTAAAGCTGGGCTTTTAGTCAATCTGTCATCCATGTGGTTCGGGCAGTGTTCATTCCTTCAGATTTTTGTCACACACTGGTTACACAGTGAGAAGCAAAACATGCATGGCCCCAACTCATGGAGTTTACAATTTAGCACAGCAGACAGACATTAGGTAATTACATACCCAAAACATCACAACTCCTCAGGAGAGGTACAAAATGCTATGACTGCCTATAAAATATAACGAATGGGGAGGTAAGTTAGGACATGTGGGCAGTAGAAATACACCTGGATTGTTTTTTGGGTTTTTTAAAACATCTTTATTGGAGTATAATTGCTTTATAATGGTGTGTTAGTTCCTGTTTTATAACAAAGTGAATCAGCTATACGTATACACGTATCCCCATATCTCCTCCCTCTTGCATTTCCCTCCCACCCTCCCTATCCCACCCCTGTAGGTAGTCACAAAGCACCCAGCTGATCTCCCTGTGCTATGCAGCTGCTTCCCACTAGCTATCTATTTTACATTTGGTAGTGTATATATGTCCATGCCACTCTGTCACTTCGTCCCAGCTTACCCTTCCCCCTCCCCGTGTCCTCAAGTCCATTCTCTACGTCTGCATCTTTATTCCTGTCCTAGTATGCTATCTCATTTTAACCCAGCATTCATAATGTCATGGTGTTTGCCTTCCATTCATCTGCCATGAGGAGGAGACATTTCAGTACAAAGAGGCCCTCTGAAGACAGGCACTAAGTAGTAATTGTGAGTGTGTAAAGGGCAAGGAGCAGAAACTTAGTCCTTGGTTTCTTATTCAAGTGGCAAAACCATGATAGGAGCAAAAGAGAGTGAGGGAGACAAGGACAGAAAACAACGCTATTTGGTATGGTTATGTTCCTTGGGGGTGAAAATTGTATCAAGTTTTCTGTTTCATTTTTCTCCTGTATTCTTCTTGGAACATGGTTCTAAGCACATGGCAAAAATGCTCAGAGCATCTTGACTTGTGATGACTGAGAAAATGAAGCTCAGAGAAAGAAGGCACAGAGAAGGGAGAAAGTTACAAGGTGGCCTCTGGTGATGTTGGCTTTTCATAGTCCCTGGCTTCTGCCTGAGATCTGCAATGTCAGCACCCCGAACAGACTGTGGGTTGGCAATTTGGGGGAGGATGAGTGAGCATGAAGAGACCCTGACAGGGACTCTATAGCCTACAAATATGAAAAGTTTCTCCTCGGAAAGAACTAGGCGGGAGGTAGCAGAAAGCCAGTATGGGAGAAAGATCGCTTGTCAGCAGGATTCCCAGTTACTGACAAAAACACCAGGTGTGTAAATTTACTTCCGAGATCATACATGATTAACTGGTCTGCTTTCCATTTATCCATTGCCTGAAGAGCACGTTTCCAATACAAATGGGCCCTTCCAAAGATAGAAAATTAAATAATAATTATGTAAGTGCCAAGACCAAAAAGGAAAAAAAAAAAAAAGGATTGGTCCATAGTGCTTGCATGGAGAATCTATAAATTATGATGTTACATCTTCAACCACAGGCCCTGTACTAGTCCTGATAAATTCTAGATAAATGTCAACTAGTGGTGGGCAAAAATTTTATCTAGACAAATTTTCAGTAAATGAGACATAATTAAACGTAAAAACTCAGCAGATTCTTCAAGGATTAAAGATGACAGTGGCAGAGTCACATGTTGGTTGTTCATTTAACAATGTATAATTAATTAATGTATATATTTCATATGTGTAATTAATGCAAGGTAGTATAGTAGACAGAGCTCTGACTTTGGGATTGGAGAGATACAGGTTTGAATCCCAGCAATGCTAATTGTCAGGGTCTCTCCTTGGCAAATCTTTGAGCCACACTTTTCTCATCTGTATAATGGGAATACTGTAATGAAATGTGGAGTCCTCTTTGAGTTTTGAGAATTTAACAGTATAATATATGAAAGTACCTAGCAGTACCTGGCATATAGAAAGCGAGGTAAATAGTAGCTGCTTTGATGGTGATTAGGTTCAAACTTCTTATAAGTAAGCTAGATGATACTTTAATGCCTCTAAGTCACAAAATCTCATATTTAATACTGGTCTAACTATACCTGCTCAGTTCACTTATCACTTATTAGAGAGATCAAGTGAGATATTATATAGGAAACTGCCATAAAAACTACGAACTCCTATATAAACATAAAGTATTATCCTTTTCTCTCTGTTGTCTGTTTGGGTTTATAGCTACTTGTGTTATTTGTTTGTCTTTAACACAAATGCCCCAAGTGAAGGAGATATATTGCTTTTGCTGACTTCTGTCTGCAGCATGCCCTCACAATAGGGTAGATGACAGGCAGATGTTAGGACTCAAATTTTCTCCCCAAAGAATTTTCTTCCTTCTCATTCTATTTCTTTCCCTTCATGCACTTCCTCCATTTCTCTTTTGATTAATTCATTTAATATTTATTAAGTTCGTATATGTCACCTTTTCTTCTCTTTTTCTAGGCTTAGTTATAAGCAGCACCAACACTCACTAATTCTGGTCTTGTTGTTTACTAACTGTGACCTTGGGCAGACTAAGCTCAATGTGCTCAGTTTTTTGGTTTTTTTTTAATCTGAAAAATGAGGACAATACACCTACCTCCAGGGATGTTGTAAGAATTAAGTAAGAATTAGATGTCACGTTCAACAGGGACCTGTTGAATGCTTCAGGTTGTGCATTCCCTCCTGTGCATTCAGACCAAGGCTGTGCCCTTGGACTTGACTGACCTGTGAATGATGCGCTGGCGCTGCAGGTAGTCAAGGGCCATGGCCAGCTCGCAGATGAAGAGCTTCACAGTGTCTTCCTGGAAGCGGACATTCTGCTGCAGGTGATAACGCAGGTCCCCACCCAGCAGGAGGTCCACCACCATGAACATGTCTTCCTCATCTTGGAAGGAGTACCTGGAGGGGAATTAGAAATGCAAGTGGGTTAAATACATTTACACACTAAAGAGGCTCAGAGGCAAAGGACACCTTACAGATCAGAGCAGAACTTTCCTAAGCTAAGGGTTCAGGCTTTGGGAGTACTGGTCTATTACTCACTCCAGGCCCTCAGTTTCCACATGTGTAAAATGGGAATGATAAGAAGATCTTCCACATTTGATCATAGTAAAGCCTAAATATGATGAGTATAATATTTAATGTCATTCCTGGCATATAGTAAGAACCCATTAACTGGAGGTCTACAAAGCTGTAAAGCCCAGGAAATAAAGAACATAACATATTCCGAACATACTGTTGCAGGAGGTCCATAAAATATGAGTTACAAGCCCTCCTTGAAGTACCTCATGCTTATTTTTCCACACTAACAACTTCATTGCCCAGCAACATTATAACAAATCATGAACCACATAAATAATAAGAAAAAGATATAAAAAGGGCAATAAAGAAGTAAGTGCACAGTACAGGGCAGTAATTCACTCAGTCTCTGGGATAAGGAGGGAAGGGAAATCTTCTCAGCAGAGGAGAAAACTGAGTTAAATTTTGAAGGATGGTGACAATAATAATAACTACAAAATAAAGCCAACATCTCTGGGGCAGACTCTAAAGCACTCCACAAATGTGGTGTCATTAACCCCACAATGCTGTTCTTATGCTCCCATTTTACAAATGAGGAAATCAAGGCCCAGTGAAGCTTAAGTAATTTAAGCACGAGGTAAAACACCCAATAAATGGTAGAGGTGAAGGGGTCTTCAGGTCCAAAAGTAAGATTTGAGAGAGGAAAACAGCACGAATTAAGCACAGACATGGGAAAGAACACAGTGTGAGGGGGGAAAGGAAAATAGTTTGGGTTTGTTGGAACGACAGGTGTTACGGGGAAGCTTGAGCCTGGAGAGAAAGATAGAGGGCAGATCCCATGACAGGAGCTTGTTCACGAGTCTGTACACGTTGGAAAGACGGTGAGGAGGTTTAAGCAGGACGTATGATCAGACGGGGACTTCACAACTTGAAGGAGCGTGGGCTGGAGGGACGGGAAGAGGAAAGGAGACACAGGCCAGCAGAATTGGCCTCTGCTGTCTGCAGAGTCTTCTGTAAAAATGCATTCCAACTGCTATGACTTGTTTTGTTTTCCTCAAAGCACAGACATGATTTCTAGTCACAAAAAGCTCTCTGTATCAGCACTCTTTCAACATGTTTCTTTTGACATCGTGTCACTGAGGTCGTATTTTAAAGTTTTATTTGAATCACAGAATTAAGAGTCTGCAAAGCAGTGCCCAGGATGCAAACGAATTCCTAGTGACAAATTCTTTGCTTAGGAAACAAACATAGAATATCAATGATGGGAGAACTGTACTGAGTACATTTTCTTCTTTAGAGTGATCATTGTGCTAGAGGAGGAGAGGACTTGCAAACAAAAGAAAAAAGAGAAATTCAATGAAGCCTTAATCTGAGGCAGTCACATTCTAATGAAGACTAGGTCCTCGGTGTTTACTTGTTCAGTAAATAAAATTCTGTTTACCACTGAGGACTGATTCACACAGAAGATGTCAGAAATTAAGCCCTTAGGGGGAATTTAGACAGAAACACAGGAAGTGCTTGTAAAAATGTGGGCAGCGCATCCTTGGTATTGTCTTTTAGGAAGTGTTATTCTTCACCTCCTTGCAAGGACTGGCTGCGCATCTCTGCCATAGGTTTAATGGGCACCAGGATAGGTGCCTGAACCTGGGCTATTTGGTTCAGAATCCTCCCAGCTGCACCACTACATGTTATATCCATTGTGTTTTACAGGTCTTTCAGGAAGTAATAAGGTGCTAGTTATACGTAACCCTGCCCGGGATCTACTGTACTTAGGCTACCCTTAGCTAATATAACAAATGATGATGGCTCAGGGGATGTGAGCAGTGTCTTGTTGGGATAACTGGCAAATGAGGTGACTGAGAACTGGGTACCAAAAGAAGGGAGGAGAGAATTCTAACCATGAACGTAACTCGATGCCAATGGATACAACCCAGGCAGACTGGGTTCTCATAGAGAGCAGTGATTGGCTGCATTCAGCTCCCCACTGGAGGCAGGCGGAGGTCCCAAACCCGTTGACAGAGAAGATGACTCCTCTCCCATTACTCTATTTAACTCGAAGTGGGGGACAAGGGTATTATTAAGTTCACCCTAAGTGAACGAACATTTTTTTTTTTTTTTTTTTTTTTGCGGTACGCGGGCCTCTCACCGCTGTGGCCTCTCCCGTTGCGGAGCACAGGCTCCGGACGCGCAGGCTCAGCGGCCATGGCCCACGGGCCCAGCCGCTCCGCGGCATGTGGGATCCTCCCGGACCGGGGCACGAACCCGCGTCCCCCGCATCGGCAGGCGGACTCTCAACCACTGCGCCACCAGGGAAGCCCTGAACGAACATTTTTGTTGCGACTTGGGCTCAGCGATTTTTATTCAAAGAACAAACTGATAAGGGTGCCAGTTGTGTCAAGTTAACAACAGTGTCCGGCCACGCAGGGGATTATTAGTCAGAGAAGAAGCAGCCCAGGCAAGAGGCAACGCGCTTCCCTTGCCAGTATGATTTTAAATTTATTTAATCATAGAGCCAGTTGGCTGTTAATCCTTTTTCCCCTTAGGCACATCAGACCTGAAGCCCTCTATCACAGATCCTAGACTCTCAGAGGGAAAGAAGATAAGATTTTAATTTCCAGAACTATATCCAGTAAAATATGTGGGCACAACACAGTTTGGTAATAACTAGGATATGAAGGTTCATATCATAACCTGATTTTTTTTTTTTCTCGCTGTTGTGGCGTCTCCCGTTGCGGAGCACAGGCTCCGGACGTGCAGGCTCAGCGGCCATGGCTCACGGGC
>NC_041221.1:142635451-142639632 GCF_002837175.3 Physeter macrocephalus | reverse complement strand
GAACCGGGGCACGAACCCGTGTCCCCTGCATCGGCAGGCGGACTCCCAACCACTGCGCCACCAGGGGAGCCCCCATAACCTGATTTTTTAAACCTAAAAGTGAAAGAGCTTCCATATACCTTGGCCATTTATCCCATAGACTCAATGATGCATTTCCATTACTTTAAAAAAATGCTATATCATGGCTTGTTAGTTGACAGCTCCAAAATTAGTAAATCTGGTTCCACTGCATGTGAAATGCATTGTAAAGTCTGCTCAGTAAGAGCAGAGATAAGTAACAAAGGACCACCACCCTACTCCACCCTACTCCATCATATTGCCATAGACTATACACAGCTCTCTCTGTGTAATGTTGAACCTCTCCAATCCATTCTACACACCATGGTTATCTTTTTACAATGTGAGTTTTATGTTATCCAGCCCCATAAAACCCCTTCACCTCTTTCCATGGTCTGCAGGACCCTGTGTGGTCTGTCCCTGTTTACTTTTCCAGACTTATTTTGAACTTTTCCTTCCATTACTCAACTAGCAGTTCATGCCCCCTCCAGCTTTAGAAGACTGTGAAATGATGTGACCTTGCCTGCATGCACAATGCTGTCCACTACCTGGTTATTGTCTCTTCCTCTTTCAGTCTCAGCCCAAAGGACACTTCTCACAGAGACATTTCTAACACTCCATATCAAACTTCGTCTCCCTGTTATACACAGTGCCATATTCTTGTTCGCTCAACTTAACATAATTTGAAAATATTTTCCTGCATGCTTTTAGATTAACAGCTTTCATTCCCACTCTGCCATCAGGAAGCATGCCTGCTTTTACTCATCCTTCACTCCTTGGTCCCTGTATGCTTCCTGAAATGTAGACTCTACAAACAGTTGTAGAAAAAGTAACAAATTCATGAATGAACTAAAAAAAGGAAAGAGAAAAGCAAGATTAAAACTCAGGTTTGGATGGGTCTGATATACATTCCTTAGGTTCTATTTTTAGAAATTAGCATGGCTACCAAATCAGTCACTCACCTTCTTGAAGCTGTCTCATGCAGGCCACTTTGAAATAAATCTGAATTGGAGCACTGGAAGAGATCTAAAGTATTTTCCAATGGAGGGTTTTTCAAATTGTGGCTCATAATGCACTAATGGTTGTGAAATCAGTTTGGCTGGTCCTAACAAGCACTTCTTTGGAAGTAATAAAATAGACTGAATAAAATAAAATAAATGCTATTAACATATAAGGCCAAACATTGTTTTTGTGAATATAATGTATGTCTCTGTGAGTATATCTACTGGGTTGTGATGAAAAATAGATTTCTTCCTGTGGGTTGAAGATAAAAAAAGCTTGAAAACCATGACACTAGGGCAACCTGCTGCTTATTCCCGAACTATTGGATCAAATCCTCATTCAGACTTTACCATTTGTGATATCTGTCAGTTCTGATGTCTCTATCTAGCAAAGCATGGGAAATGTAGGACAAATATTATTAGATATTGCTTTTAAAAGCTCTCATCTTTGGGCTTCCCTGGTGGCACAGTGGTTGAGAATCCGCCTGCCGATGCAGGGGACGCGGGTTCGTGCCCCGGTCCCCAGCTCAAGGCCTACCTTTATTACTTTCCACAGGTGTTCAGATTCAAGTGGACTGATTGCAAGTGGTAAAAGGCACTGTCCATTTTCTGGTCCTTAAAATTGAATGGCTGGGCTTCCCTGGTGGCACAGTGGTTGCGAGTCCGCTTGCCGATGCAGGGGATACAGGTTCGTGCCCCGGTCCGGGGGGATCCCACATGCCGCGGAGCGGCTAGGGGCTAGGCTCATGAGCCATGGCCGCTGAGCCTGCGCGTCCAGAGCCTGTGCTCCGCAACGGGAAAGGCCACAGCAGTGAGAGGCCTGCGTACCGCAAAAAAAAAAAAAAGCTCTCAGCTTTTGTAGAAAAAGACATTGATTCATCAAAGATGGAATCCATTTAAAAACACATTTAAGGAAAATACAAATGGAAAATGCATAGGCTTTAGGCAGGCCTGGGTTTAAATATCACATGTGAATTTGGAGCAGGTCCCTTAAAGGAAAGTGAAACACTGAGAGTATATTTGTACATTGGAAATGATTTTATGTACCATGTGGCAAAGAGCAAATTAGATATAATGTTTGTGAAGTAATTAGCACAAAGCATGGCTCATAGCATGGCGGTAAGGAACTTGGCCCTGGGGACAGACTGCTTGTGTTCAAATCCCAGCTCTGCCCTTTGACATCTTTAAAACTGGATGGAGCAAGTTATATAAGCCCTCAGCATGCCCATCTATAGTAGTATATACCTCATAGGGCTATTGGGAAGATCAAGTGTAGTTAATACACATAAAGTGCTTAAAAGAGTACATGGAAGTGCTTGGAAGATAGCTATTATAATTACTTTTCTTCTTCCACCCATGAATGTAATATAACTCTGGTATTAAGCAGATTAACTTGTTTTATGCAATTGTTTCCTATTATTTTATATGAGGTAATTATATGAAGATACTGATTGATTTATAGTTGATTTATAATATTGTGTTAGTTTCAGGTGTACAGCAAAGTGATTCAGTTATACATACATATGTATATCTATTTTTTTTTATTCTTTTCCATTATAGTTTATTATAAGATATCGAATATAGGTCCCTGTGCTGTATAGTAAATCCTTGGTTTTTATCATTTTATATATGGTAGTTGTGCATCTGTTAATTCTGTACTCACAATTTATCCCTCCCCCTCTTCCCCTTTGGTGACCATAAGTTTGTTTTCTATGTCTGTGAGTCTGTTTTGTAAATAAGTTCATTTGTGCTACTTTTTTTGATTCCACACATAAGTGATATTATATTTGTCTTTCTCTGACTTACTTCATTTAGTATGATAATCTCTAGGTCCATCCATGTTGCTGCAAATGGCATTATTTCATTTGTTTTTATGGCTGAGTAATATTTCATTGTATATGTATATATATACCACAACTTCTTTATCCATTTATCTGGTGATGGACACTTAGGTTGCTTCCATGTCTTGGCTATTGTAAATAGTGCCACTATGAACATTGGAGTGTATGTATCTTTTCAAATTAGAGCTTTTGTCTTTTCTGGATATATGCCCAGAAGTGGGATTGCTGGATCATATGGTAACTCTATTTTTAGTTTTGAAAGGAACCTCCATACTGTTTCCCAATTGGCTGCACCAATTTACATTCCTACCAACAGTATGGGAGGGTTCCCTTTTATGAATATATTTATTGTCAGTGGTATAATCAACATGATTACCATTAACTGAGCTCTTACTACGTATCAGATACCATGCTAGGTACTTTATGTATATTATTGCATTTGATTGTTACTATAAACCTGTGAGGTAAGTAATATCTTTTTTTTAAAAATTTCATTTATTTTTTATACTGCAGGTTCATATTAGTTATCTGTTTTACACTCATCAGTGTATACATGTCAATCCCAATCTCCCAATTCATGACACCACCACCAACCCCACCCCCGCTTTGCCCCCTTGGTGTCCATGCGTTTGTTCTCTACATCTGTGTCTCTATTTCTGCCCTGCAAACCAGTTCATCTGTACCATTTTTCTAGGTTCCACATATATGTGTTAATATACGATATTTATTTTTCTCTTTCTCACTTACTTCACTCTGTATGACAGTCTCTAGGTCCATCCAAATCTCTACAAATGACCCAATTTCTTTCCTTTTTGTGGCTGAGTAGTATTCCACTGTATATATATACCACATCTTCTTTATCCATTCGTCTGTCCACGGACATTTAGGTTGTTTCCGTATCTTGGCTATTGTAAATAGTGCTGCAATGAACATTGGGGTGCGTGTGTCTTTTTGAATTATGGTTCTCTCTGGGTATATGCCCAGTAGTGGGATTGCTGGGTCGTATGGTAGTTCTATTATTAGTTTTTTAAGGAACCTCCATACTGTTTTCCATAGTGGCTGTATCAATTTACATTCCCACCAATAGTGCAAGAGGGTTCCCTTTTCTCCACACCCTCTCCAGCATTTATTGTTTATAGATTTTTTGATGATGGCCATTCTGACCGGTGTGATGTGATAGCTCATTGTAGTTTTGATTTGCATTTGTCTAATAATTAGTGATGTTGAGCATCCTTTCATGTGTTTGTTGGCAATCTGTATACCTGCTTTGGAGAAATGTCTA
>NC_041221.1:142622545-142635199 GCF_002837175.3 Physeter macrocephalus | reverse complement strand
TTTGCAAATATTTTCTCACATTCTGAGGGTTGTCTTTTCGTCTTGTTTATAGTTTCCTTTGCTGTGCAAAATATTTTAAGTTTCAGTAGGTCCCATTTGTTTATTTTTGTTTTTATTTCCATTACTCTAGGAGGTGCATCAAAAAGGATCTTGCTGTGATTTATGTCAAAGGGTGTTCTGCCTACGTTTTGCTCTAAGAGTTTTATAGTGTCCGATCTTACATTTAGGTCTTCAATCCAGTTTGAGTTTATTTTTGTGTATGGTGTTAGGGAGTGTTCTAATATCATTCTTTTACATGTAGCTGTCCAGTTTTCCCAGCACCACTTATTGAAGAGACTGTCTTTTCTCCATTGTATATCCTTGCCTCCTTTGTCATAGATTAGTTGACCATAGGTGCGTGGGTTTATCTTTGGGCTTTCTATCCTGTTCAATTGATCTGTGTTTCTTTTTTTTTTTTTTTGTTCTAGTTCTGTAAAAAATGCCATTGGTAATTTGATAGGGATTGCATTCAATCTGTAGATTGCTTTGTGTAGTATAGTCATTTTCACACTCATTTTCAATCTGTATGTGTCCCTAGGTCTGAAGTAGGTCTCTTGTAGACAGCATATATATTGGTCTTATTTTTGTATCCATTCAGTGAGCCTGTGTCCTTTGGTTGGAGCTTTTAATCCATTCCATTTAAGGTAATTATTTATATGTATGTTCCTATGACCATTTTCTTAATTGTTTTGGGTTTGTTTTCATAGTTCCTTTTCTTCTCTTGTGTTTCCCACTTAGAGAAGTTCCTTTAGCATTTGTGGTAGAGCTGGTTTGGTGGTGCTGAATTCTCTTAGCTTTTGCTTGTCTGTAAAGCTTTTGATTTCTCCATTGAATCTGAATGAGATCCTTGCCGGGTAGAGTAATTTTGGCTGTAGGTTCTTCCCTTTAATCACTTTAAGTATATCATGCCACTCCCTTCTGGCTTGTAGAGTTTCTTCTGAGAAATCAGCTGTTAACCGTATGGGAGTTCCCTTGTATGTCATTTGTCATTTTTACCTTGTTGCTTTTAATAATTTTTCGTTGTCTTTAATTTTTGTCAATTTGATTACTATGTGGTGCAGCATGTTTCTCCTCAGGTTTATCCTGTCTCGGACTCTCTGCACTTCCTGGACTTGGGTGGCTATTTCCTTTCCCATGTTAGGGAAGTTTTCGACTATAATCTCTTCAAATATTTTCTCAGGTCCTTTCTCTCTTCTTCTTCTGAGACCCCTATAATGTGAATGTTTGTGCATTAAATGTTGTCCCAGAGGTCTCTTAGGCTGTCTTCATTTCTTTTCATTTTTTTTTCTTTATTCTGTTCTGTGGCAGTGAATTCCATCATTCTGACTTCCATGTCACTTATCCATTGTTCTGCCTCGGTTATTCTACTATTGATTCCTTCTAGTGTAGTTTTCAGTTCAGGTATTGTGTTGTTCATCTCTGTTTGTTTGTTCTTTAATTCTTCTAGGTCTTCGTTAAACATTTCTTGCATCTTCTCGATCTTTGCCTCCATTCTTTTTCCGAGGTCCTGGATCATCTTCACTATCATTATTCTGAATTTTTTTTAAATGCTTTTTTAATCGTTTGTGTTGTATGCATTATGTTTTGTGACCCTGTGAATTTTTAATATTCTATGTTTCCAAATTAAACATTTCTTGCATCTTCTCGATCTTTGCCTCCATTCTTTTTCCGAGGTCCTGGATCATCTTCACTATCATTATTCTGAATTCTTTTTCTGGAAGGTTGCCTATCTCCATTTCATTTAGTTGTTTTTCTGGGGATTTATCTTGTTCCTTCATGTGGTACATAGTCCATAGTCCTCTGCCTTTTCACGTTATCTGTCTTTCTGTGAATGTGGTGTTTGTTCCTCAGGCTGCAGGATTGTAGTTCTTCTTGCTTCTGCTGTCTGCCATCTGGTGATGAGGCTATCTAAGAGGCTTGTGCAAGTTTCCTGATGGGAGGGACTGGTGGTGGGTAGAGCCAGTGTTGCTCTGGTGGGCAGAGCTCAGTAAAACTTTAATCCGCTTGTCCGCTGATGTGTGGGACTGATTTCCCTCCCTGTTGGTTGTTTGGCCTGAGGCGACCCAGCACTGGAGCCTACAGGCTCTTTGGTGGGGCTAATGGTGGCCTCTGGGAGGGCTCATGCCAAGGAGTACTTCCCAGAACTTCTGCTGCCAGTGTCTTTGTCCCCATGGTGAGCCACTGCCACCCCCCACCTCTGCAGGAGACCCTTCAACACTAGCAGATAGGTCTGGTTCAGTCTCCTATGGGGTCACTGCTCCTTCCCCCAGGGTCCCGATGTGCACACTACTATGTGTGTGCCCTCCAAGAGCGGAGTCTCTGCTTTCCCCAGTCCTGTTGAAGTCCTACAGTCAAATCCCACTAGCTGTCAAAGTCTGATTCTCTAGGAATTCCTCCCGTTGCCGGACCCCCAGGTCGGGAAGCCTGACATGGGGCTCAGAACCTTCACTCCAGTGGGTGGACTTGTGTGGTATAAGTTTCTCCAGTTTGTGAGTCACCCACCCAGCAGTTATGGGATTTCATTTTATTGTGATTGCGCCACTCCTACCATCTCATTGCAGCTTCTCCTTTGTCTTCGGACGTGGGGTATCTTTTTTGGTGAGTTCCAGTGTCTTCCTGTCAACGATTGTTCAGCAGTTAGTTGTGATTCTGGTGATCTTCATGTTAGATTCTCTGCCATGTGTGATGTCTGGTGATTCTCTCAGTAAGTAATATCTTTATCCTCATTTTTACTAATGGTAGAAATTCAGGTTTAGTCATCAGAAAAAATAGCAAACCAAATCCATCAACGTATTTAAAAAGTTATACACCATGACTGAGTGGGATTAATATCTGAAAATCAATGAATATAACACATCATTTTAATAGAATAATGAACAAAACATTATGATCATCTCAATAGACACTGGAAAAGCATTTGACAAAATACAGCACTCATCCGTGATCAAAATTCTTAACAAACTTGAAATGGAAGGGAGCTTCCTCAATTTGATAAAGGGTGTCTGCAATAAAACCCAAAGGTTGAATACTTCCCCCTCTAAGATCAGAAACAAGGCAAGAATACCTCCTCTCACTTCTTTTCAATACAGTACTGGCGATTCTAGCCAGTGAAAGAAAGAAAGGGAAGGAGGAAGGGAGGGAGGGAGAGAGGAAGGAAGGAAGAATGGCATATTGGAAAGGAAGAAATGAAACTTCCTTTAATTACAGACAACACGATTCTGCATATAGAAAATCCTAAGGGAACTACAAAATACTGTTAGAACTAATAATCAAGGTAGCAAGGTTTCAGGATACAAGATCAATATACAAAAACCAATTGTATTTTTCTATATAAGCAATGAACAAAATGGAAATAAAATTAAGAATACAATTGCATTGAGAAAAGTTCAAAAATAATAAAATGCTTAGGAATATTAAATTAAAATTTAGCAAAGAAGAGCAAGACATACACAAAAAAATCACAAAACTCTGCTCAGGGAAATAAAAGATCTAAATAACTGGAGAAACATTCCATGTTCATAAATTGAAAGACTCAAATATTGTTAAGATGTCAACTATGCCCTCAAATATCTACAGAGTCAGTGCAATTCCTATCGAATTCCCAGCAGGCTTTTTGTTTTTGTATGAACTGACATGCATCTCTTAAATTTATAAGGAAATGCAAAACACCTAGAATAGCCAAAATGATGTTGAAGAAGAAAAAATCAGAGGACTTTCACTTCCCAATTTCTAAATGTATTATAAAGCTGTAGTTATCAACATAGTGTGGTACTGGCATAATGTAGAGGTATAGGTCAATGGAACAGAACTAAGAGTTCAGAAATATATCCTTATATTTATAGTCAATTGATTCTTGACTAAGATGCCAGGAAAAGATAAGCGGTTTAACAAATGGTCCTGGGTCAATTAGATATTCACATCCAAAAATGATGAACTTAGACCTCCACACCATACATAAAAATAACTCAAATGGATCATAGATGTAAGTGCAAAAACAACAAAACTTTTAGAGTAAAACACAGGATAAAATCTTTGAGACCTTGGATTAGGCAAAACTTTCCTAGATACAATACTAAAAGCAAGGTCTATTAAAAACTTGATAAATTAGAGTTTATCTAAATTCAAAAGTGTTGCACTTCAAAAGACGCCATTAAGAAAATGACAAGGCAAGCAACAGACTAGGAAAGAATATTTGCCAAATATGTAACAGATAAAAGGATCATACCCAGAATTTACAAAGGACTACTACAATTCAATAATAATACAACCCAAGAAAAAAGTGGGCAAAGATATGAACAGATGTTTCACTAAAGAAGATACACATGAAAAGATGCCTAACATTACTAGGCATTAGAGAAATGGAAACTAAAACCACAAATGCCATGCTCATCTGAATGGCTGTAATAAATAAAATAGACAATAACAAATGTCAGCTCTAGGATGTAGAGAAAAGGGAACCCTTACACCTTGCTGGTGGAAATGTAAATAGTGCAGTCACTTTGGAAAACAGTTTGTGAGTCTCTCAAAAAGTTAAACATTAAATTACCATATCACCCAGCAATTCCACTGTTAGGTATCTATCCAAGAGAAGTAAAATCACGTTTCTATGCAAAGACTTGTATACGAGTGTTCATTGCAGCATTATATTCATTATTGCCCAAAACTGGAGACAAGCTACATGTCCATCAACTGGTGAAGGAACAGACAAAATGTGGTACATCCATATAGTGACATACTATTCAGCTCTAAAAAGGAACAAATTAATAGCACAGACTACATAATGGATGAACCTCATAAACATTATGCTACGTGAAGGGAGTGAGACACAAGAGATTACATATTTATAATTCCATTTATATGAAATTGTCAGAAAAGGCAAATTTATAGATACAGAAAGTAGATTATTAGTTGCCTGGGGCTCAGGCTTGGAATGGGGGTTAACTAAATGGGCACAAAGGATCTTACTAGCAGGATAAAAGTTTCTAAAATTGATTTATGGTGACTTGCACCACTCAGTAAAATTACTTAGGATCACTGAATTGAACACTTGAAATGGGTGAATTTTATGATGTGTAAAATATACCTCAATAAAATTGTTGCAAAAAAGAGGACAGTGATTAGGGGGGAAAGAAAAGATTATGGTGTAGAGAGATTAAATATTTGCTCAAGAACCACATGCTAGGAAATTGTGGAGATGGGATTGCACCTAAACCCATGCAGTTAATATACATGTGTGCACAGCGGCCAATAAAGTTCATGCGACAAAAAAGCATCTAAAGCTTATAATAAAATCCTGTCAGGGAGTAGGATACTTATTTACATGCCCTTCAATTCAGCTCTCAAAATTCAATTTGTATGCCTCTTGGGTAGTCTCATTCCAATGGTGGGACATTTTTGATCTTCAGCCAGGGATCTCCACAGAAGTGTTTTTAAGAACCATTGTTGTCCTATGCACTAAAATGGTAGAAAAATTAATCTGTGTTTTTCAGACTCTGACCAGGGAGTGCCCACAGCAAGCTTTTCACAGTTTAGGAAAATCATTAGCCCTTGTGAGAAGAGATCCCTGAGGAATGGGCAAAGAGGAGGTTAGGGTGCACTGTCCCATTGTCTTTCTTTGGAGCACTGCTCTATCATATTTCTCTTCTTGTGGCTCTGTAGTAATTTTCCAAAGTGTGTCTGGTGTGAAACTCACAAAAAATAAAACCAAACTAGTATCATTTCATCTAACGAATTTGCCATGACAATACAGAAAACCTAGGGTTTGCAAAAGTCAGATTTCAACAGTTTATAAATACCTATGCCCAGTTGTTTGTGTGTGTGTGTGTGTGTGTGTGTGTGTGTGTGTTTGAACTGAATTTCCAAAGCATGCATGACAAACTGAAGTAAAAGAAAGGTACATGGCTAGGATAACATGGGAACCAAGTTGAGACAAGAATCTAAATTCTCTCTGCTATAAATTTAGAAGGAGGGAATTTACAACCTAAACAGGCGTGTTTGACTCCTACTCAGTGTGTCAGAGTGAGAACACTTCCATCAAGGCTTGAGGCGAGGCCCACTCGGTGGCAGCTTGGAGAACTGGGCACTCTCATGTGCTCTGGTTGGAAGGTAGTTTGGTAAAAGTGCCTCTGAGGACAATTTGGAACTACCTCTTGAAAAAACACATGGTGTTTGACCCTGTAATTTCACTGCTAGAAACTTTCACTATAGATGAACTTGAAAAATCACACCAAGATGTACTTGTAAGGATACACAGTACATCATAAAAAATCGAAAACAATTTGCATGCACATTAATAGGGGAACATGTGAATAAATTATGGTAAATTCATGTTACTGATTATACAGCAATTTTTAAAAAATAAGGCAAATCTATATTCTCATATGAAAAGATTTTCAAGATATTATGAGATAAAGTGAGGGAAGGAAAATGTTTAGACTATAATATGCATTACAGTACATGAATGCTTAGTGTACATAAAAACTATACAGTAAAAAAAGGATACATAAACACAACCACAAAAGGAAACATATTACACAAATATGCTGGTATATGCATAAAATTTTTTTTGAAAATAAGATAACCAGTTATCTAAACAGTAAGATTACATCATTGTATTTTTATATTTAAAAGGCCTAATAAATACAACAAAAATATTTCTACTTTGATATACCTAATATATTTTGTCTCCTTGTACTAGATCCCAGTAATCTAGTATACGGTATAGTGAATATAGACAACAATACTGTATTATAATCAATAAACTTGCTAAGAGATTAGAATTTAGTGATTCCAAACACTAAAAAAAAGGGATCATTATATAACTCAACAAAGGTGCTAATTATCGCGATGGCAACCATATTAAATTATATAAATGTGTCAGATTAACATGTTGTACACTTTAAATCTGCACAATGTTAGATTTCAAATATATTTCCATTAGAAAAAGAAAAAATGATCTATGTTGTCTCATCAGGAAAGGAACTAACACAGATGAGTCAGCTTCTAATCTCTATAAATTACCTAGACTCAAGGTTTTCACCAAATACTCAATGTTCACAATTTCCTGATTGTTCTATAAATGTCTGCTTTTATTTTTTAGGTTTTTTTTGAATTTTATTTTTAATACAGCAGGTTCTTATTAGTTATCTATTTTATACATATTAGTGTACATATGTCAATCCCAATCTCCCAGTTCATCCCACCCCCCAAACCCCTGCTTTCCTCCCTTGGTGTCCATACGTTTGTTCTCTACATCTGTGTCTCTATTTCTGCCTTGCAAATCGGTTCATCTGTACCATTCTTCGAGATTCTACATATATGCGCTAATATATGATTAAATGTCTTCTTTTAAAAAGGAACTTTTATAGAATATTTGGGTCCTTTAAATGGATTCAAACAAGGTCCATACTTTGTCCTTGGTTTATGTGCCTTTAAGATGTTTTTTATTCTATAGCTTCCCTGACCAACTCTTCTTTTATTCCTAGTAATTTTTTGTTGAAGAAACCAAATCATTTTTGCTGTAGCAGTTCCACAGCCTGAATTTTGCTGTTTGCATTTCTGGCTTGTCTTTCTACATGTTTCACAACTCTCTGTATTTTGTGAAAATTTCTGGTTAGATCTTAAGGTTTGCTCAGATTCAGGTTTGATGCAGGGGGGGTGGGCAGGACTACTTCACAGGTGGTGGTGTGTACTTTGAGCAGGAGGTAGATAATCAGTAGGTCTTTCTTTTCATGGTGAATGCCTAGATCCAAAAAGGTATCTGAATGCCTAGATCCAAAAAGTTCTTAGGGGTTGTAATATTTGAATTCTATCTTTCTCCTTTGTATTTTATCTGGAGTACTTTTATAAAGAGAAAAATTATTTAGTTACTCTCTTTTATAAAGAGAGTAACTAAATAATTGCTGAAATTGGCTTTCAGCAATTACTTAGTTACTTTGAGGTACAGTTCATACAGGAAACGTAAAACAAATGCTGAAGTCTTTTATTTATCACTTTTCAAAATGATTTGTTGGTTTCCTAGAATCCTCCCAAAGCAATCAGTAAGTTTTTTTTTTCTAAATCTTAATGAAATCAAGGGTTTGATGGGTTATCACCCTTATTGATGTCCATTCTTTGGCCAGTAGGAACATAGTTAAGTTGGATCATGTGTTTTTTTGACATGACCCAGTAGGTTTTGATAGCTTTATGACTTTCTGATATGAAAAGATATTTCCTTCTCCAGACTGAGCGATAGAAGTGTCTGCTGCAATTGGATTGTCATTGTTACTAGGTCTTTTCAATGGCTAGAGCTAGGAATAGATACAGATATTTGATATAAGTATAGGTATAATATATATATATGCATACACAAACGTAATTGAAGATAAATGCACTGTAAATTCATAATGATAGTTTCAATTTATATTCAAGACTGCAGTGACTCTTAATCTCATCATCACTATTATATCAGTAACTCCTTTCTTCCTTACTGAAAACCCTAGTTCTCAACGATTTTGAGATCTCTCAAGTTTTTACCAAATTACCCTCTATGCTGTTTGCTTTATCCATAATAGATGTAAAACACTTTCAGAATAGCAATATAAACATTACCTTCAACAATACCGTTACTGAAAACACTTTAAGATATTGCTATTCTTTTTTGTCATTAAGGTATAATTCCACTAATGATATAAAGTCACTGTTTGAAACTCACTTGAAAAAGTACGTTTCTGTGTGGTTATGCCTCAAACCTTATAGATACTTGGGTTCATTTGTTTTATTATACATTCCATTTGGGGGGATTGTTTTTAAATTTTCATTTTGTTTTAGAGTTATATAAAGTATTTATATTTTACATTTATAAAGTCAAAGTCAAATCTGCAAAACAAGGTATATTGAGAAAAAATCTCCTATCCCTCTCTGTTTTCTTTAACACCACCATTTGTTTATTAACTTTTTAAAAAATATTTTTTGATTGTCGTAAAATATACATAAGATTTACCATATTAACCACTTCAAGTGTACAATTCAATGCCATTAAGTACATTCACAATGTTGTGTAATCATCACCACTATTTCCAGAACTTTTTCTTCATCCCGAACAAGAACTCTACCCATTAAATAATACCTCCCTATTCTCCCTCTCCCCAACCCCTGGTAAACTCTGTTTCTATCTGTATGTAATTTGTCTATTTTAGGCACCTCATGTAAGTGAGATTATACAACATTTGTCCTTTTGCATCAGGCTTATTTCACTTAGTATAATGTGTTCAAGGTTCATTCATGTAGCATGTATCAGAATTTCATTCCTTTTTAGGCTGAATAAGATTCTGCTCTATGCATATACCACATTTTGTTTTTCCATTCATCTGTTGACAGACATTTGGATTGTTTCTACCTTTTGATTACTGTGAATAACGCCACTATGAATATTAGTGTACAAGTGTCTGTTTGAATCCCTTTCAATTATTTTAGTATATACTTAGGATAGGAATTGCTGGATTGCATGGTAATTCTATGTTTAACTTTTTGAAGAACTGCAGAACCACTTTTCACAGTGGCTGCAACATTTTACATTCCTACCAGCAATACATACTGGTTCTAATTTCTCCATATCCTTGCCAACCCTTGTTATATTCCAATTTTTTAAATAGTAGCCATTCTAATTGGTATGAAGTGGTATATCATTGTGGTTTTGATTTGTATCTCCCTAATGTCTAGTGATGTTGAGCATCTTTTCATGTGCTTATTGGCCATTTGTTTATCTTCTTTGGAAAAATGTCTATTCTGACCCATTGTCCATTTTCCAGCTGGTTTATCTCTCTTTGTATTATTGAGTTGTAGGAATCCTTTACATATTCTAGATGCAGGTCCCTTATAAGATATATGATCTGCAAATATTTTCTCCATTCCATGGGTTCTCTTTTAACTTTCTTGATGATGTCTTTGAAGAAAAAAAGTTTTAAATTTTGATGGTGTCCAATTTATCGATTTTTTTCTTTTATTAGTTGTGCTTTTGTTATAATATATAAGAAAACTTTGCCTAATCCAAGGTCACAAGGATCTACTCCTATTTCTTAAAAAGAGTTTTTATAGTTTTAGCTCTTATATTTAGGTCTATTATCCATTTTGAGTTCATTTTTGTATAGTGTGAGGTAGGGGTCCAACTTCATTCTTTTGCATTTGGATATCGCATTGTCCCAGTACCATTTGTTGAAAAGACTTTTTACCCATTGAATTGTCTTGGCATACTGGTCAAAAGTCAATTGATCATAAATGGAGGGTTTGTTTTCAGACTCTCAGTTCAGCTTCATACCCATCGTTATGCCAGTACTACACCGTCTTGATTACTGTAGCTTTGGATTAAGTTTTGAAACCATGTGTGAGCCCTCCAACCTTGTTTTTTTCCAAGACTGTTTTAGCTATTCCCTTGAATTTCTTGAGTTTCAGATCCCTTGAAGTTATATATGAATTTTAAGATCAGCTTGCCATTTTTTTTAAAAGAATCTAGCTGAGATTTTGATAGGCATTTTGTAGAATCTGTAGATCAATTGAGGCTACATTGCTTTTTCCACTTAACAGTATATTCTGGACAGCAGACCATAAAAGTATATAAAGATACTTCTCATTCTCTCTTACAGCTGTGTAGTGCTGCATTTTATGGGTGTCACTTGTTTACTCAACCTGTTCCCTACTGAAGGACATTCAGGTTGTTTCCAGCCTTTTGCTATTACTGATACTGCGATAGTGAAAAACTTTTTGCATCTGGCTTTTTGTATTTTGGCCAGAAGTACTTTGAGATAGATTCCTAGAAGTGGGTTTGCTAAGATAAAGTTTGTTAAAACAAAGGATAAAGGCATATGTAATTTTAGACTCTATATTGCCAAATTATCTCCATAGAGGGTGTATCATTTTGAATCCCCACCAGGAATTTATGAGAGTACCTAGTTCCCCACATTCTCTCTCTAGAATATGTTGTCAAGTTTCCATAAGTTTTCATCTTCAGAAAAACCCAGCAGTAGAGTAAGATTTGAAACTTACAAAGTGCATTTTCTCTGTCTCATAAGTAGCCTGATAATGTTCTAAAAGGGAAGAAACACACCTTAAATGCCCTCATCAAAACACACATAGATGACCTCATCCACCCCTGTGTATATTGTGTGTACAGGATATCCAGGTTCAAAACCCATGTGTGTAAAATTCATAAACATGTAAAATTTAGAGTTTACACAGATCTTTTTGGCAGTGGATAGAATGGATTTGAGGGACCTACCATATAATAGTTATGATAAATGTTCATTAAAACTTCCTTTTTAGCCAGAAGAAACTTTTATGTACATCTCATGAGACATAAAGACTCTGTCTGAGTTCATTTCTCCTTTACGTTAGTCTTTCCTGACCTCTTCTTGCCAAACATAAATTAGATGTTATCCCTCTTTGCCCTTCCACAGCACCCAGCCGTTTCTCTGTTACGGAACACTCCAGAAATGTAGCTATAGATGGTTGCATTGTATTATATTGTATCATAACCATTAGGTTTCTTTTTGCCTGAATTCCTCATTTGACTGAATACTTTGAGGAATCTGTGCTTTGCTCATCTCCATCCATCAGCAACCCGGCATATATTATTAGCTTGATACATAATAAACACTTGTTTATTCAGTGGCCATTTTACAACTATTTATTGTATATTTATCATACAGGTGATGAGGCTAAATCAGTAAACCAAGGAACATGGTTTCCTTCGTCTTAAACCTAATCATCTATACAACATAAATATTTGCATAAACAAATATGTAGTTATAAAATGTGGTAAGGGCTGTGAAGGAAAAGTGCAGGATACTGTGCTAGAAGCTAACAGAAGGACCTAATTTTGATTGCAGGGGATCATAAATGCCTCAGAGACAGTAATACGCATACTTACTTGCTTGATTCAAACCATAACCTATAGCCTCCAATAAAATGAACAAAAATCCATAATTTACACAATGAAAAAGATTGTGGATGATTTTTAAACGTCACACCTAACAGGTTGCAGATTATTTTCCTGATGTTCTGATGTAGTAGCTGATTTCCTCCAGCTCTGACCTTTCTCTGGGCAGAGCTTTAAATGCTATTTTGCGATCTGTCAGCTCATCTGTGCTGGCTCTGGAGATGTATTTATGAAGCTTCTCTGGGGAAAATATAACTATTATTATCTTCTACAGAATCTCTTGAGATAGTTACCTCAGAGAATAATATAGACAGTAAACAGGCAAAGGGGAATAACAACATCTTGCCACCCAAATAAAAAGAAAAGCCAAGCCCCAAGCTCAGATGATAATGAGGAACAATTAAATCAGACTCTTACCCATAGAATTTATCAGGGGTCCAGAGAAAAAAATGTTAGAAGTTAACACTTTTTGTGCTTCTGGAGAACCGTAGAGTGCCAGCAGAGAGACAATCCAAGGGGATGAGTTTGGGTAACTGATGGATCACAAATTACCACTTGTGATTCAGAGAGCAGCTGGGCAGGTCCTGGCTGGGCTGAGAGGGTTCCAGGATGTGCTGAGACATACTTTTTTTTTTTTTTGGCGGTACGCGGGCCTCTCACTGCTGTGGCTTCTCCCATTGCGGAGCACAGGCTCCGGACGCGCA
>NC_041221.1:142609860-142622223 GCF_002837175.3 Physeter macrocephalus | reverse complement strand
CATGGCTCACGGGCCTAGCCGCTCCATGGCATGTGGGATCTTCCCGGTCCGGGGCACGAACCTGTGTCCCCTGCATCGGCAGGCAGACTCTCAACCACTGCGCCACCAGGGAAGCCCAGGGTCATACATTTTTGATTGATCATTTCTCCAGAGTGGATGAAGTGGAGAGAGGGCAAGTTCATCTGGCTCATGGTATCATCTACCCCTCTGCCTCTCTAGCCAGAAAAGCAATTTATTTCCTTACTGACCTAGCTGCCCCTGTCTCAGAATTCCAGGGCAGGGAGAGGACTTCCCAGGGCTGCTACCAAATACAGAGATTCTTACTTTGCCCTCCATGCCCTTCTCCTAGTCTCTCATTTTTAATGCGTCCCACTTGCGATTACCTGACTAGTGTTTATAGTCCAACTAGATCAGTTGCATCTTCAGAAATGGTTTGATCTTTCCTGTCTCTGCTCCCATTTCATGAGGCTTTCCATGCAACTCTAGTTCTGATATCCAGCTCTTGGAACTCTACCAGGGAAGCAGGAGTAGGCATAATGTGTTTTTTTTTTTAATCTCAAAATGAAATATATTAAGTTGCAAGTGGTGATTTTGTTTCTCTAAAACATCGTAACTCATCACATTAAAAGGCTCTTGAAATATTTTAAAATTGATTTTGAAGTGGTGTATAATTTTTTAAAGCTCAGTTTCAGAGTTTTGGAAGTAATGATACACGTATAAGCAACAGTAAAATAAAATATAAGTTAACACTGAGTGTTTTAAAGAATTTGAGGGGTAGGATTTAGAATCTAGATGTGCCATGACTTTCTGGTTTCATAGTTTGGCAAGGAATCAAACCTCTCATCTTCAGCTTACTCATATTTATAAGGGGACAAATACTACTCCTATTTTATAGGAACTAGTATTTGAAGAATGTATGAGATTATGCATGTAATATTTTAGCAAAACACCTCAAAAATATTAACTGTCTTAGACTTCACGAATGTATGATTTCCTTAAGTTTCCCCCAGGAGTCTACTTCTTGAGTCTACTTCCTCAAATATATTTTTCAATTCATCAAATTCTATCACAGTGAGGATACCTCTCCCAGCTAAATTCCAGTCCTGATTAAACCCACCTATATGCTTTAAAACAGCAACAGAAAACAAACTAATATCCATTAAGTGCACTGTGAGGAGAAAAAACACAAACAGTGCTGATTGGATTCACTTAAATTTTTAACCACAAGTCTCAAATAGATAGTAAGAAAGTCCTAATTCTCTGTTAATTTTACACTTTCAGTCACTTAGCTTTTCTCCTCAAAATTTCCTATACTGGGCCCATTCCTCAGTTGGTAACTCATGTGTCACAGAGGCAATGGCATGAGAACTACTTCAGCTGCCCAGCAAATCCACCACTTCAGGAATAGATACAGTTACATACTCTGCCTTCTGTCTTAGTACAGTGAAAGAAGTGCCCTGGCTTCTCCCTCAGGCCAGCACACTTACCTGTGCCCTGAATCACATCCATCTCTCCACCTTCAGCAGCTTGCTCTGGCTATCTTCCCTTTTCTATCCTATGTTACCAGGTCCTTCCTCTTGATTGGCTCATACTCTGCATTCAAACTTGTTTATGCACATTTGAAAAATATATATATATTATACATAATAAAATGTTGATAAATAAAAATAATATATAAAAATAAATACTTAAAAATATGTTATAGTGTCTAGTGATATATACAAAAGGATAATAGAACATGACCAACTAGGGTTTATTTTAGGGTCAAGGTTATTTTAAGATTTGCAGATCAATTAATTTACTTCACCACATAATAGAAATGATCTTGATAAAACAAAAACACATTTGACAAAATTTAATACCCATTCATGATTAAAACTTCTAGCAAACTAGGACTGGAAGCAAACTTTCTTATTGTGATAATGGATATCTACGAAGAGCTTACAGCAAACATATGAAATCTTGAAATCCCTAAAACCTTCCCCATGAAATCAGGACAAACATAAGGATGTCCTCTATATTCGACATTGTTCTCAATGCGAATACAATGGGCACGAAAGTAAAAGGTAAGAAGATTGGAAAGGAAGAACTAATACTGTCACTGTTAGTTAATGATATGATTGTAAATACTGAAGATCCAAAAGAATCTACAGGCTTACTGGTAGAAAGAATAAGAGAATTTAACAAGGTCATTGGACATAAAATCAATATTGAAAATCAATTGTATTTTGGTAAACAAGCAACAAACTACTAGAAAATTAAATTTTGATAAACAATTACTATTTATAATAATTTAAAAAACATTAAATACCTAGAAATAAATCTAAAGACAAATATGCTAGAACTCTACACTAAAAACTGAAACTAGAGACAGAAATTAAGGGATACCTTATGTGTGTGTGTGTGTGTGTGTGTGTGTGTGTGTGTGTGTATTTGATAAATTGGAAGGTTTAATAGTTTTCAAATATTTTAATTCTCCCTGAACTAGTCTATAAATTCAATGTAACCCAATATAAATACCAGCAGCTTTAAAATACAAATTGACAAGCTGATTATGAAATTTATATGGAATTGAAAAGGTCCAACTATAATCAAGATAATCAAGAAGGAGCATTATGTTACTGAATTCTTTTACCAGTCTGAAGCTGTAGTACTTTGGGTAGTGTGATAAATGTGTCAAGGTACACAAGTAGATCAATAGAACAAAGTCTGGAAACCCACACGTATATGATGACTAATAACAAATGTGTTACTGTGATGCAGGAAGGAAAGCATAAAAGCTCCAATAAATGGTGTTGGGTTAATTAGATAGCCATATGGGGAAAGAAAGTGAATCTTGGTCCTGGAATATAGATCTAAATGTAAAAGCTAAAACAACAAAGCTTCTAGGAAACAGGATAGATATTTTCACATTAGTATGGGCAAAGATTACCTAAACATGACACAGAAAGCACTACCCATAAAGGAAAAGGTTGATAAATTATACCACATTTAAATTCAAGCTTTAATGATTATTTTAAAAAACATCATTATAGAGTGAAAAGGTAAGTCACAGATTGGGCAAATAATTTACATCCTCAAAAAGACTTGTTTACAGAATATATAAAGAACTTCTATGGATCAATGAGAAAAAGAGGCAAACCATAAAAAGATGGACCAAAAACTCAAGCACTTCTCAAAAGAGGATTCCCAATGGCCAATAAGCATATAAAAATGTTCCCAAACTCTAAGTCACCAGGGAAACTCAATCTGAAACCAAATGAGATACAATTACACATTTACTGGAACACCTATACGTAAAGAAACTGACAATACCAAGTGTTGGTGAGGTTTTAGAGAAACTTGAATTCTCACATCTTGCTGATGTGAATATAAATTGGTACAACTTCTTTGGAAAACTGTTTGCCAGGTAAACCTACATAAATCTTAGGTTCCAGTGATTTAATTCCTAGGTTTATTGCCCCCAAATGTGTGTACTTTTGTTTACCAAAAGATACAAAGAAGAATGTTAACAGCAGGACTGTTTGTAAAAGTTTCAAACTGGAAACGACCCAAACATCCATCAATAATAAGATGTATATACACACACTACTATATATAAAATAGATAACCAACAAGGACCTACTGTAGAGCACAGGGAACTATTACTCAATATTTTGTAATAACCTATAAGGGAAAAGAATCTGAAAAAGGATATATATATATAACACAACACTGTACATCACCTATACGTCAATTAAAAATTGTGTTGCATAATAAAAAAATAGTAAGATGTATAAATAAGTCATGGGGTATTCATACAGTGGACTATGATAGAGAAATGACAATACACTATTGCTACTTGTGACAACATGGATTAATCTCAAAACACAACAAAACCACTTTGCACTCCACCCTCCAAAAAGAAAATTACTCAGTCCCATGCTCTGATCAAGCCACTCCCTTCCACCTTTTGTCCAGCCATTTGGAGTTGGCTCATATCAAGGTCACCACATCTATCCCTTCCCAAGTCAGTGGGCAGTTGTCTCCTTATTCTTGACTTCTCTGCAGCACTTGAAATGGTTTACATGCCTTCTTTTCTGAAACACTTTCCCTTCTTGATTCTAGGATTCTCTCCTGATTTACCCCTAGCTTGTTGGCTAGGTTCCTGGGAGTACCTCCTTTGTCTAGTTCCCTGAGTCTTCCTCCTCTGTCAGAACTACTGTATTAAATGCTCTAGGTCTTGAGTCCTCAGCCCTTTTCTTTTATGTAATCTCTCTCCAAAGGTGCTTCCTTCCAGTCTCTGATTTAAATAGCACCTATAAGCCAATGATTCCCATATTCGTGTTCTGTGGGACTTCTCCTTTGACTCTGGATTTCTCTGCTGAGCACCAGACTCAATGCCTATTCAACAGCTTTATATGGATGACTAAGATGCAGCTCAAAATTAACAGAGAGTTCTTGTTAGTTAAAGAGAGTTCTTGATTTTGACAATGAATCTGCTCCTCTTCAGTGAATGACACAATTATTCACCAAGTTTCTCCGGCCAACGATCTAGGAGTCATTATTTGTTTCACTCTTTCTTCTAGCCAAGGGGTAGGCATGTTTCTGAGCAAGGCCAGTTGGGTTCCCTCCCAGGACTTTGAACGTTGAGTCCGTGATGCAAGGTTAGAAAATTGGCTGGAGCTGATTCATCCCAGCTGAGATAGCCTTAAGGGCCTGTCCATTACTTCCTGCTACCTGGAGTCCCAGAACTGCCTTTGTCCCTCAGCCTCCTGAGACCTACTTCTTCAAGCTTTACTTCTGATACTATGTAAGCTACCACATATTCTTCCAATGAATTTCTAAGAAATCCTTTGTAATATTGAGGAATAAATGGATAAGTCTGCATTATAAAGATCCAGTTTCTTGACCATTAGCCCAACAGTCAGTCAGTCAACAACTATATGGAACAAGTACTATGTATTGGCCACACGATAACACTGTTCTCTGCCAAGTTCTTCTTCAGGGACTGCTTCCTTTTTCCCCAACTATCCAAGTTCATCAGGGACAACTTCTTCCTATGACAACACTGGATAATTCAGGATAATCTTCCCTTCTCAAGATCCTTAATTTAATCACATCTCTTCCTAAGTTGACAAAGCTGACACTGGTTAAAGTAGTAAGGAGAGAGTTTAGTCCGTAATATCCTACTGCAATAGAAAGAGTCCAGTTGTGAACTGAACTCAACTTTGATTTGTTGAATAGGGAATAGAGAGGGTGGTGAGCGGGGGCTCAGAAGAGCCAGGAAAGTGAAAACGTACAAAAACTGGAAAGGTAGGGTTGGTCCATGTGAATCCCACCTGGTTTGTTAATTGAGGCCGTGTATGGAAGTTGGGCTCCTCCCCTTCTGCAGTGGCTGGGAGACAGGGGCCCTATCTTCAGGTGTTGGTGGAACAAACAGTAAATTTTTCTCCAGCCTTGAGTTTTCTCAGGCAAGCACTATAAGTGGGCTAGGGTCATCCTAGGATGAGGCCTTGAGCTGTTAAAAAGGATGTTAATGTTTTGTTCAAGTTTTTATTGGGTAGGGTTGAGGCCTAGCTGAGAAGAGGGCCCAGTGGAGAGTGGCTAGAGCTTGGTGAAGAATCATCATCACCAGGTGGGCCCAATGCAATCACAGGAGTCCTTAAATAGATGGAAGAGGAGGGAAGAAAGTCAGAGAGAGAGGTTTGAAGATGGGAAGAGGAGCCGTGAACCAAGGCATGCAGGCAGCCCGGAGAAGCTGGGAAAGGTAAGGAAAGAAGTCCTCCCCCTAGAACCTTCAGAAGTAACACAGCCCTGCTGATAGCTTGGTTTTGGCTCAGGAAGACTGATTTTGCACTTCTGACCTCCAGAATTGTAATATAATACATCTGTGTTTAGAAAAAATTTTCCATATTTTTTTTTTGTGTGTGGTATGCGGGCCTCCCTCTGCTGCGGCCTCTCCCGTTGCGGAGCACAGGCTCCGGACGCGCAGGCCCAGCGGCCATGGCTCACGGGCCCAGCCGCTCCGCGGCACGTGGGATCCTCCCAGACCGGGGCGCGAACCCGGTTTCCCTGCATCAGCAGGCGGACGCGCAACCACTGCGCCACCAGGGAAGCCCCCCATATTCTTTTAATGAGGGAAAATTATTGTGAAATGCTCAGATATTAAGTATAAAATGTAATGAAGTTTTACAAATATATACTCTCCTATGAGCAACGCCACCATAAAGATAATGGAATCTTTCAATTACTCCCTAAGTTTTCCACATGCAACCTTCTAGTTAATCTCTACATTCCATAGGTAATCATTGTTCTGATTAGTTTTGTCTGTGAAGTTTCAGTGCAAATAACCATGCAGGGCAAAAGGAAAATAATGTTTTCATTATATTATGAAAATAGCTTTAACCTCAGCTACTTCAATTCCTGTTGTTTTAAACCACTAAGTTTGTGGTAATTCGTTGTTGTTGTTTTGTGTGTGTGGTAATTTGTTAAAGCAGCAATAGGAAACTATTACAACAGTTATTTTGAGTGACGATATATGGGTATTTATTATTTTCATTAGAACACTCTGTATTTCCTTATTTTATATCAAGACATTTATTTTAGATTCAAAGAAATTGTTTGAGTTACAATTTTAGAACAAAAGACTTTCTAATGCCCAAGCCAGCTCAAGTTCAGGTGCATTTGTCCACCTAAGAATCTTTAGAATCATCTCTGGCTATGGGGGCAGGGGGTCATGTCATTTCTGGGAGGGGCCTCAGAGTTGTTTGTTTAAAGCCATCATTTATTAAGTATCTACTGTGTTTGAGATGCTTTATATACATGTTCTTATTTGTATCAGTATCTTCTGCTATGGATATTGCTGTTATTCCCAATTATAGATGAGGAAACCAAGAAAAACACATAATGTAACTTGCTTCATTTACCAGTTAGCACGTGGCGAAACAGGGATTCAAACTCGGGTCCCTCTGACCTCAGGGCCTACCAAGAATCTGGAATGGGCATGATTATATGGGGCTGTTTGTGAGTGTGCAAGAGGTGGCAGAGGTATGATGGGCAAAGAGCAAAAAACCAGGAGCCAGAAGACTAGTCCCACTGCTAATTCACTTCGTTTGTTCATTCATTCATTCAACATATATTTATTGAGCCCTTTCTGTGAGCTGGGCACTATTGCAGGAGCTGGAGAGTAAGGCAGTAAACAAAAGATACTAACATATCTGCGTCATGGCGTTTGTATTCTGGTGGGGTGTAGAGAAAGATCAACAAAATAAATTGCATTTCTGTATGTATTTTGTAAGAGTCTCACAAGACATCTGTGGGGGAGGGTAGAGTATAGCAGGAAGAGCAGGGTCTTTGAAATCAGGATTCCTGGGTTTGAGTCCTGGCTGTGTGACTCTGGGCAAATGGTGTAACCTCTCTGAGCCTCAGTTTCTTCAGGTGTAAAATGGGAAGAATAATCTCTATGCATGTAGGTTGTTGGGATGAATACATGAGAACATATATGTAAAACCCAAAGTAATAGAAGCTATTATGGTTGATGCTGGGACTCTGAAGGCTCCCCTGAGTTCTCAAAGGTCTCTGATTCCCTGAAGAGGTGCTGGGACTCTGAGTCACAGATGATAGAGTTTGCTTCCAGGGAACTCATTTATATGACTGTGTTGAGCTATCTCACGGGGCTCCCTTTTCGCACTCCCAGTACCAATGGTCCTTTTCACTTAACACAGACAATCGCAGCTCCTCATTTCCTGAAATCACACGAGGACCCTTGGGGTTCACAGGACGGGAGGAACGGGAGACACGGGTGAGGAGAGCTCGGAGCCCTGAGTGGCTGTGCGCAACTGCAGGCTTAATCTCAATGAACAAAAGCCACCTGGGGATCGGCTGTGCTGGTCAGGACTGGGGCGATTGTTTTGCAGGCTGTGGGTTGCCAGGGCTTTGTTAGAGGCCCTCAGGGAGGGGCTCGCAGGAAGATTGTATTTGCTTTTCTTGGATGCCAGCCCTGTCAGGCAGCCTTCACTTTATAACATGGCCTTTATCTGATAACTGTGTTCTGAGTTGGGCCAGGTCTGTGGAGGCTGGAGAGGCTGAATTTTAATTCAGAAGGTTCTTCCACCCTTAACACTGATGCTCCCAGACTAGTGACCTTCCTTCCCTGAAAACCCTCAAAACACATACCTCCCACACCCCTCTTTCTACTTAGTTCCTTCATGCACTTATCATAGTTGATATATTCATGCGCTATTTGACAAATGAAAGCCTCTCACGGTTATGGTGATGTGGGACACATCAGGGCCTCTGTCTGCTACTGCATCCCCACAATACGGGTCTCTGTTACAATTAGGGTCCCTAGGTTGAGCAAATAAAAATACAAGATGCCCACAAATTAGAAATTCACATAATGAGTAATTTTTAGTTAAAATATGTCCTGTGTGATACTTGGGACATATACTAAAAGTTATTGGTTATTTATCTGAAATTCAAATCTAATTATGCATCCTGTATTTTATCTGACAGCCCTGATTATAAATTGTGATGCTCCGGAAATATATACATGAATGAAAGAATGAATGGGACTCGTGCACAATCAGATGCAGACATTTTACTGGAAAGTACACACTGTTAGGAGTGGTTTCAAGGTGATAGGATTATTGGAGAATTTTCATTTCTCTATGTGATTTTCTGTTTTTCAACTTGCAATGAGCAGAAAAGTTTTCAAAGATCATATGTGTATGTGTTTATACCAATATATTCATAACCCAACTTCTTTTTTTTTTTTTTTTTTTTTTTTGTGGTATGCGGGCCTCCCTCTGCTGTGGCCTCTGCCATTGCGGAGCACAGGCTCCGGACGTGCAGGCTCAGCGGCCATGGCTCACGGGCCCAGCCGCTCCGCAGCATGTGGGATCCTCCCAGACCGGGGCACGAACCCGGTTCCCCTGCATCGGCAGGCGGACGCGCAACCGCTGCGCCACCAGGGAAGCCCCCATAAACCAACTTCTTAACATTAGTGTAAAACCTGCTTGAAAGAGAAACAATTTGTGTTTTCCTTCATCCTGACAACCAGAATTTTCTGAACACATCCCCAGAGGACATTTTGAGCATCCATGAGAAGATTATTATTAAAAGCAATATTGGCAGGCCTACACAACATATCAGCAAAATAGAGTACATGAATGGGTACAGAAGAGTTCTAAAAAATATTGCTATTATTTTGTTAATCATAAAATGCTTTTTAAGAAAATCGGCTCCTGAAGTTTTGGGGATATAAAGTTCAGTCTAGTTAAACCCAGGATAGAAAAATCTTGATTAAATTGTACATAATACACAGGGAATCTTTTCTTTGATTTGCAGAATGCAGGTGGAAGACAAAACAAACATAAGCTCTTACAGGGAATGAGTTGAAGACTCTTTCCCACTTCCTTCACCACACACAACTTGCCAGGATGCCTTGGGACCAAGCACCCTTCGGATTTGTCTTTTGGGGTTCCACACTGGCCACCAGTGATGGGCATTTGAGATGCTATGCCTTAATTGAGCAAGGAAATTAAGAGCTACCATTTGTAAGATGCTTACTATGTGCTGGGCACCGGGCAGAGCACTTGATCATACTTCACTCATAGAAATAACCCAAATTACACACATTAAGCGTATCTTATAACAATGGGACTTAAAAATGATAAAGTAAATTACTCACAGCCACACCTCCTGAAGCACTGCAAGGTGCTTAACAGTTGTGGAAAGATCACTTATATTTACTATGCTGTACTGAGTAAGGCAGAAAGCATTTATTAGAAGGAATAAAGATGCTGAAGTCTGAAGACTTTTATCTCAAGGTTTGAAAGACAAAGCGGTTTCTGCTGTACCTTTAGGAATGTCCCTTATCAGTTTCCAGTTCTGAATGTGGTTCTAGAATCATGGGGGTGGAGCTGTCTCTTCTCTCTCTTCTATCAGTGTTAATGGTGCCCAGGATTCCACTGTAAGATTCAGTGTCAGAAGTGAGAAGAAGGGTAGAATAGGATATATGTCCTGTTATTGCCTAGTCAGCATGCACAGACAAGAGAATGATGTCTGGAATGAAACCAAGTGAGCAAGTAGCAAAATCTATACTCTTTGGCCAGCTTAAAGTCTTACAACACTCATGTTATTTAAAAAAAAAAAAAAAAAAAAAAGGGAATAGAATGAAATCAACGTGGCCTTCTCAGGGATGACAGACAAGCATGAGAGGGCAAAATGCTAAATGTGCCCTTACAAAGGGTTCCTGGTCTTAAAAGAAGAAAATTAGTTGGTTGAACTTTTGAAGGAGGACAATGTGAGTTTGAACAAAGGGAGGATCATCATCGTGAAGAGAGGGAAAAAAGGGCAATTTGATGATTGCTAAGGATGGGGAAGAAAGAGCTGCATCCATTTAACTCTTTACATGGCAGCATTGTGAATAGGCCATTGTAAAATACTGATTAAATACACCAAGGCTGGGCCAAAATGAGCTTCCCCATGTCTGAAGAGTGCATAAACTCTAACAGACCTATTTCCAAGTCACACAGAACCATCTTCTTTTCAACTGTGGCATAGAGTCTTCAAGCAAATTGTGTATTAAGTGAACTGTATTAAAGATGGAGGGAGACAGGTTTTATGCACTGATTCCTCTAGAGAATCTCCCTAAACACACAGTGACATTTTGATGATTGTTCCATTAGTATTCTCTGAATAGAGATCTCTTTTTTATTTTTCCCTTTGCTAGTAAGTAAGAACTGCTTGGTATACATATTTAAATAACAGTCATACTGAATTAGCTTTAAGAACTGGCTCTTAACATAATGGATGCATTAAAATGTAGAGCAAAATGAGCCAGCCACATAAAGACCTCCATGGGTAAGAAGAGAGCAGGAAGTAATAGGTAATGCAAGCGTCTCTGCAGTCTTCTAAGGCTTGGATTATGATAATGGCTTTGAGAGCAGATTAGTCATTTAATGTCTAGCTACCGACATAAATTAGCACCGGTTGTGTTAAAAGTCTGTTTGGTGAGAAAGGCAGCACCCATCCTTTTCCAACTCACAGGTATATATGTGGCTGCTTGAGAAGTATGCTGCAAGGAAAAAAGGTTGATTGCCAATCACTTTAAGGAGAAAGTGTTTTGTACAAGTCCTAACAGTCAACCTCATCTCTGCCAGTGATGCGATACTTTGCACTCCAAGTCCCTGCCCCACGAGCAAGGGGGAAAAAGACCTAATGAGTGAGAAGACATCTGAACTCATTCCTTGCCAGCCTATTGAATGACAATGCTTTTAAAAAAAAATACTGACCTCAAGGACAAGGGGAAATATGGCAACTGAACTGAGCAGTGTTTACTGATGATAATATAACATTTTTGTTTCTTTATAAAGTCAAAGAAACCGAGGCGAACGAAAGTCCCGAGGAAGATCCCAATGTGAGTTTTGCCAATGCACACGTAGAAATCAGGATGTGTTTATGTAACGGGATTTGGAGGTGAAAGTAGGAGTGTCCCATTCAGAGGTCCAAGAAAATCACTTACCACAAATTAACCAGGAAAGGATGCTCCAGCCCCTGCATGATCTGGAGCTCCTTGAAGACATTCCTCACTTCATTGCGCTCCACACACTTTTGTTTGTTCATGTACTTCATCGCATACATCTTCTTGGTATCATTCTTCTGTACGATGCAGACCTAATGGCGCCAACCAGAGTGAGAAAGTGATTAGGGAGATGATGGATCGCGGGAATGAGACAGAACAAGACCGTCGATCACAGCATGGAGGCCCCATCACTTGCAAATTCTCTGATGTTGAAGTTGCCACTTAGCTCTGATTTCAGAGTAAAAAATTTCATTTTCTTCCCCTGTACCAAGTCAATTTCTAAATCTCTGCCTTCTCAAACAAGTTTGCCTGTTTTTGCTTTTGGGGATATTTAAGACAGCATTTTGGGGAAAATAGCTGCCTCAATGTCAGGAATCTTCCAATAACTAACAACAGCCTTATTCTGCTTTTTAGTGACCAAAATAGGCATGACTAAACTGTCAAGATGAACAATATTGTGCAAGAATTTCTGTTGACAGCCATAGGTGATACAACCAAAAAGGACTTGAAGCATGGGGAAAAACACTAAGCATGATGTGCATATTTTTGAAATTCTTTTAGAGGTTCATATAATGCCTGATAAAGTCGACAGCAGATGATTCTAAAATGCAAGTTCACTATGAAATATGAGATATTCTGTTAAAGTATGTTTCCACAAGACACAATAGTAATCAGGATATGAATCTGAAAGATTCTTACAAAGAATTGGACTGAATGTGTATGATTTTTATGGTAGGTTTTTTTTTCTGTTTTTTTTTTTTTTTTTTTTTTTCGGTGCGCGGGCCTCTCACTTG
>NC_041221.1:142591108-142609813 GCF_002837175.3 Physeter macrocephalus | reverse complement strand
TTTTTTTTTTTTTTTTTTTTTGCGGTACGCAGGCCTCTCACTGTTGTGGCCTCTCCCGTTGCGGAGCACAGGCTCTGGACGCGCAGGCTCAGCGGCCAAGGCTCACGGGCCGAGCCGCTCCGTGGCATGTGGGATCTTCCCGGACTGGGGCACGAACCCGTGTCCCCTGCATCGGCAGGCGGACTCTCAACCACTGCGCCACCAGGGAAGCCCTGTGGTAGGTTTTTTAAAATAAAACTGTGGTACAATTGGGGAAAATAGAAATCAGGTGGCTTCTTTCCCACATGAAAAGATTTAATTCTTATACTGACAAGACAACTGTTACTGAATGTACTGGTACAACTTGCAAATGATTATGAAATCTTACTCTCCCCATTAATGTAGAGAAAGCCTCAAACTCCAGTGAGTAAACTGATTTGACTGAGATAATTCTGAGAACATACATGTTCATTATGTAGCTGCCTGTCTCATACTTTGCTCAAACTGTGGTAATAATTTTATAAAAACCCATTATAAAAACATCTCTGAATTATCATTTACTGTGGTCCCAGTAATTAATCTGAACCTTCTTGGGCTCTCTGTTCTCTGAGCTACATACCCCATTATTGGTTAATCATTTTGGTTCTTACCTTCCCAAAACTGCCTTTTCCAATGGCTCTTAAAATTTCAAAGTGGTCAAAGTTGACTGTAAAACAAACAAAAAGAACATCATGAGTGATTCAAGTGCTCTGTTAGTAGCTAATGAATAATATATAAAGATTGAACTAAACCTAAGTACTTTATTTAAAACAACATTCCTTAACATGACCATTCATTCATCCAATAGACATTTCTTTAACACATAATCACATTGCTTAGTACTGGGGGATATAGTAGTAATAGAGTAGAAATAAAATCTCTACTTTTATGGAGACTGTAGTCTAGTGAGGGCTCCGCAGAGAGACTCTTACAGATTAAATAGTCACAAAATGAGTGGACAATTAAAACTCTTGGGTGAATGTTAAGAGAGAAGTTGTAGGGCTCTAAGTGGATATAACAGAGGGTTTCACATAGGTGGCCAGAGACCTGGTCCTCTGTGCATACAGTTCTACTAAGGGTTGGCACTTTAAAAATCTTCTTGTCTGTTTTCTCACTAAAACCACTCTTTAGTGTATCCAAATGATCTCAATTTTCCCAAGTAAGAAACTATTACACATGTAAGTTTATAGAATGAGTTGATCCCCAAGGCACAGATATAAGAGATGAGGATGATTATGAGTATAAAAGTCTATTTTATACACTTCATTTGAATTTGAGATGATCTTTTCCATCTGCCATTTAAAAATTTCCACTCAAACTTTAAATGGAATATAATCTATAAAAATATTGAATCACTATGCTGTACATCTGAAACTAATACATTTTAAATCAACTATACATCAATTAAAAAATAATAACATGTTCACTCCTAGGAGTCAGAAGCAGTAGATGTTTAGTTTATAGATAGCGTGGTCTCTTGGGTCAATGCTCAAGAAATGCCTGGTGAAGAGAAGAACAAAGCATAGATTCTCCCAGAGAGATGACATTCTTTGGTTCCTTGCCTTGATGATCTTCAGAAAATGTCCCACTTTCTTTCCTGGTTTTTGAAATACGGATTTAGACGAGTAAAATTCCAAATGAGGGATTTTAAGAATTGAATCAGAAAAGATTGCAAAATACAAGAAGGTGCCATTCTTCTCTTTAAAAGACATAATTTGTCGATTTCAAAAATAATCAGATTAGCTCCTTCTGAAGGAAAGGGAGATGAGACCTCTTATCTTCCAAGCTTTCTCAAGGTTAAAACATTTTTATAATGTGACTTAATCATCACTTCTTCTAAACTCCCAACCCACTTTATTTCAGAAAAAAAAACAAAAAACATTTAATCATGTGAGGCAGCATGTCTATTACAAATAATCCTGGATTTGGCCTGAAAGCAATGATGTAATTCTGGTAAATGACAGATTCTTTTTTTAAATTTTATTGAAGTATAGTTGATTTACAATGTTATGTTAATTTCTCCTGTACAGTAAAGTGACTCAGTTATACATATATGTATATTCTTTTTCATATTCTTTTCCATTATGGTTTATCACAGGATATTGAATATAGTTCCCTGTGCTATACAGTAGGACCTTGTTGTTTACCAAATCCTATATATAATAGTTTGCATCTGCTAATCCCAAACTCCCAGTCCTTCCCTCCCCCAATCCCCCTGGCAACCACAAGTCTGTTCTCTAGAACTGAGTCTTTTCTGTCTTGTAGATAAGTTCATTTGTATCGTGTTTTTAGATTCCACATGTAAGTGATATCATATGATATTTGTCTTTCTCTGGCTTCCTTCACTTAGTATGATAATCTCTAGGTCCATCCATGTTGCTGCAAATGGCATTATTTCATTCTTTTTTATGTCTGAGTAATATTCCACTGTATATATACCACGTCTTCTTTATCCATTCCTCTGTCGATGGACATTTAGGCTGCTTCCATGTCTTGGCTATTGTAAATAGTGTGGCTATGAACATAGGGGTGCATGTATCTTTTTGAATTGTAGTTTTGTCTGGCTATATGCCCAGGAGTAGGATTGCTGGATCATATGGCAACTCTATTTTTAGTTTTTTTGAGGAACCACCATACTGTTTTCCATAGTGGCTGCACCAATTTACATTCCCACCAACAGTGTAAGAGGGTTTCCTTTCCAGCATTTGTAATGATGTCCTTTCTGACTGGTGTGAGGTGATACCTCACTGCAGTTTTGACTTGCATTTCTCTAATGATTAGTGATGTTCAGCATCTTTTCATGTGCCTATTCGCCATCTATATTTCTTCTTTGGAGAAGTGTCTATTTAGGTTTTCTGCCCATTTTTCGATTGGGTTGTTTGGTTTTTTTGTTGTTGAGTTGTATGAGCTGTTTGTATATTTTGAAAATTAAGCCCTTGTCAGTCACGTCTTTTGCAAATATTTTCTCCCAGTCCATAGGTTGTCTTTTTGTTTATGGTTTCCTTTCCTGTGCAAAAGCTTATAAATTTGATTAGGTCCCATTTGTTTATTTTTGCTTTTATTTCTGTTGCTTTGGGAGACTGACCTTAGAAAACATTGGTACAATTTATGTCAGAGAATGTTTTGCCTATGTTCCATTCTAGGAGTTCTACGGTGTCATGTCTTATATTTAAGTCTTTAAGCCTAAATGACAGATTCTGAGTCTCCATTTTCTCATCTGTAAAAATGGGACTGACCCTGCTAGATAAGGAAACACTTTTTATCCAGAAAAATGCTAATAAAACAGTTTACTTACTTAAGTTATTCACTTGACTATGTTGTCTTCCCAAACTCCTTGAGTTCTGAGTTTCTTTCATTCACTAGATCATAAACTCTATGAGGGCAGAGATTATATGTTGCTTTGTTCACCTGTGTTTTCCTGGCAACTCAGAAAATTCCTGGCTTGCAGTAATTGAAGGCATCTCTTTGCACTTCCCATAGAGCCTGGTGCAGTGATTTACATGTAAATCTCACATAAATCTGGTTCTCAGCAAATAAAGTAAGCTGTAAAGATACAGAAGAACCCCCAAACAATTGCTTCTTGTAAACCAGAGCAGTGTGAGAATGTGGGTCTTCTAGGGAAGTGTTTTTCAAACTGAGTTAAGACCCATTAATAAATTATGAAATAAATTTAGTTGTAATAAAGAACATTAAAAAATTTAATGGAATAGAATAGATAATAAAATATCAGAAATGTCTCAAATGTAGTTAGAGTAGTATTGACTCTGAAACTTTTGTTTCAGTTTACATCTGTGTGTGGATAGACATGTACTGTATCATGAGAATTTTTTTAGTCTATATTTTACTATGAGTTGTGGTCAAAATAACTTGAAAAACACTTTTATAAGTTTTTTCTTAAGTTTTAAACTGAAATAACCAATGCAATGATTTCCTCACACTCATCACATGAGGCTGAGTTATGCATTATGTACTATGGAAGTGTTAAAAAAACAAATAACCAAGATTTATTTCATTTTTAGCAAATCCAGTAACTCACAGTGGTTTCTTCACTAGCAGCCTAGCCTACAATGCTGTGATGATGTTTTGAATCTCCAAGTATATAGCAGGTACCTAGAAAGCAGGATGTTCCATTGTGATATCAATCCATTTCACGAACCATGTCTCTTTATAAGCCATTTTAAGCTTTAATGAAAATGATAAAGGATTAGATGCCAGGTTGCTGATAAATTTCTATTAGCAGAACTGCCTTAATTAATGTCAGGTTAGGTCCCAGAAAAGTGGCAACCTTAAGGTTTACATCTTATTTATGCCTTTGTTTCTACTCAGTCAAAGAAAGATCCAAATCCAGTCCAATGCCATAGTGCCTAAGGTCACTTCCCTGTGTAATAATACATCCTGGAGAGAAAGCCGATGACACACTGAAAGTGACTGAAAAATAAGCTCTTATTCCACCCTTACGGTCCCTTCTTAAATGTCCAACAACAGCAACACTAGTTTGGAGGAAGGCTGATTGAAGAGGCAACCAAACCTCATCAATTCAGACAAAATGAGAGAGAGAGATGAAGTCAGAACTGTGGATTATTTTGTCAACAGAAAACCAATTATATTATAGGCATATAGGATTTGCCTAAGGGGAGTATGCAATAGCACACCCACTGTGTGCTTAAACCTTTGATCAACCTGTGCAGTATTAACCAGCAGATTACATATGGCCCACAGACAAAATGGGCCTGCTGCCTGTATTTGTGCCTCCTGTGAGCTAAGATTGGTTTTACATTTTTAAAGGATTTAAAAAAAACAATAAAGAATATGCAACAGAGACCATATGAAAATCGATAATATTTACTAGCTGGCCCTTTACAAAAAATTTGCCAGCCCCTGAGATGAAGAGCACAGTCTGTGGAGACAGACTACCTGAGTTCAAATTCCAGCTCCTACAATGAATACTTGTGTAATCCTGGCAATTTCTTTATTTTTTTTCCTGTCGATTTATTTCCATGCTCTGTATCTTCATTGATAAAATAGGGATCAAAATAATATATACATCATAGGGTTTACAGCAAAATGAAATGAGTTAACATATGTAAAGTACTTAGAATATGAACTGGAACAAACTACTTTTACTAGTACTACTACTACTGCTTAGGGAATAGGCTAATTCAGAGCTCCCAGCAAATACCACGGTAAACTGCTATCACGACACATGGATGTTAGCAGGCAACACGGAAGTAAATGGCAGCTGTCAGTGTCATTTCTACACATCTGGGCTTTGCAGTCTGTGGTGTGGTGGCCTTGCAGCAGTGTTTTCTTCAATCTCTGAAGCAAAGTTAACCTTTGTTGTGGCTTCTTCTTGTGTCTTGTCCTTGTATCATGTTCTAAAACTTTCTTTCTGGTTCTTAGAGATGCTCTGGTGCCAAGAAGATAAAAAGGGTCTCCTGGAGACCCTGTTAGACCCTGGGTCTTTGTGGGGTTTTGAAGGTCATGGTTGAGTGTAGGGAGAGACAGAATCTGGTTCTCACTTACACTGATGGGGCTGGGCCAGGGAATGTGGCCCGCAGGGAAACAAACAGGCAACAGCAGCTCAACCTCCGGCACCTTCCTCTCTGCCTCAGAGTCTTGCTTTCACACAGGTCTTCTCACCCCAGTCTTAGCAACCGTCAGGTCAGTACATACAGTATTCTTAAGGCAGCCTGGAGGTATATCAGGTTAATAGACAAAGCTGAACAGATCCTAATGTTATGATATCCCATGGAATATTTTTATTTATTTTTAAAACTAAGTATCTTAAAAGGACTTATTTTAGAGTTTTTCTTTGGGATAGGTGCACATTCTCCACTAATCAACCAGACACAGAAATTCTATAGGCATTAGAGGTCTGTTTATGTATGTTTCCTTTGTATGTCTCATTGTATTCTCTCAATAACCTTACGGCTTTTACAGATAGGTGTGTTCAGCCTCAGAGAGATTAAATAATTGGCCATGATTATAACTAGTATTGTGACTCACTCATCTTGGGTTAGGTTCGTAAGTCAGAAAGTAAGGCAAAACCTATTCAGTCAAAACTACACATGTAAATCCTCGGAGAGGGTACCCCCTTTGAAGACCAAGACAGTCTGTCAAAGTCCAATCCAGTTTGGTTTTCCTTGTGTGAGCACCCAAGGAATTGCATTTAGGGGCTATTGTATGAAAAACAAATGTTTAAGCACTAAAATCACACTCAGCTCTTTGGTAGGATTGAATTTATAAGTCACATGGGCAATAAGACCAACTGAGGGGACAGCAGTTGACTGTTGTCACAAAGCCACACCCAACACTTGAGTGGAGGAGCAGATAGAATAAATCCACCTTCATGTAAATTCATATACACCTTTCTGATCCTGCAGCCCCATTTTTAAACTCTATAGCTGTCTTATGGTTATTCTTGCTGTGTGTCCACCCATTCCAGAGGTAGAATCGGGAGAAGCAAGGTGGAACTTTTTTGTCTATCCTTCTAGAATCACAAGTCAGGCTTTCCCAAGTCTTTCCCTAAACGGAAGCGTACTGATGGTGGGATTCAGGCCTGATGCTCTTTATTTCCTTTGTTCTACTTCTCTTACCATCTCCCCAGTCAAAACATTCTGGTCAATAAACAGTGTTGAAGGAAAGAATAGGGGAAACACTTTTTAGACTTTGTTATACCACCCTGACACTTGGAATTTGGGATAAGAGCATTCTAGAAAGTAAAGCAGAAAATCCATTCTTTTTTCTACTTTTGAGGTAAAAATATTTGGAAAATATTTTATTTTTTCTTTAAAAATATTTCAGCCTTCCTAAGTATGGAGTCATGAACATACGTGAGATTATTGAGAACTGCACTCCTTGATATTTCTGTAAACCTTTCTATTGATGAGAGAACAAGGACACCAACGGTGGCACCCTAGATAAGTTACTCCGTCTTTTCAAATCACAAGGTCCCCATCTGTAGAACAGAGCTAATTAAACTTGACTGGCCAGTGGTTTTGAAGATGAGATGCTATAAAGCAGAAGTATAATGTCTGGCCCACTGAAAGCTAAAAGTTACAAATGATAAAAAAGTACAATTATTCAGAGAAAATTAAGTCTTCTTCCCATTCCAAAATTTTAGTTCTATTCCTAGAAGGCAACCACTATTAACCATTTCTTCTGTATCCTTTAAGAGATTTTTTCCTGCATATTTTATGTATTCTCGTTTGACAGCAATAGCAAGGTACTAGCATTCCTGTAGGAACAGAGATTATAAGCCCTTTCTACATAATTATACTGTTTCTGACCTTTCATACCATTACATATAACTCTATATCTAATTATTTTAAATAACTCCTTTATACTTCATTGCATAAATATACCATAAAATATTTAGCCTGTTGATGGACTTTCAAAGATGATTTAATTATCTGCTATTTCCTACAATACTACCATAAACATCCTTGATCAGCTTATGTACATGTGTTGTAGGCTAACTTTATAAAAGTAGAACTACTGGGACAAAGATTATGTGGATTTTCCAATTTAATGGATATTGTCAACAGCCGTCCAAAGATGTTGCACCCAATCTCCTTCCAGCAAAGTGTAAGAGTGACATTTTGTCCACCTCCCTGCCAACACTATCACATTAACTGTCCTTTATCTGACAAGTGAAAAAAAAATGAATTATTTACTTTATACAGTTGACCCTTGAACAATGTAGGGGGTTAGGGGTGCCAGCCCTGCTCTCAGCAAAAATCCACATGTAATTTATAGTCAGCCTTCCAAATCTGAGGTTCCTCCATATCTGTGGTTTTGTATCTACGGATTTAATCCAAGGTAGATCGTGTACTACTGTAGTTACCGTAGTACATACTTATTGAAAAAAATTAGGGGACCACACAATTGTTGTTCAAAGATCAGCTGCATTTCTTTAATGAGTAAAGTCTCATATCTTTGTACATTTATTTTTTCAAAGAACTGCCTATTCATGTATTTTGCCTGCTTTTAATGAGTTATTCTTATCGATTTGCAAATGCATGTAAAATGTTAAGTAAATTAACTTTCTCTTAGTACATCTCGGAAATATTTTTCTAGGCTGTCCATTTGGCTTTTGACTTTAAAAAATTTTTAATTAGGTAGAAAACTTAAGTGTTAAATTTATATTTAATAGTCAAATTTTATATGGTCACATGTATCAATCTTTCCCTTTTTGTCCCTCTGGACTTAAGCCTTTTTAGAAAAGGCATTTTTTTTTTTTGTTAAAAGCATGTACTTGTATTTTATTTTATTTTATTTTTTGCGGTAGGCGGGCCTCTCACTGTTGTGGCCTCTCCCGTTGCGGAGCACAGGCTCCGGATGCGCAGGCTCAGCGGCCATGGTTCACGGGCCCAGCCGCTCCACGGCATGTAGGATCTTCCCGGACCGGGGCACGAAGCCGTGTCCCCTGCATCGGCAGGCAGACTCTCAACCACTGCGCCACCAGGAAAGCCCTGTACTTGTATTTTAAATCAATAGCTTTTGACATTTCTAAAATACAGCATAATTTATTCTAAGGTTATATCTATCCAAGATACACAGAACAAAAAAATTTCCAAATTCCAACAGTTCTAAAAACTCCTGCTACTGCTTAAATTAAAAGCCAAAACAATCGATCATTTCCTTGCATGCCATCATGCCAATGTGATTGTTAATAAGTGGATACTTTTAAGTGCTTTGGGAAATATCCTCTTGAAGCAGGCTCTCCATATCTTGCTTATGTTGGCAATTTGTTTAGTAAACACTTTACTTAGACAGCATGATGTTAAATTCCAGTGCTATTTGGTCCCAATTGATACATTACACACATTGGTTGCTTAAACATGACACTGGGGTTGGCTGTGGTTCTCTAAAGGCAAAGTCAATTCCACGTGGAGACAGTAATGGCTTAGCTGGCCCCATGTGCCCCTTCTTCACTCCAGTTCAGGAAGTGCGTGCGTGTGTGTGTGTGTGTATATGTGTGCGTAAGTGTGTGTAATTCCTCCCCCCTCCCTCCCCCCGCTACAGCAGAATAGACACTTAGGTGGAGTAAAGTGCAGATGTTGCTCACTGAACTTGGTCTGCGTTCACCGACAACAAAGCTGTACAGATGGCTCACGCAGTAAGAACCAGGCATTGTGCCTCTGTGCTGGGGAGAAAGAAAGCCAAGGTTGCCTACCTTCCTGGGGCTGACAGTCTAGTGGGACAACAGAATAATTAATAATAGCTAATATCTAACATTTTTGTAAGGAATATCAGGCATTAGTCTAAGCATGTTATATAGATATATTATCTCAATTTTCCATCAAGCCGATGAAATAGTACTACTATTATTGCCATTTTTGTAAGCTGAGCAAACTGCAGCCCAGAGTAATTAAGTAATTTTCTCAAGGCCACAGCGCAAGCAAGGGGCAGCTGTAAGGGGTGGAGTCCGCAGCTGTCCTCAAACACTGTTCTCTGCTGCAGCCCATTAAACGTAGATAATTGTACCCGAGAAAGTAGTATATGCAGCACAGAGTCAGGGAAAGACTTGTCTCACAAGAGTGTCCATCTTTCTGGCTTGTCTTCTTCAGCAAGATCTTTTTTTCATGGATCCTGTCTTATGACACTGATCCCACCAACCATGTGCGGTCACTGGTATCTGTCACTCATCATGTCCCCCACCCTTCGCCAGAAGCTCTGGTCTGGGAGTGGGACTGTGACCTGAGCCATTCCAATCTACATACTCTACATGCAGGGTTTTTTTGATGTGGAAATGCATGCTTCCCCGCTATCACAAAGCTTTCTGAACATGAGAACAGAACTGGCCAAATGGAGAAAGAGCAGGTCAGTAGGTCCCAGGAAATGAAACCAACACATGGAATAAAGTGGACTTGCAAGATAAAAAGAGATCCCTGATAGCATTAAAGTGTGCGGCTTTCTATTCAGATAGGGCCTATCTTGATTACTCTGCAGGCACCGTGATATTTTTCCAATAATTTTTAAATTTTTATGTTTTTAGCAAAACTCATTCAAGTTCCAACTCATACAAGCTCCACTGCTGTAGGGAGAAAATCAGAGTGTTATGGGAACATACAGCAGGAAGAGCTGTCCAGGGAATGCAGTAAAACATCTTAGAGGAGATGATTAGGACCTGAGAAAAATGTTACAAGGGACTTCCTCTTTCTATTTTTTCTTATTTTTATCCCTACATTGACTTGGAGTATCGGAAAGATAATCTCCAAGGAAAAGAAATGAAACATACACATAAATGACTGCAATGTAAAGGAATGCATACGTACTGAGAGCCTCATGTTGTCCTACAGTGATTCCCAAATATGTCTGCCCACCAGAATCACACAAAACACTGTTTTAAAGATGCAGATACATGGGCCTCATCTGCATCAGACTCTGGAGGCTGGACCTAAGAATCTGTATTTTAATCCACTCCCTGGGGGATTTTGATGGAAACTTCCTGGAACCAGTCTGCAGGGCTTTATTTACGAACCACTGTTTTGTCCACTAAAAACCATGGGAGTTCTAAGGTGGGAGAAATTTCTTCCTACTATAGAAGATGAAAAGAACTTCAGGGAAGGGCAGCATTTCATTTGGGCCTCGCAGAAAGGGTAAGAGTTAAACAGGTGACCAAGCAGTGGAGGCCAGGGAGGATGTACTTACTGAGCGACTCAAACCCTAGTGTGAAGAGGCTCTCAATAAATAGTTTACTTGATTTGATTTCCAAGGCCTCAGACCTCCCCTTCTACTTCTGCCCCCATCCCCATGAATTGGAAGCAAATTAATAATGGTGTCTATAAATAATTAATAGGCCTCTGTTGCCTGCACTGTGCCACATCTTAGGTCAAAGTTGATAATTATACTCATTATCTATTATGTACACCCATTGTATAGGCACTGATCCAGTGCTATATATACATTATCCTAATTAATCCTTACCAAAACACCGTAAGGTTGTCATATTATTGCTACTTTGTGGATGAGTTACAGAGACCCCAAAAAGTTAAATCTCCCAGGGGTGGTGCTTGGACTTGAAACCGACAATGTGTGGCTCCAAGTTTGGTGATTTTAATAGTACAGATGAGTCCTGGAAGTTTTGCAATACAATATGGTGGTTATGAGCATGAAATTCTGGGTTTGGGTTTTGGCTGCACTGCTTACTAGCTATGGACTTTAAATTAGTTAACTTCTCTGAGTTTCAGTTTCCTCCTCTGTAAAACTGATTGCATTTAGTATCCCTTCTAAGGTTATTAGGAGGACTAGGTGAAATAAGGCATATCAAAGGTGCTTATCAAGAGTTTTTAGTTAGAACTCAATAAAAGTATCATTATCACTGTTTTCGCTATTGTTACTGGATGAGTCACTGTGGTATCAGCCCAGAACAATGCTTTTCTTGCCAAAACATTAGGCAAAATGATGTTGGGACATGACACAGGATGAACAGTACCAAGAATATACCCTCTATGAAGGCAGACACTGGGCCCATCCTGTTGACTGTGGTATCTACATTGCCTACAACTATGTTGGGCATGTAGCACATGCATAATCAATACTTATTAAGTGGAGGAAGTACCATCACCAAAGTTTAACAGAGTATGTTATAGCTTAGGAGGAAACATTTTAAAGATATTTTTCTTCATGTTTATTTCCTAGCATGTCATCATTTAAAATTGGTACCTCCACACAACATTGTAAATTAACTATACTTCAATTAAAAATTTAAAAAAATTTTTTTCAAATAAAATGGGTAGCGTAGCTCCTAAGGAATGTCTTACCAACGAGCTATTATCAAAAGGCTTCTTAATGAGCTAGGCAATTAAAAAAGAAAGTCTCCATTTGAATGGTGACAACTTCAGATTTCTCTGAAGGCACTAGATTTATATCTTAAACAACTCAAGGATTGATCTACTCATTCTTTGAGCCCAAAAGTGTCAAGAACTGCCATTCCCTGAACTGCCATCTTCCACCCTACCAACCTCATAACCAACAACTATCCTAAGCAAGGACATGGATGAAAACCCCAGGAACTGAAGGATAATTAACAGCTGGAGTCGAAGGATATTGCCTTTGTCACTGCTGCAGGATCTTCAAACAGAAGTAAATGTATCTCACTATGTCAACTGGAAGGTACCCACATTAAATTAGTCTTCCATATACCTCATCATACCTTCCATATACCTCCTGCTGTCAGTTTGCCCATTTATTTTTAAGAATGGACGCTGCATGATTTGCCAAAAAGGGAATAAAAGGACCGAAAAAAATTGAAGTGCTGATTAAAAAGTTATTTTGGTGGATTTTACCAGTTTTCCATTAATTAGGTGAATGTTTAGTCATCCTGCTATATTCCCAAATGGAGGCAGTTAGCAAGAAAACTACTTACACCCTTTCAAGACAGTCACAACAAGGAGGAAAGAAGTTCACCTCACTCCTCCAGAAGGCATAGCTTTACTAGCAAGTCAAATCAACCAATATTCTTTGAGCATCTCTGTGCCCAGGACTGTGCTAGACACTGATGGAAAAACAAAAGGAGCGTGGGATCAAGTCACATCCTCAGGAAACTGAATATTACTCATTCAGTTGTATTTGTGAGAACCTGGATAATCAAATGCCCCTGCCTCACTTTTATGTTATTTTGCTATAGTGTATGTATCTTTGGAATCCATTCTTTAATCTTTCTGGAATTAAATGAGTATAAATAAATACATAGGCAAATAAGTAGACAAATGAAAGCAATCAAGTGTTTGGTATAGAAAGAAGCTCATGGAGAGGGGAGCAAGTATTGTGGCATGGCAATTTTGCTTCTTGGTTTTTAGTGAAGATGGAATGCTTTGATGAAAGATAAAAAATGATTTGAGTCAGACGGAATTGCACTGGAATCCTAGATCCACCACTTACAAGATAAATGGAATTAGGAAATTTACTGGCCGTTTCTGAGTTTCAATTTCTTGTTCATAATGAATATTTTTTTATATAAAACTAATATGCTTTTATCATAAATATAGAAAAGTAGAAGAAAAACAAAATCATCTAAAGATAACAGTGATTACTATTTTGATTAGTTTTTCTATCTTTTAGACATTTTTATTTTTATCAAAGGTATGTATCTATATCTATCTACATTAAACACTGATGTTAGTCCTATGATCCACTTGTCTCACGCTTCAATCTCTTCTGGCCAAGAAGCTAACACTTTTACTTCTTTGAGTTAATAAGTTTGGTAGTTTCCACCTATCATCTAAATAGTATTTTTTTTTTTTCCTTGTGAGTTTTAGGCATTACTTACTGAATTTTCAAGGTGGCAGGTGGGCATTTAGCTCACTTCCTTGGTCTTTTGGTCTTACCCCAACATGCTCCTATCTTTCTAATACAGTATAGCTGTATCTGATAAAATAATTTCAATTAGATCAATATTCAGTATTTCCATTATTATGAGTATGGAAATGGTACACACACCTGAGTCATGTAGTAAACCACAACTGGTTTTCCCTTCTTGCACATGTTTTTTTTGGTTTTCCCTGGAGTTAATAATTGTCTTGTTTATACTTGTTTGCTTTTCTATAGCCTTTTTCCTAATTCAATCTCAAACTCTTCTCTAGTTGTCTAAGTTCCCTTTCAACATGTTCAGGTGCATCAATCACAAGGCTATCTTCCTGAAAATGTCTCTACCGGAGCCCTCCAATCTGGACTCTTTATCCTTTTTGCTTCACAGCTGTCATTCTTGGGCTCTCCGTCACAGTCGTCCTAGGGATTTCCTTCACTCCTCTTTCACGAAGGAGTCCCTGCTTATTGCATGCACTGTCTCCCTCTTTCTTGTTTGATTCCCCTGTTTTCTTGGAGTGCATTCTACAACAGTTTTGTAAGAAGATTGCACGGGAGGTAAATTTTTGAAGCCTTATATATATGCAAAATATTTTATTCTACTCACGCTCAATTGCAAGTTTGGCTGGGTATTGAATTCTAGGTTCAATTTCCTCCAAAATTTTGAGGCCTGGCTCTCCTTAATTTCTAGCTTTTGGTGTTGGTGTTACGTCTGAAGCTATTTTGATGCCAGACCCTCTGATGTAACAACAGTTTTCTTCTCTGGAACCTTGCAGGACTGTGTATTCAAAACATTGTGAATGTTTTGAAATTTTATGATTATATGGGCTTATTTTATTTGTCATGCTGGGCCCTTGATAGGCTCATTCAATCTGGAAAAGTTCTGGGCTTTTCTTTTTCCTTTAAATTATATAGTGATGGTTTCCTCCCTTTTATTTTCTCTTGCTCTATTTTTGTACCTATTATTATTTAAAACTAGAACTCTTAGACTGGCTCTTAAGTTTTCTTGTACTTACCCTTCTGTTTTCTATCTCTGTTCATTATTCTAGGAAATTTTCTTAAATCTACCTTCTGAACCTTTGGAATTTTTCCATTCTTGCTGTAATATTTTCTCCTCACACTAATTTTTGGTCTATGAATGTTGCTCTCTTGGTATCCTATTTTTTTTTCATCAAAATAAATTATTGGTCGCTATATCACGTCTCTCTCTGATAGTTAACGTAAAGTTGCTGTTTTTTCTGTTCATGTGTTTTAGTATCTGTCAGTCGTATTAGAAGCCTTTCCCATATGTTCAAAAATCCTTGGTTATCTGTTCATCTTTAAGTGTGGAGACCTAAACCCCTGTCTGAAAGTTCTGAGCATGAGGGTGGAACTTGTCGACAGCAGGCTTCACTCCAGAAAACAATGGCTAGGGTGTTGAGTTAGAAAATTTTGAAGTCGGCTAACTTTAAATCTTCCTTCTTGGGTTGTCAAAAGCTCCAGGAAAGACACTACCTGGAGTCTTGTCTGGTGAGGGAGGCCCCTGGTGTCAGTGTTATCAGAGCCTAATGGGAAAGAGGACTGAGGGCTTGCACACCCAGCATGCATTCATTTATCCAATTCCTCCCTTCTCCACAAGGCACTGGTGGCCCTCAGTGTGCCAGGTCTTTCCCGTTAAGGGACTTTCCTCTCCAGAGGATAAACCACGGTGTGAATGTGTGGAGAGTAGATGACTAGTTTCTTTCTTTTGACAAAGTGGTAGAAGGACCCGACCAGTTTTTAAACAGATATCCAAGCAATCCTCCTTATTTAACACGCCCCTTTCACCTCTACTTCTAGAGACATGTAACACTGCAGATTCCCCGGGGACTGGAAGGAGGAGAATGTGTTTCACTCACCATCTATCCTTGGAAGTCTTGCTTCCATTTTTCCTCATCCTTAAAATAGATACCTACCTCACAGGGCTACAGTGGGAACTAAATTAGATTAAGTAAAGCAGGCATATATCCAGAGTACAGTAGGTGCTCAGTAAACGAGCTATTTCTGTTTATTTTTGGGAGGTGGGAATCAGAGATAGCCATCAATATATCATTTATTTGCTATGTTACCTTGGCTAGTGTTTTTGTTTTTTTAATTAATTAATTTTGGCTGCACCAGGTGTTAGTTGTGGCATGTGGATTCTTAGTTGCAGCATGCATGCAGGATCTAGTTCCCTGACCAGGGATCGAACCTGGGCCCCCTGCATTGGGAATGTGGAGTTTTTACCTGCTGGACCACCAGAGAAGTCCCCTTGGCTAGTGTTTTTAATTTTTATTTTTATTTATTTATTTATTTACTTATTTATTTGTGGTACGTGGGCCTCTCACTGTTGTGGCCTCTCCCGTTGCGGAGCACAGGCTCCAGACACGCAGGCGCAGCTGCTCCGCGGCATGTGGGATCTTCCCGGACCGGGGCACGAACCCATGTCCCCTGCATCGGCAGGCGGACTCTCAACCACTGCGCCACCAGGGAAGCCCTAGTGTTTTTTAAAACCATCTTTAGACTTGTATTTTCATCCAAATAAGGGATAATAATCGCTTTCTTATTTTATCTCAGGATTACTTTAAGAGTCACATTACAAGAGGATGAGCAAATACTGTGCAGCACAAAGCTGTCTCCTTGGGCTGGAGGCAGCCAGGAGTGGGTGAGGGTTCTTGCTCTGCCTCTTCCTAGCATGTGAACTGGGCAGACTTTATAACCTTGCAGAGTCTCCACTCCTTGCTCTGGAAATCAGCGTGGCTGATATTCCTCATAATTTGTGATGAGGATAAAACGAGATAACCTAAGCAAAGTACCCAGTTTTGAGCCGCACTCCTGGGAGCACTGGTTTCTCTTATTCCACCAGACATCCACCTGTCTCTCTGACTCAGCTCTAAGTTTTCTATATTGAAGCTTCCCTATAACCTCACCATGAAGTGCTAAGTATGAGTACAAGCACAGTCTTAAACTTGAGGGGGTGGCATGGACTCCTTGGGTGAATACGTGGACTCTTTTTCCAGGGAGAATAAAGAGTACAAGCATGCAAACTAGTCTTGGTATAAATCACAGGGTTCCTCAGAATCCTATTTATAGATCCCATGTTAACAATTAATAGATGTTTTCTAAGTGAGAGATACTACCTCTAAACCAGAATCCTAACATAAAACCCTAAGTATAAGCCCCGTTCACAAATCAAATGGTAATCTGATAGCACTTTCAAACACTTACTATATGAAGCACTGTGCTAGGCACTTCCCTTGCATTATTTCATATAATTCTTATTAGCCCCCAAACACAAGTAAAACATTGAGAAGAGAGTAGGTAACTTGCTCAAGGTCATAGAGCTAGTAATGGCTGGAGTTAGCAATCAAACCAAGGGTATAGGTTATGAGTTGAGTGTCCCCCCAAAAAGATACATAGGAGTCACAACCGCTAGTACCAAAGAATGTGATCTTATTTGGGAATGATGTCATTGCAGATGTAGTTAAGATGAGGTTGTACCAGAGTAAGGTAGGCTAGGCCCCTAAACCAATATGATTGGTACCCTTGTAAGAAGAGAGGAGTCTGCACACAGACACAGACCATATGAAGACAGAGTCAGAGACTACAGTGATGCTGTCACAAGCCAAGGAACTCCGGGGGCTGCCAGAAGCTGGAAGAGGCAAGGGAGAAGCCTCCCCTAGAGAATCCAGAGGGAGCATGACCCTGCCAACACCTCGACTTCAGACATCTATAGAAACTCACTGAGGAAAGCAAGCAAGTCAATTCTAGTTACCAATTAGGAACCTGAGTCTTCAACAGAAATTCTTTTTAATGCTTCAGTCAAGCCTTAGTTTAGAACATTTTTCCTGGTATGTTATACCCTGGACACAAAATGAAGTCATCAAAGTGACAATGACTTTAATATTTTATAAAAGTAAATCAAAATTATTCTACAAGGTATCATACAATTAAGTGGATCTAAAAAAGGTTGAAGAGTGAGTGAGTGATGATGATCAGGACGGTGAAATGAAAGACATGGATGGAGGTCATTGAAATTGTTGTCCTTGGAATCAAAATGAATAGAGGAAGACAAGTAAAGCTCAAGAGTAGTGATGGGGGGCTTCCCTGGTGGCGCAGTGGTTGAGAGTCCGCCTGCCGATGCACGGGACACGGATTCGCGCCCCGGTCCGGGAAGATCCCACATGCCACAGAGCGGCTGGGCCCGTGAGCCATGGCCGCTGAGCCTGCGCGTCTGGAGCCTGTGCTCCACAACGGGAGAGGCCACGACAGTGAGAGGCCCGCGTATAGCAAAAAAAAAAAAAAAAAAAAAAAAAAAGAGTAGTGATGAACTGCGTAATTAACTCCAGGGAAGAAGAGGTGTTACATATTGAACCCGTAACACTTCAGCAATAACACTGAAAGGATACGTGTGTGATAGCAGACGTGAAGATGAATGCCACTGTGAAATGAAATGACTCAGCTCCCCGAGAGCAGGATGCACCGGTAGGCACGTAATGAGTGTCTGATGTATTCTTATTCAAAAGCAATCCCCTAGGTTTGTTTAATTTTATAAATTCATTCTGTTTGGCCATCGTGGGAGGATATCTATAACTGAAACAAATGAGATTCATTTATATCAAGATTCAGGATGCAGTCATGTGGCTATCCGATTTCAGTGGTTTAACCTTCCTGCGCCTCAGTCCTGCTATGTTTAAATTGCAGGCTGATCTGATGATAAAGTGCATTTTGGTAGTTGGTCTCTGCTGCCACTCCTAACAAGAATGTTACTGGGTGGTGAGTACCTCTTTACATCACTTGATTCCAAATCGAACTCCATGACATACTCAGTATCTGAATGGGAAGGTGGTGAGTGAGATCCCAAGAGACAGTGCCCAGCTGGCCACCTACCAAACTGCCAGCCTGAGGCAATGACAGCCACCACCATGCCCCATCTGAGTATGTCATGGGGGTGCTCACCCCCAAACATCCCCCTCATCAGCACCCAAATCTTTGTTGTAGGTGGAGGGTAGGAGGGTCTAGGTAACTGACTTAGAAGGCTTCCTATAGGGAGGGGACAGACTATGAGGCAAAGCTCCAAGCCTCTGGCAGGTGATCCACTGCCCCATCAGACCTCACAAACATAAATTCTAAGATAAAATTAGTAAGAATTTAGAGACAGCAGCTGGAGGCAGTGAAGCCCACGTGTGGGGCCCTTGTGAACACAAGGCACTGTGTGCCTGCACTGGTCTCCTGTGGATGAAGCCAGCCCTGGTTCCTGGTCACATCATTTCACAGGAATTAACCAATATGAAGGGAAGAAACCATCAGCTAAGACTTGCTCTACTATCTCCTCTTTATTAAAAAAAAAAAAAAAAAAAAAAATCCTTAACCTAATAC